>NC_090441.1:169602616-169913001 GCF_031143425.1 Pleurodeles waltl
CGAGGAAGATTTTTGTTTGGGCACAGAAATGGGTTCTTTCCCTGCATGCCACCTACATTCAGGGGGTGGTCAATGTTCAGGCAGATCTTCTGAGCAGGGTAATTCCTTCATCTCAGCTTTTCTCCCTCCGGTGGTCTCTGTTTCATCACCTTGTTCGCCTGTGGGGTCTTCCGGTGGTGGATGTGTTTGCGTCTCCAGAGAATGCGAAACTCAGTCGCTTTTGCTCCCGGTTTTGTTGTCCTCAGGCTTGGGCGGTGGACAGGATGTCGTGTCCTTGGCCTCAGGGTCTTTTGTATGCTTTCCCGCCCTTCCAGTTGCTCCGTGCGTTTCTGGTGAGGGTACGTCTTCTGAAGGCCAGGGTTCTCTTGATCGCGCCCCATTGGCCGAGGGCAAATTGGTTTCCGTTGCTTCGGTTGATGGCTTCGGATCACGTCTGGACTCTTCCTCTCTGTCCGTCGCCTCTGGAGTTTCCTTGCCTCTCGATGGTGTCGTTGAGGCGGTTGCACTTGACGCCCTGGAAGTTGAACGACGGGGTTTGACGGGTTTGGGGGTTCCGGTAGCTTTGAGTTCCACTTTACTGGCTTCCCGACGGCGTTCCACTTTGCTGTCTTATGGTCGGCAGTGGAAAGTTTTTTCTTCTTGGTGTTTCAGACATGGGTTGGATCCTACGTCTGCTTCTCTTTTTGATGTGATGCAGTTTTTACAGGATGGGGCCCAGTTGGGTTTGTCTGTGGCTTCTCTGAGGGTGCAGTGGGCGGCGATTCAGGCTTTTAGGGGTCCATGGCGTAATCTGTCTGATGAGGGTCATTTGATGCCTCGATTTTTCCATGATCTTCTTAACTTGTTTCCTCGTCCGGTGCGGTCCTTTCCTTCCTGGGATCTTTTGTTGGTACTGGATGCTTTGACTGTTTCTCCCTTTGAACCTCTGGTTCCTGTGACTTGCGTCATCTTTCTTTGAAGACTTTTTTTCTGGTAGCTATTTCTTCGGCCCGCCATTTAGGGGAATTAGGGGCCTTGGCCTGCTTTTTTCCTTTTTGTAAGGTTTTTCCAGATCGAGTGGTGCTTATCCCGGTTCCTTCGTTTGTTCCCAATGTGAATTTGTCTTTCCATGCTCACCAGGAGGTTATCCTTCCTTTCTTTTGTCCAGAACCTTCCTCGGATGAGGAGGTTCGGTTGCATTCCTTAGATGTGCGTCGGGCCTTGTTGGAGTATCTACGGGTGGTTGCTCCTTTCCGGAAGGGTGATTCTCTACTTTTGAATTTTGGTCCGGCTCGGAAAGGGGAAAAGCCATCCACGGCTTCCTTGAGTCGGTGGGTTCGCTCGCTGATGTTGATGGCTTATTCTTTAAAGGGGGTGATTCCACCCCAAGGGATTCAGGGCTGTTCTACCAGGGGTATGGCTGCTACGGTGGCGGAGCTTCAGGGCGCTTCTGTGGTGGAAATTTGCAGGGCCGCTACTTGGGCCTCACCTTCGACCTTTGTTCGTCATTACAGATTGGCATTACTTACAATGGGGCTCTGGGTGCTTTGCAGGATTAGCGTCAGAATTTTTTATACTGATCCTGCAAAGCGTCGGTCTAGCGTCATAAATTCTGTTGCTAGTCCCCTAACTACAGCGATGGTGCGCATTATTTTAAATATGGCTCACACATGGTGGCGTTAGGGGGCGTTAATGGACGCAAGAAAAATGGGGATGCACTGTGTGCAGCGCCACTTTTCTTAAATATGCTCCTTATTATCTAAAAGCATCTCAAGTCCATTAAAGAGACCAGTGCTGCTTTAAAATAAACGTCTCTTGTTTGGGAAGGGATCCTGGTGAGCATGCAGCATTCCCGTGGGCAGCTGCCAGCTCCACCGAGGCCACCTTCAGGATTCCCACAGCTGAAGCTATACCATGGGGACATCTTCACCTTTGCGAATCAGATGCTGGACTCTTTGAGTGGACAATGTCTGATCAATTGTTTACAACTGCAGTTGGAGCACAAACCATTGATTTATTCTTTGCTGAACTGCACGTAGTAAGGGGATTCCCCTTTCATGCCCCCCATTTAGTTTTTCAGACAGGCCCTTTTATGAGCCAGAAAGACATCTGTTACTCGAAGAAGGGCTTGTGTGCTTAGTAAAAAGGTATCTCACAGTCGCCACCTTGTAAAATCGCAGGCTTTCCAACCACAAAATACCTTTGTACATCAGACCCCTAGTTCTGCCATTCCAAACCGTACTACATACTTGTATGCAGTACGTGTTGTGTACTTTCATGCTGGCGATGATCTCCGTACTGTGAAGCACTGCCCTCGGAGCCAGTAATCGGATCTTGTGTTCTTCTCCAAATGCGTCAAGAAGGCACCTCAATGACTGCTCCCTTTGGGGGATATTACAAGTAAACGTAGGGGAGTGTTTTGGGGGTGAATGACAAAAGAAAGCATTTCTTTCCAAGCCGCCCAATCCTTGGGTATGGCCTGGTGACCTGCTATCATGCAAGGCAGACCCCTTAACTTCTGTTCCAAGCTGCTTTCAGGGGTCTGAATCTTTCCAGTGCATGTATTGATATGGACTGAAGGTCTTAGAGTGCGGGGTGGGGAGCATCATAGATGCAGTATTTCTGATCCAGCTGGGTATGTCTTTTGTGGCTGGAGATCAAACACATTCTTGTTGAGTTTGGAACTACAAGGATTGGAATGGGTTTTGTGCCAAGGGTCCTGTCAGCTTGTATTTCAGGATGCAGAGCTCTGAAACAGGATCTCTCCCTCTTCACAGTGGCACTTAAATGCCTATAATGGTCCATTGGTATTGAGTTACCCGTTTACTCACAAGGCCTGTGTGCGCGCGCTTCCGCCTGCGCCAGCAGCATTCAGTTTCACATTAGAGGGTAGGAAGCTATTCACAGAATCCAAAATTATAAAAAATCGGCATTGTGGAGATGTAAAGAGAGTTCTGAAGGATTTGTATGTAAACTTCAGGTGAACTCCCAAAAAGTAACCATATTGACTAGTTTTTATATAATGCCACATTTTGCAGTTCTCCAGTTTCTAAGCACTCAGTACACCTGTGGCCCAGTACTTAATTTCAGCTGGTAGTTGCGGGTGGGGCCCACTGGCACTCATTTTGGGGGACCAACGCTTCATTTTTCTTACTAGACATTTCCTGAGAGTAGAAGAGGGAAAAACACAGCAATGTGAAAGAATGGGAAAGAATGAGGAAGAGAAACACGGAAAAACTCTCACCAAGGGAGAAAGCGGGAATCTGGAAGACTGAGGTAGAGGGACAGGGAGTGACTCACAGTGGATTAAAGAGGCCTGAGGTGGATTTAGGGCTATGGATCCTTACTATATGGCACATTGACATGTAATGACGTCAGTCGCACGCTTCTTGGCAGTGCTTTGGGCACCAGCGCTCATAAATTTACAAATTAACCACTGCTAGGACCATGCAATAATCCCATTCTCTGAGCTGACGCAGAAGGGGTGTGCGTGTTTCTTTTTGCCATCTGCAGCACATTCAAAACCTCAAAAATCTTCCAGTTAATGCATGAGTTACAGACAGCAGAGCTCACAAACATAGGGTAGTATTGCCTCTTCCATGCTGCGCTATCAGCAGCACATTCGGGGTATATTTACAAGGGATTGGGGTAGGGCAGCACCATAAATCTTCTTGCTGTGCTGCCCTATGCCAAAGTGAAAAAGCAGGAATGCACTGATTTACAAAAAATGGTGCATTTCAGTCCTTTCCCCCTGTCTTGGGACAGAATTGGCTGCCTAGCGCCAATGCAGGCACACTTGCACCATGGTGCAAGGATGCCTGCGTTGCATGCAGGATTGTTTTTGTGCAGGAAGGGACACCTTCCTGCACAAAAACAATTCTGAGAGGTGGTTTCCTCTTTCCATGTGTGCTGTAGAATGCAGCACATATAGATGAAAAAACGAGGAGAAATACAAATATTTATCTTCGTTATGTCTGCTCTGGGGAGGCATAAGATCATGGCACATCCCCAGGTTCACAGGCACTTGTAAATCTAGTGCAGCATCAAAATCCATGGGTGCTGCGTGGGAAAACCCACTGCAACACCCATGGAACGCCTCCCTGGCGCAGAGTAAGACAACGCAGCAACGTACACTGCTTTATCTTACTCCATAGTCACGAGGCCATGGAAAGCCACGCAAAGTGGCTTTATGTGGCCTCATAGATATGGTTGAGAGGCTTGCACCCCTGAAGCGTCAAAAACAGTGACACCCCAGAGGAGCAAGCCTCTTGTAAATGTGCCCTTCAATGTATAATTTGAGTGGGTGGTTGCAGGTGGGGCCCACCAGCACTAATTTTTTTGAGACTTGGTCATATTTCTCATCATCCGAATTTGACCCAGAACAAAAGAAAGCAGAAAGGAGAGAAATAAAGAAGAAAGGAGAAAGCAGGTATGAAAATGAACCTACTAGAGTGCGATAAAGGGGCCGGAGGCAGATGAAATAGATGAGGTGAAAATCTTGGTATTCTGCAACGCCAACATTCTTCGTCTCCTGCCATGGGCTTTTGAGCAAATCCTTGGGCCCTGGCACTTAGGGGTATATTTAAGGAAAGTGGCGCTGCACAGCCCCACTTTCCTTGCGTCCCTTAGCGCCCCCCTACCGCCACCATTTGTGCGCCGTATCTAAGATACAGTGCATCATGGCGCAGGGTAGGGAGCAATAGCATCACTTTTATTGACACTATTGATGTACTCTGCAGGAGTAGCCCCAAAATATTGGCGCTATCCAGCAGAGTATATACGGGCTCATTATAAATAATGGAAGCCCCCTTGTAACGCCTGCTCTGAGCAGGCGTTAAAAGTGCCATAAAAAATTACGCAAGGAAATCAGTTAGATTTCCGTGCACCATTTTTTTGGCCCCCTGAGGGGGGTATGCCCCCTTTGCATACATTATGCCTGGAGCAGGCATAATGTAGCGCAAAGGGTTACAAAGTGGCGCAATGCATACATTGCACCACTTTGTAAATATGGCCCGAAGATTTTGGCCTTATTGGGCCACATTATCGTTAAAAAAAAAATATGCTAATGTGGCGCAAGGCGGAGCTAGGGGCACATAAATATACCCCTTAATCTTTTAAAAATTAGACACTGACCACATGCGCTAATTAACTAAAAGAACTGTGCAGACCCCTCCTGCGTCGGTGCAGCACAATAATTGAGCTCATGGCAGCTCCTAAGCGTTACCAATACCCAAAGTAATTGCTCTCAGTTTACTCACCTGTGAAGGATGGAGGTTTAAGTCCGCATTACCAGAATTCAGGCTTAAGACTTGCAGGCCACGACAGATTTGGACTGAACCTGTGGCTTGTAGATGATCACACATGACAGTGGCGAACACTCAACTGGTTGCATTATTCCGCCCCCAAAACCGATACAATGAATTCCGAGAGACTTTGTTTTTATTGTTCATTACTGGGCAATGGCACTATGAGACCAGTCCAGCAAAGCAAGCCTCCCTTGTGTGGGCCGTTGCCAGTGACTGGAGGTGGCGACATTTTCATTTGCCAGCACTTTCAGGTGAAGTTTGTAGACTTCTCAAAAATGTAAGTGTAAAGTGTTTTTAAGAACAATGTTCATCCAAAAAAAGAGTACTGTACCCAAACAGTATTTCCACTAATTCATTTTTTCTCCTGCTTAAAACCTTGAAAACGTCAAAATTGTTGCGAATATTGCAAAGTTTTGAAAAAACTTCACCAAGTTTGCAGAGAAAGTACACCTCCACTTCACAACCCTCTGTCTGGTGATGTTATAAAATTAAAAGAATAGAAACATGAGTGAGGACCCTGAATCCTGCCACTGAGATCACACAGGCAGCAGCAGAGGACACCCCCACAGACCCAGGCAGAACTGAACAAAAACAAGACATTCCTCTCACAGTTAATCATGCAATAATTTTCCCTAATCCTGCCAAACTGCCTGCAGCCAAGAATAGAGTCTCTTTTGCAGCTTGTTGATAATTTGAAATTGACATATTAGAAGGTGAATGGAGGCCAGGTTGGAAGTCGGAGAGTCGTGGGAACTGCACTTTGACTCTTAAGAGAAGGAGGCGAGTGGGAAAGGATGGAGCGAAGAGCGGTTTATGTCAGATTGTGGTTCCTAGGTCTCTTCTGGGCTTATCAGCCAGTGAAGGGCGGGGTCTCAATGTTGACTGACATCTTGAAGTCCATATTTTGCCAGGATGATGATTAAAACTTAATATTGTGGTAAAACACCTTCCAAAGCCACCAGAAAGAATCTTGAGCCCATCAAGGTATCAAGTCCTATCATGACGCACCAAGGGATGACCCGATCACTGGCGCTCCCACGCAGTGCGTGAAGCTGGTATCTAGTGAGAGTGTTCCCTTCCACTGGTGATGGTCCTGTCAAGCTTAGCGTGGTCTGTTACCACCTCAACAAGAATTCAATGGACACACCTCAAAAGGTGGACACATTGATTAATATCTAGTTATCGCTTCTTCTTCATAGTTTGAATGGGACTATTTTACGAATCGCTTATGCTGTCCACAGCACGTGTAAGGCACTGCCAACCTCTTTGACAGCACAGGGATACTGCTGTCACTGTGAGATGGAGACACTCAGTGATACACACTCAGAAAGGTACTGACAGTAGGAAAGAGAAGCTCAAATAGTGTCCATCAGGTGGAAATAAACTGACACTGTGAAATAATCAGTGGCCCAGGGTGACAAAAGCTCTGACAACTGGAGAAAAAGACACTGTCACTGGGGCAGTGAGGCAAAACCACGGACACTAGGACAGAAAACAGTGACATTGTGTCATGGAGGCACGATCAATGGCAATAATACGTGCAGACATTTTCACTGAAATTGGGAGGCTCAAAATACTGGAACTAAAGCAAAGTGACATCATCGCTAAAACTGACACTTGGACAGGGCACCGCATCTTGCATTTTATTTCAAAGAATTGAATAACATATCCTCATCCACATGTCGATATATAACACCACTCACGCTCGAACACAAGATTACATATACGTTTATTCTTTTTATATTGCAGTTTCAACTTTTGATCCACAGTTAGTATATTACTTTTTAATCTCCCCAGTGCATTCTTTCCACATAACATCTCTTAAGCATTTTCAAATTGATGATGGTCTATTAATTGGAACATCTATTTTTCGTGTAAGCATTTCCAAAAATTCAGCAAGATCTGTCAAGTATTTATCCCGCTTTGTAGTTTTCAGATGCTGTTCCTCAGCCCTGCCCATTCTATGAAATCCTTTTTCCAAGCCTCATATTGAGCAGTTCTAGAGCACACCCAATGGGTTGCTAGTTGGTGTTTGGCCAACACATTTCCTAGCCCCGCCATCCACATTTTTGGAGGTTGCATAGAATGCAGCATATTACCAGGATACGAAGCACTGACGCTGGTCCAGCAAGATCCAATCATAGACGCTGGCTTTGGATGACACAATCTAACAGTGGGATACAGAGCAAAAACACTGGCACAGGGATGGGAGACATTAGGGCATGGAGGTACTGAAACTGGGAATCACTATTAAAAAAATGGAAGACGGAGATGTTTAGAAAGGATTAGAGATGCCCAAGATACTGACAGAGGGACATTGACAGTGAGAGTCTGAGGCAGTCTCTGAGACTGAGACACACAAAAACAGAGAAGATACTACCAGGGAAAGTAAGGAATCCAATCACTGAGACACACAAACACAGAGAAGACACTACCAGGGAAAGTGAGGAATTCTATCACTGAGACACACAAACACAGAGAAGATACTACCAGGGAAAGTTGGGAATTCAATCACTGAGACACACAAACACAGAGAAGACACTACCAGTGAAAGTAAGGAATTCAATCACTGAGACACACAAACACAGAGAAGATACTACCAGGGAAAGTTAGGACTTCCATCACTGAGACACACAAACACAGAGAAGATACTACCAGGGAAAGCTAGGAATTCCATCACTGAGGCACACAAACACAGAGAAGATACTACCAGGGAATGTTAGGAATTCAATCACTGAGACACACAAACACAGAGAAGACACTACCAGGGAAAGTGAGGAATTCCATCACTGAGACACACAAACACAGAGAAGATACTACCAGGGAAAGTTAGGAATTCAATCACTGAGACACACAAACACACAGATGATACTACCAGGGAAAAGTAGGAATTAAATCACTGAGACACACAAACACAGAGAAGATACTACCAGGGAATGTTAGGAATTCAATCACTGAGACACACAAACACACAGATGATACTACCAGGGAAAAGTAGGAATTCAATCACTGAGACACACAAACACAGAGAAGATACTACCAGGGAAAGTTAGGAATTCCATCACTGAGACACACAAACACACAGATGATACTAACAGGGAAAGTTAGGAATTCCATCACTGAGACACACAAACACAGAGAAGACACTACCAGGGAAAGTTAGGAATTCAATCACTGAGACACACAAACACACAGATGATACTACCAGGGAATGTTAGGAATTCAATCACTGAGACACACAAACACAGAGAAGATACTACCAGGGAATGTTAGGAATTCAATCACTGAGACACACAAACACAGAGAAGACACTACCAGTGAAAGTAAGGAATTCAATCACTGAGACACACAAACACAGAGAAGATACTACCAGGGAATGTTAGGAATTAAATCACTGAGACACACAAACACACAGATGATACTACCAGGGAAAGTAAGGAATTCAATCACTGAGACACACAAACACAGAGAAGATACTACCAGGGAAAGTTAGGAATTCAATCACTGAGACACACAAACACAGAGAAGATACTACCAGGGAAAGCTAGAAATTCAATCACTGAGACACACAAACACAGAGAAGATACTACCAGGGAATGTTAGGAATTCAATCACTGAGACACACAAACACACAGATGATACTACCAGGGAAAAGTAGGAATTCAATCACTGAGACACACAAACACAGAGAAGATACTACCAGGGAAAGGTAGGAATTCCATCACTGAGACACACAAACACACAGATGATACTACCAGGGAAAAGTAGGAATTCAATCACTGAGACACACAAACACAGAGAAGATACTACCAGGGAATGTTAGGAATTCAATCACTGAGACACACAAACACACAGATGATACTACCAGGGAAAAGTAGGAATTCAATCACTGAGACACACAAACACAGAGAAGATACTACCAGGGAAAGTTAGGAATTCCATCACTGAGACACACAAACACACAGATGATACTACCAGGGAAAGTTAGGAATTCCATCACTGAGACACACAAACACAGAGAAGACACTACCAGGGAAAGTTAGGAATTCAATCACTGAGACACACAAACACACAGATGATACTACCAGGGAATGTTAGGAATTCAATCACTGAGACACACAAACACACAGATGATACTACCAGGGAATGTTAGGAATTCAATCACTGAGACACACAAACACAGAGAAGATACTACCAGGGAATGTTAGGAATTCAATCACTGAGACACACAAACACAGAGAAGACACTACCAGTGAAAGTAAGGAATTCAATCACTGAGACACACAAACACAGAGAAGATACTACCAGGGAATGTTAGGAATTCAATCACTGAGACACACAAACACACAGATGATACTACCAGGGAAAGTAAGGAATTCAATCACTGAGACACACAAACACAGAGAAGATACTACCAGGGAAAGCTAGGAATTCAATCACTGAGACACACAAACACAGAGAAGATACTACCAGGGAATGTTAGGAATTCAATCACTGAGACACACAAACACACAGATGATACTACCAGGGAAAAGTAGGAATTCAATCACTGAGACACACAAACACAGAGAAGATACTACCAGGGAAAGTTAGGAATTCCATCACTGAGACACACAAACACACAGATGATACTACCAGGGAAAGTTAGGAATTCCATCACTGAGACACACAAACACACAGATGATACTACCAGGGAATGTTAGGAATTCAATCACTGAGACACACAAACACACAGATGATACTACCAGGGAATGTTAGGAATTCAATCACTGAGACACACAAACACAGAGAAGATACTACCAGGGAATGTTAGGAATTCAATCACTGAGACACACAAACACAGAGAAGACACTACCAGTGAAAGTAAGGAATTCAATCACTGAGACACACAAACACAGAGAAGATACTACCAGGGAAAGTTAGGAATTCAATCACTGAGACACACAGAAGATACTACCAGGCAAAGTGAAGAATTCCATCTTATTGGCAGGCTACCCCTGTTTCTATTCTCTGGAGAGAAAAACATGTTCCCTCTGCTATTAGCTGCAACCCACTTACTAGGCTGAGTAAAAATGTCTCAAAAGTATTCATTGGTGGATTCGGAATTGCCCTACCTGCCCCTCTCATAAGACAGATGTCTGTTTACACATATCTTACCACAGCTGAGACGAGTACAGATACAGGAAGCGGTAGTGAATGGGAAACTTGTCAAACCAACTTTCAAGTGCGTGTTAGACTGCATTTTTCTGGACCTCAGTGCTGCAAGATCTAATACAATGCTGTGTAAAACGTTGTACCTTGTGATCGGTAATGTGATTAGAACCAAATTTGCTGCATGCAGGTAAGGTGGACTGAAATGGTCAGTGGCGAAGTGGTCATAGAAGTTGGGGTACAAGAAATGTTGAGAATTTACCCAGCAACTTTACTCCCCAGTAACATCCAGAGTCACCATCCTGGGTCTACGAGTCTTGGAGCTGGCTTGCTGTGAATCCAACCCCAACTCAATAATGATTGGGAAAGGGTGGTTCAACCTTCTGTTTGGAGTTTGAAAAAAAAAAGTTCAGCCAAACTTGAATGGTAAAGTAACTTTGGACTACTTTTGGCACATTTTGATCTATTCAAAGTTTTAATGTTTTTATATCACTTAAAAAACCTTTTTATCATTTTTTTTACTTTTGTGTAGCGAGCGCTGTATCATTACTCTTTTTGTTGCTAACTTGATTTGACTTTTTCAGTTCTTTATTTTTTACCTGCCTCGCAGGTTAATATGTTGCTGTACATATACCAAACACAAGCCTTGCTACTAGGCTTAGATCCCAAGTGTGGAAGCAGGATCTCGTGTCACTTGACAGATCCCAATCGAGTTTATTGGCTCAGAGTAATGCAGCATCCCTCTTTGACCCCAAGTCGTAGAGCTTGAACCATATTTTTGCTCCCTTATTTGCTCCCAATTTTCTCACCCACACGGCATCTTCTCTGCACCGTGTCGCCTCTTACCCTGTCTCGAACATCACATCTCCTATTCCTGCTCATGGACTGATTTATAATTTTATTGGAAACGTTTGCTAAGTCTGATTCACATGAACAGTGTGACGATTTGCAGTACTGTAGGCAGAGGAATACTTTGTCTGCTTGACTCCTCCACATATCTCGAATAAGAGACTTTTTGGGCCTTCTGGTGCAAGTTGGCTGCACCATTGGATGGCTGATGAACTTTGCCTTGAGTAAGTGTCAAAGCTGTTTATTCCTTCCATTACAGCATCTTTCTGTGGACCATACCTATTTGTGCAACAATTTAAGAGGTAGTAAAGCAAAATTTATAAGAAACTGCTGATTTCACATTCAACATCTGTCAAAGTGGCCACCCTCCTAATTGTATACTGGCTGGCGGACATGGACACTGCTGGCTTCATCATCATCTCCAGCAACACACTCAATCAGATATGGCGTTGGATGACCCTGTGTACGGTGGCTGGTGCAACAAAGTGCTTAGGGGCATATTTATAAGCCCCTAGCGCCTCCTTGTGCCACATTAGCATCAATGTTTTAATGCTAATGTGGCCCGACGAGGCCAAAATCCTCGCGCCACATTTACAAAGTGGCGCAATGCATGCATTGCGCCACTTTGTAACCCCTTGTGCTACATTATGCCTGCGCCGGGATTAATGTATGCAAAGGGTGGGGGGGGTGTGGTGGTTTCCCATTCTGGGGGGCCAAAAAAATGGCACGATGAAATCTAACAGATTTCCTTGCAGCATTTTGTACAGCACTTTTAACACCTACTCAGAGCCGGCGTTAAAAGGGGGCATACCATTATTTATAATGGGCCCCTGTGTACTCTGCAGGAGTAGTGCCAAAATATTAGCGCTACACCTGCAGAGTACATCAATAGTGTCATGAAAAACTACGCTATTGCCCCCTTCCCTGCGCCATGGTGCGCCGTATTTTAAAAACGGCGCACACATGGTGGCGCTAGGGGAGCATTAAAGGGAGCTAGATATGTGGCACTGCACACAGTGCAGCACCACTTTTCTTAAATATGCCCCTTAATTACTAAAAAAAAATAAGTGCCAGGCCCCATGGCAGGACGCCACTGCAGCTTGCATTGCCAGCATTGCCAATGAGAGTACCAGCACAACTACTAACCTTATACTCATACACGTGACAATTCAGACTATTCCAAGCCACCCAAAGCTGTAAGAATGGCTTGTGCTGTAGATATTAATACCTTTTAATGTATTTTAAATTATTAAACAACTGTTGTTGTGCATTTTTTTAATAATTAGACAAAAAGTGCCACCATTTGCTGGACTGTTATGAGTGCTGGTGTGGACAATTAAGAACTAGTTTTGAGCACCAGAAATCACTAGCTCAAACGACCAACCAGGAAATGGTGGGAGACTTTTTATTTACTGTAACTTTAGTGTCCCTAAAATGCTGCTATGAATTCCCCAGCATGTCATAGAGAGTACTATATATGCACTGACAATGTACTTCCACTTAAAGGGACATTTCCAGTGCCCACATATAGTATCAGAAATTCCACCCTCATTGGCAGATATTCATAGATAGTCCTTAAAGGCTGTTTTCTGCACCAAAAGGTCTGTTCCCAGATAGAGGCGTTTCAGTGTGAGAAACCTCTACCACCCTGATGGATAACCCTAAAAATACTGTTTCAGCAACCACTGCCTTGGAAGAAGGTTACTTTGCCAACATAGAAGACACATTTTCAAATTCAGCCTGATTGATATTTTTCTCCTTTTAAAAAATATTTAGCCTTTTTACATTTATACAGCAAACACCATCTTTCATCTTGGAATGGCTGAGTGGTCGCACATTCTAAACACCAGCCCCAGATTTCACAACCCTGACATGGAATTCTGCATCACAGTCGTCTTCTTACACTTCCCCAAAATACACAAATACAGGCAACATGCCCAGGGAATTTGAAATTGATGCCCACTCTGATTAGATAGAAGACTGGAGAATGTGTGAGGGTGTGTGTGTTTGTGTGTGTGTGTGCACACGTATGTGTACACGTGAGAGCAAATGCATACATGTGTGCAGTCCACTATAAGGACATGCCTTACCTTCATAAAGATAGTACTGTCTGAGTTAGTAAAGAGTGACTTCCAGTGCTTTGTTGGTAAATAAATAAGTAATAAGGAAAGGTCCCAAAGTTTTTTTTAGTTTTTTTAGGAGACCAGCCCCATTGCTGCCAAATGCCAGGGTTGCTGGGTAGTAACCCTGCCTAGTCCAGGCTGACTTCACACCTCCTTATTCCACCACCCTGCAGTTCCTTGTTATGTTTTATATCTGCCTCCTCTCCCTTTGTCACTGTTTATTAGTAGTTCTCCTTCTTTCTCCATGAGCTTCTTTCTTTCTCTTGATATGGGTCAAAGTCTGGTGAGGAAAACTACACCCAGAGTCCCCAGAGGGTGGTGCCCACCACCTGCACACATTAAACACTGCACGTTTGATCCAGCTAGCAGTTGCTATGTGCAATGTCAGAAGGTTAATGCACAGCTAATTAGCTATTGTTTCTATGAGCATCAGAGGAAATGAGGGTTGTTCTGAAGGTGTCAGCAGGGCCAGCAGTGGAAACATTCCAGACTTACTGTAAGAAGGGTGTGCATGAAACACAACCACCAGCACTGTGACTCAGTGGAACCAAAGCCTGCTGGCATCTTTGTGAGCCTATAAAAAGAACACGCTGCAAGGGATGCTACTTATAACACACCACCTCACAGCCCTGGAAAGGACACGAGGTCAGAACGGTGTCTAGGAGCAGCGACACACAGGACACAGACACACACACAAAGGCAACAAGCAAGCCGCACCGGCGAAGCGAGCTTTACCTACAGTTCTAACGTAGAGGAGGAAACAGGTGTCACTGCTGTCACAGCCGGTGGCTCAACTTCCTGTCCGCACACTGGTAAGCTGACCTCTTCCTAAATTATTCCTCTACATCCCTGGTTCACCAAGGAAAACCATTATTCATGCAGGAAACGTATAGTAATTTTGAAGGCAGAGTATTTTCCTTTGGACTTCCAACTATAATTATGTGTTCTCAATTGTTTATCATTAAATACCACTGATTGGTGTTCAGTACTGATGTGTGTAATTGAGTATCACTGAATGCCACTGAATGCTGGGGAATATAATTGAACACACTAGAGGGCCAGTGAGTACCAGGAGTACCACAGGGTACCCATGAATCAGAGTGAATGAATGGGTGTCAATAAATGCCAAGATGTCTCACTGGGTTGGGGTAACACCAACCCTAGTTCCTTCAGGGAATCAAGTGTGCAGGTCTGTGATAGTACGTGCTATTCTTTAAAGATTGTCTCCACATTATTGTGACCAATGTCCATCTTCACTGAGCTGAGTCCTCATGGGAACCAATGGGAACGAAGACCTGGTTTTGTCCCAGGCCATGTTCTGCGTAGGGTGATGGTCAAGCCATCTGGATAATCTAGGACTTTAGAAATCGACTAGAATTTAAATGTGGTTCATTCTATATCTGCCATCATCACTCCCCCTTGTTCCTTCACCTCAAATGCGCCTTTCTAAGACAATATATATCTCTTCCCTTCTGAAGCCTTCCTTAGTCATATCCTTCATTTGTTCTTGATTTTCACCTCTTCTTAGCTTTTATTTGTTTTCATTCTTTTTCTGCTCCACTTTACTCTCCTAATCCTCTGTGCACTCTTTTCCTCACTCTTCTCTCTTTAACTATTTATCCGTTTCTAACCCCTTTCTCTGCCTTTATATCTCAATCTCTCTCCTAACGCTTCCTGCCCACATCTTTCTGTATCGCTTCCAGCTCATCCTCACCCCACATGCATCTATATACACATGTACAGGTATTTATATAGCACAAGCCTAACTATGACGCAACGAAGCACTGTACATAATTATGGGGGTTAGAATGTGCCCTGAAGCATACCGTGCCATGTTGACCCAAGCGCCAAGACAGGAATTCAAACATGTCTCTCTCTGTCTTTCTCTCTCTCTTTTTTCTCTCTGTCTCTCTCTCTCTCTCTCCTCAGTCTCTCTCTCCTCTCTCTCTCCCGCTCTCCTCAATCCCTCTCTCCCCCTCACTCTTCCCCCCTCGCTATGTCTCCTCTCTTTCTTTCCTCAGTCTCTCTCTCTCTCTGTTTTTGCACTCCTAGTTTTAAGTTTTTAGTGTTAGTTTAAGTAGTTTCCTTTTTAGTCCAGGTTTCAGGGACCAGTCTTGATATCCCACAGATACTTCTTCACGGTCACTCTCCGCATGGGAATATCCCTCCGGGGGAAGAGACGGCAGCAGCTCTGTCCTCCATGCAGCTCGAGGCTCTCCCCACTACCACTAACCTTCCCTAGTCTTATACAGAAACCTCAGGGGGCGGTGCTCTGTGTTCCTCCCCTCCCTGAAGCGTGTTAGCGAATCCCTTAACGGGGTGTGATACTAGTGTGTTTCTAGCCTTCTCATTGGCTTAAGACTGTTGTAAGACCAGCCCACTTTATATGAAGGCACGCCTCCAGCATCTGTGTCATGGTGATGATTCATGGAAGAATGCTGGAACCCTGGCTTCTCATTGGCTTAATGCTGGGGTAAGAGCTCCCCTGTCCAGCCCACTCCATACGCAGGCATGCCTCCATCATCTGCGTTTATGTGTCATGGCGATCATTCTTGGCAGAGTGCTGAAACCCTGACTTCTCATTGGCTTAATGGTGATGTAAGACCTTGCCTGTGCCACACACGATGCTCGGGTAACTGTTCTGCAGTGGAGAGGCTGCAGGGCCAGTTCCCACATTGTTCACCACCCACCCAGAGAGAAGTGACCTCAGCCATGGGGTTTATGTCACTGTTTGAACCAAAACTGAATCCAAGTACATCCATTTCACACATGACACTCAAAGCAACAAGGAAAAGATGCCAAAGGATTAAATAGGGAGACGAAGTACAGTAGAACTTTAAAACTCAATTAAACATGTAACAACAATTACCAAACCATTGCTCATTCAGTGCTTTTACTTGAAATGGAAAGCACTCTATTCACAGGGCACAGATAAATAGCACATGCCATATGGGCAAAAGAAATGCACACAGTTAGCCCTGGTGAGCCAGTACCACTGTGACACTACTTCCAGGTTCTTATTCTAACATAAAAAGATAAGAACAAAAGCATCTAAAGTTGCTCCAAGGGTCTGCAGGATGCAGTTTTTTGGGTGTCTGTCTCGATTAGGAGTGTGTGAAATTTGCATAATATGCTTTTGCATTATTACATACATTTTTGGCAAAATTACGGTAATTACTCCAAATGTGAGTCCGTCATTCTGCACCACATTTTAGCATGAAATGCACCCTTGCATCAATTTTTGGCATTGTGATGCATTTAACAAAAGCACCGCAAAAAACAGCCACTAGTGTTGCATTGTCTGTGTGTTAGCAGTAAGTTTGTACCATGAATGTGTTAGCAGTAAGTTTGTACCATGAATGTCGAGTTTGCTGTATATTTTTAGTGCAAATGGCGCATACTTCAGCACAGTGGCATAACAGCATATTTGCAGAAATATATCGCACAACAAGCATAATGCAAAATTCCTGAAATTACGTGGATTGCACCAGCGTAATTTAAATTTCATGCAGATTTAGTTTGAATATAGATAACAAAAACATCATCTGGCATAAATATTGTGTGTTAAATTTAATTCACAAAAAAATAGCATTTCTAGGTGTAGATTCTCCATTATTAACTCCAAAAAGGTGATACTTTTACAAATAGTATTTAGCACATAATATTTTGCTAGAGAGTAAAGTACAATATTCTGGTACCATACCATTTTCCTTTCACTCTCCCAAGGCTGTAGATGCAACAATAGTACAGGTGGCAAGATATGCATGTTTGTGGGCTACCTGACCTGATCATACAGATATCTCCGCCCTGATTGCAAAGTCTCCCTATAATAAAATATTGGCAATTGTAAAAAAAGTAGATTAAAATTGGAAACTGTTTGTAAAATATTTTTATGTTAATTATTAATGCAAATTAATTGTATGTTTTCTTTAAATGTAGAACTAAGATGAACACTCCTACAGCACTAATAAATGCATTCTGAAATAAAACTTTAATTAATGTAAATATAATACATTACATTAAAATTATTTGTCTCAAGTTTAAATTAAAAATTAAATTTGCAACTAAATTAATTGTTTTATTATGCATTAATCATTATTAAAACATGTATCGAATTATTTAACTGTCATTTAATTATACTTAATCAAATGTATTATTACAATAATTTTCATTAGAAAAAATTTCATTAAAGTATTTTATGATTAAATAACAATGATGTACTATTTCATGTGTTTTTATACATTACATTTTCATATGTATATTTTTTATTATTTTAAATAATCACATTTCATTTTGCATTATATCCAATGGTTTTTATTTAAAGTTCCTAAGTCCATTCATTTTGATGTGAGGGTGTTGCATTACCAGTCGTTTGCCATTTACGATGCAGCGCGTACTTCAGCTTTGAGCCGCAGTAATTTACTACCATTTTGGGCTCCTTTTGGGCTGTAGCAACTTTAAAATTACAGTTTGTGAATAGCAATGGGCTTACTTTTTTGTGGGTGGGTACATGTCCCTCCCTAAACCCCTCTCTAACCTCCATTAACTACTACATACTCCTCCCTATCCCCCCACCGTTAGTAGTCATTAGTCCCCAGTTTCCAACCACTCTCTCGTCCTTCTGACATTTGTTACTATATTTATGCGTGGGGAGATTTCACACTCCTTGCGGAGCTCTCCGTGCAGAAAAAGATAGGAGAGACAGAGACATAAACTCTGCATGTAGGTTTGTAAATAACACTTTGTAGTATGTTTTATGGTACAAAATGCAGTTTGCTAAGAGGCCTCATTGTGCGTATCCTGTGCGTCAGCCTATCTCTTCCCTCGCTAAGCATACTTAGGGTAGGGGCAGCCATCAAAACTATGGGAACTCTGTCTTCCTCCCCAACCCATGTTCATCCTTAAGCATCCTGTGGTGCCACTAGGTTCATAGGAAAGAAGTGGAGTGGAAACGTTCCCACCAGAAACAGAAGCACTTGGTGGATTCACCAGGTCTGTGCATCAATTTGCCATCAGTATGGACAATGCTTCTTTTTCTCCATCAGTCTTGACTCTTCTCTGTTCCCTCTTCCCTATTTACATTCTCTTCCTATTTCTGTCAAGAAGTCACCAGCAATGCTCTGTCTCACAATTTATCTCACTGCTCAGTCCCCTCATTATTTCACTTGTCACCTCTGTTCATTCCCCAGTAACTCTGAACTCAGTGGTAAGCAGCTTTTATTTTTGTTTTTGTAAATCCTGTACTCAGTGTTCAGGATCAGAGGTCTGCACTTCTCCTCTCTTCCCATCGCAGGCATCACATCTATTCACTCTCTCCCCATCCTTCCGTGGTCCACCCCCTCCTCCATGGCTTGAGAAGCTCTGATCATCTAATGCCAGCCAATGACAACGAGGGAAGCCCTGTGGGAAAGTCAGTGACAGAGCATCCTCGCCACAACAAAGGTTCTCCCTCAGACTGATGATGTTACGACTGATTCACACGCCCTGGCACCTAAGATCTGGCAGGACAGGGAAGTCATTGTGTGTTACAGAGGCAGGAATGTGATTTCAGGGAAAGTTGTAATGAGATCCTTCTCCTGCTTTCCTGAAGTAACAATATTCTACAGAGGCTGACAACTGCTAGATCGTGTTATTATTACATGTATAGTTATTTTGTAGGTATTTTACATCCTAGGTCTCAGATCTGTTTAATCTCAATTTATTATACAATGTTTACATTTTCTATGCCCTGTAAATGTTATTCAAGAACACGTCTGTCTGTCTTCTACTTTCATCAAAAACAAAGTCAGTAGCCAGTACCCACCGCCCAACCACACTCCAAATTATTCAGCCATGGTCATGTTCTTTGCAATTTTTATGTAATTTTTCTACATATTTTTATGCATGCTAGAAATGGAACACTGACCCCATTCTGTTATTGCCTCGAAGGGTAAACAGAAATCACGTATTCGCGATTCATCTGCGTAGCACAACCCCTTCTGCTTCCAATTGTAAATTCATAATAATATGAACGTTTCTTTTCATCAGTCATTATTGATATTGAAATATGACCTGAGTGCATATACATTGGTAGGGCACAAAACACTTCAATCAACTACAAATTTATATTCATTGCTCCCCTGCCTGAGGTCTACAGCAACACTCAAATGACTACTGCAACCTATGTGTTACTGACCTTCTTTTTGTATTTTGTATATTCTTTTTTACCTGCTATCATGGAATACATCCTATAAATTTAAAAAAAAGGAAAACGCTTTATAATAACCGAAAAAACACACATGGAGCAAAAAAGAGTAAATCGTAAAATCCTTTGATTTTTAAAAAATTTATACACTGAAAAAGCACCACCGGAATTTACAACAAATAGAAACTGAATACAAGAATAACTAAGGGCCTGATGTAGGTTTCGGTGGAGGGAATACAACATCACAAACGTGACAGATATTCCGAATGGGATCGTAATACGGCGGGCGGGATATTCGTCACATTTGTGATTGAGTATTCCCCTCCTCCGACTTCTAAATCACACACCTACTGTGCCAAGTGCACATGTCAGGAACACAGTGGGCACAAGTCAGAGACGGTTTTTAATCTTAAAAAGGTTGTCATTTTTAAGTTTGACATTTTTGCCTTATATTAAATGAATCTTGTTCTGCTACCTCTGGCACACTTGCACTTTAATTGCATTCAATCAATCAATAAAAAAGATTTATAGAGCGTGCTACTCACCCATGAGGGTCTCAAGGTGCTTGGAGGGGATAAGGGGGGGGGGGCAAGGAGGGTCACTGTTCCAACAACCATGTCTTGAGGTTCTTTCTGAAGAGCAGGAGGTCTTTGGTTTTGTGGAGGTTGGTGGGGAGGGAGTTCCAAGTTTTGGGGGCGAGGTAGGAGAAGGACCTGCCTCCTGTGGTGGTGCATTGGATGCGGGGGACTGTGGCTAGGGTGAGGTCGGCTGATCAGAGGTTGCGGGTGGGAGTGTGGAAGTTCACTCTGTCGGTGAACTGGTGTACTACAGAGATCGGTCGGGTTTCTTTCTCCAAGCCCCTCTCTCTAGTCATTTTCTGCCTCTCGGTCACCTCTTTCAGGGGTGAACTAATTTGTGTTCCGTGTTGTGGTTTTGCGTTTTACCGCCAATATAGATATAAGGATGCACACAGCAGGCCCGCCAATGGCATACCAAAGGCAAGCCCACCTACACCCATCCACGTCTGGACATCACCAGATCACACTGGCCTTTTTGGATAAAATACAGTTTAAAGGGTAGCTTTTTCTATCCCTCAGTTACTTTGCCTCAATTCCTTCCCATTAGGAGGCTCACTGCTGCATGTGCTCTCTGTTGCAACTTGCAGACCTTTTTCTTGCAATACTTGCAAGTTCTCTTGCAACCAGGGAGGATCCTCGTACACAAAAAGGAGATCTTGAAGAAGCCAGTGTCATGGATACTTATTTTTCTAAACCCAGTTTTTATGGTAGTGAGCTTTCAAAGAATGAACACTTCTCACATAAGGATACAGTGAAGTATATTTATTTTAAAGCTTGGCCCATTCTGAAGCACACTACTCAGAAATGGGATATCATTCAAAGCGAGCACCATCTTTTCTTTTGTTACAGAGACCGGTGCAATAAAGACAGGCACCTGGTAAATGGCGTAGAAGGTAGGATTGTAACCTGGCCTGATCCATATTTTTAAATCCTGGCCCCTAAAAATTGTAATCCTTGACAATCTTGACAATTTTACACACTTTCTTTTTCATTACCAGCTCTTGGCTGTTCCAGATTCACAAAATGTAAATAACTGGCCACTAGTTTTTAATAGGAAAGAAGGCAACCCCAGCAGAAAGGAATGGTCTAAGGGAAACGTATAACTTGAGTAACATCTGGTTGGTAACATCCAGCCATGCAAACATCTAAGCAGGGTTGTCTGGGTAGGAATGCTCTAGAAGGGCATGGTGTATAATGAAATGAGCATGGGTATGGTCTAGATGACCACAGTATTGAACTTGGACAGAAAATAGGCCCAGTCATCAAAATAAAAGAGTCCCCCATTAGCAAACCAGGTAGCCCAAAAAGTGGCCCACATTTAGAAATAAGGCAGTTGTGAACTTGTATAGACATGCTGTGTAAGTGTTTTGCAAGAAATGGGTGGCTGCGTGCATTTGTACTTGCTGCAGGCAATGTTTGTTTTGATATCAGGGAAATCAATAGTAAAAACCAGTCCAGCAGATCATAAAACAGGCCCACAGAGAGCCAATAAAACCTGGCCCACGCACTGACCTATCAGACCAGACCATCGGGCACTGCCGGATTGTCGTATAGGCCAGTTCGACCCTGCATGACCTTTATTTCCTGCTGCTGCCCTTCCCTAGTTTGGTGGCCTGAAACTGACAGTCCTCCATGTTGGATTAAGAATGTTTTGTACAGAAGACTAATAACTCTCCATATTAGAGTGGGAAGTATAACTCTCATTGTTCTTCATGATGAAAGCCAAAACGTGGGCAGGAGTGGGGCGCGGCAGTGATAATGAGCAAGACCAGGTATCGTCCTGCAGCAGTAGCAGGTACACCACATAATTAGCGACAACCCAGTACAAACCACATGTGAACAACTGCGATAACCAGTCCCATCATCACTGTGCATGCTATGCCATCACAAAGCATCATATTGTAAATATAGGACCCAAGAGCTCAAGGGGACAAAGGAGTGCACTAAGGGCAAAGTTTATGTGATGGTGACAAAAAACACCAAGCACCGAGTATTATTACGCTTGGAGCCACAATTGCAATAGAGCACTGGTAAGACCCTGTGGTAATTTAGAGCGCAGGAAATGGTAGCAATGTAAACAACTTTTCATAATTGTAATTTCATTGTAAGAACCCACTGTATACAATCATGGCAAAATACAATTAGTAAAAATAAAAAAAAGACAATGAAATAACCACCTCCCCAACTATTTTGCTCCTAAGAGGCCCTTTGCTCCTGTGCTCTCACCAGCCAGGCATGGTATGGATAAAGAAATAGCCAAATCAGAACCTTACTGCAAACATAAGTGTTGGTAGAACACTAGAGTACACACAGGGGTTCACACAGCAGGGGCACAACAGCTCAGAGGCTCAGTACTGTGGCAGCAGATGCTTGGGAACTGGCCTGGAGGAGAATGTTCTATAATTTGTTGGTTGACCAATTTGCCTGCAGGATGGTCTTGAAAAGCAGAATCTTCGACATGCTCTGAAAGAGAAGTGTTTTTCAAAGGAGTGGGCAGATGGGAGGTGGTCTGCATAGAGATGCTCTGGGTGGGAATGTCCAGGACAGGACTAGTAAGACTGACAGTGTCCCAGTGGCAATGCATTCCCTGCCTCATTGTTTGGGGGAGTACCTGTGACAGCCATGGTGTCCCTGTCACCTTCTTGTGTAGGTAAGGATGCATAGGTAAGTAAGTATGAATTTACTACTCTTAACTTCACATATATGTATCAGTCGCCACTGTGTATTTACAGTTAGTTAAACAATTCAAGCCTTGTGATTGGCTGAGGAGGATGTTTTGAAGCAAGAGCAGCAGCCATTACAAGACTCAGGAACTTGATCCTCTGTCCTGAAACTATTTTGAAAAAAATGAAATAAGGGGCAGGGCAAGGACACCCTGACCCATTAGCCCTTCTGGGGAACCCGTGGCCAAAATTACTATTTTCTTTTAATAGTTTTGCGACCCCACAATCATTCTGCAGAACCGACAAAAACACAAAATTAAAAAGAGCGGATTGCCTTTCTTTATTAAACTACCCCTGTGCTACGCCAGGGCCTGGGGCGGTAAGTTTTTGTTTTTAAAAATATATAAACATATATATTGGAAAGGAGGTTGTGTGCCTACCCTACTGATCCATGTAATATCCTTGGAGACCACATCCCCAACACCCAACTGACATTTCGTGTCCTAAGGACCACATCCCCCGGACACACGGCTACATTTCCCTGCCTGTAAGAATGCAGGCAGGAAATGCTGGATTGATCCTCCTTCTGGTGGGTACTGAAGGAAAGCCTGCTCCCGCCAGGTAAGAGCACAATGAATTGTAGCCGGCTCCCGTCGGCACCCAAGGATTGAACAGCAGCATAGTGGATAATGTTATCAGTGACATCATCAGTGATGTCATCACTCGTGTCATGTGAGATGTCATCGATGATGTTGTCAATGATGCAATTGAACATGTCATGAGTGATGTAATATGTGAGCTCATAAGAAGTGGATGGCGGGGGCGCAAGTTATAGTTAGCTCAGTACACTATAACTGGTGAATTTCAGTTATTTTTTTAGTTTTAAATTCTATTTTTAACAGTAATTTTCACTAGGACTACGTATGACATTAATTAAGCTGGAGTTCCAGGAGTAATTTCAGTAATTTCATGTTACTGTTTGACGTGGAATTATCAATAATACCATGAATAAAATGATTACACTCGCTTGCTTAATTTAAAGAACATTGGGAAAAAAATTCTTACTGTAAGAGAGCATTTGGAAAGTGCTAGCAGCTGCTTGCGCTGCTGTTTTCTGTTCTTTTGCAGCCAGTGCTACCTTCTCAGCGCAAGATGCATCCTCAAGTCTATTTTGGATACAAGGATGCATTTTGCACTAAGAAATGAGTGCTAAATGCGAGGTGTAAATTGTGGAAAATCCTACCCGGAGTGCACATTTAGTGAGCGTGCACTCCACGTGTAATTCCACATAATCTTGTGGAATTTTTAGGTAATTCAGCATTATTACACTACATGGAGTTACGCGACTTATGCCCGCCCCTAATTTTCACCTAACTATAAAGTCACTTTAACCCTTTTTGTCATTCTATACATATATTTTCTGCTGCAGCGTAAGTGTATGTTATCTTCCACTGTCAGTCTGTTCCTTGTCCCAGTATTGTATGTCTATGTATAAGGGTTAGAATCACCATGCCTTAGTGGTTATGTCACTCCAAGCCAGTGTTTATGTCTTCTTGTCTCAGTTACAGTGAAGCCTGTGTTGGCTTGAAATTGTGATATGCTGGTTTGTCCCATTATAGTTCACTAATGTGCCTCTATCCGAGAGCGCGTGCCTTCAAGTACCAGCTGGTGTATTCCGTGTCCCAGTACACATGCCTCTCATTCTCACAAGTGCTGTGCAATTATCCCTGTTATTTCCAAACCCTGACATGACCTTTTTTTGTGGCTCCCAGTAATATTGAGGGGGCGGGAAAGAAATGGAGTCACAAGATTTTGGTGAAAAAAATGCCAGAATAGGTGTATCTGCACCAGGTCCTACAGATTTTCTTGTGGTCTTTAAAACAGATATTTGATCTGCCTTCAGCAGCTGAAATCTCCATGTATGACACCACAACAGATAATTCCATTGGTTGCGGTAACTCTAGTTTCCAGTGCCTCCTATTTCCCAAGTTAATATCACATCTCCTGTGTAGGCCTCTGTGTAGAGATGAATGACCTTTTTGGTGGTTGTGCTGGGAAGGGTGGAAGGAGTAAGGTGCAATGAGCTGTCCATGGCAGTCATGTGATGGGACCAACTTTCTGGGCAGCGAAGCCCACATCCCCTGCCCTCCTGATCAGCTCTGCTGCCAGTGGCTCCCAGGTGATGGGGTGAAGCGATCTCTCTCCGCTTCTTCCTGTGGCTCCACAAGGACCTCGGTCCGGAGTGAGCATCACCGGTGGGTACCAGAATGCTGTTTAATGGGAGCCTTCCCAAGTGGAGAGCGTGGGAGGATCACGGACACACTGCTGCTGATGGCTGATGGGTCCAACCATGAGAGGACAGCAGTTTAAGCTAGAAGGGACACTGATCTAAGTATTTCCAACAAAGGAATCCATGGAAGTGGTTTGGAATGGGAATCAAGGATGTGTTACTTGACTTCCTTGCCACCAATGCTGAGGTTACAATAATGGGCTCACAAATGTTTCACCCCAACAATCAGAGGCCGCCAGTTCAAGTCCACCATTTCACCAACCCTCCCCCCCCCCCAAAAAACACAATTGCGCATTAATGGCCTGATTTTGGGTCCTGCGATTTTTGCATACACAACAGGATCTGGTGATAATACCATTACCGGATGGTACGTCTGATCTTGTGAGTGATTTTACACGTTATTGACGTCATGTTAGTTTTAAAGGTGGAAGTGGGAATAACATACGGTTGTCATTTCTCGTACAACTTCACAATTTCCAAATTTTGATACCCGTTTTCTTGTGCAGCTAATAATTTGAGAGATCTGAGCACAAATTTTGCTCACCTCAGAATCTGTAATCATGCGCACGTGCTGTTTGCGTCCAATTTCAGATTTTCAGCAAGACTAGGGGTCAGGGTCCACAGGGGCCAGATGTATGAAAGCCTTTTCCCGGTCGCAGGTGACCCATTTGTGACTGGGAAAGACTTTTACCCATGTATCAATCCTATCCTGTGAGTCGGTAACCTGTTTCCAACTCACAGAATAGGTTTGCCAGTCGCTATTAGGAAGGGGCGTGCCAAGGGCGTCCCTTCCTCATAGCGAGTTGCAGGTGGATGCAAGATTGTTTTGTGACCATGAATACAGTTGCAAAACAATCGCAGTTACCACCAACTTCAAGTTGGTGGTAACCCATTTGCGAACGGGAAGGGGTCCCCAAGGGACCCTTTTCCTTTGTGAATGGAAGTGAAAATATTTTTTCAGAGCAGACAGTGGTCCCTTTTCTCTTTTTTTGTTTGAAATGCATCCAGTCAGTGCTTAATTTGTGAATAAAAAGGTGCCGGTGCCCAATGCCCTCCTATTAAACACGCGGCTGCTGCAATTAAATGTGTGAACACAGAATACTGAGGTGGCGTAATCCTGAAGCCATCTCGGGCCTCTTCAATCCGTATAAAGCCACTCTCTGCCTCATCAGCTCACTCTTGCAGCTTTCTAATTTCTCCCTTTGTGATGCTTTTTCATTTTTCCCTTCCTCCGTCTTTCCCATATGTGTCTTTTGCTCACAGCAAATGCTTGAGGCAGAAGAATAGCACCGGAAACAAGCACAAATTAAGCACTGCATCCGGTTTTCCTTTAACCACTTCGCTGCCAGGCCTTTTCCCCCTCCTGTGCCAGGCCTTTTTTTGCCTATTTGGGGCAGTTCGCGCTTAGGCCCGCATAACTTTTTGTCCACATAAGCTAACCAAGACAAATTTGCGTCCTTTTTTTCCAACATCCTAGGGATTCTGGAGGTACCCAGACTTTGTGGGTTCCCCTGAAAGAGGCCAAGAAATTGGCCAAAATACAGGGAAAATTTTGTTTTTTTCAAAAAAATTGGAAAAAGTGGCTGCAGAAGAAGGCTTGTGGTTTTTCCCCTGAAAATGGCATCAACAAAGGGTTTGCCGTGCTAAACTCAGCAGCTTCCCAGCTTTCAGGAACAGGCAGACTTGAATCCGAAAACCCAATTTTTCAACACAATTTTGGCATTTTACTGGGGCATACCCCATTTGTGCAATTTTTTGTGCTTTCAGCCTCCTTCCAGTCAGTGACAGGAATGGTCATGAAACCAATGCTGGATCCCAGAAACCTAAACATTTCTGAAAAGTAGACAAAATTCTGAATTCAGCAAGGGGTCATTTGTGTACATCCTACAAGGGTTTCCTACAGAAAATAACAGCTGAAAAAGAAAAATATTGAAATTGAGGTGAAAAAAACATCAATTTTTCTCTACTTTTTACTCTGTAACTTTTCCCTGCAATGTCAGATTATCGAAAGCAATATACCGTTACGTCTGCTGGACTCCTCTGGTTGCGGGGACATATAGGGTTTGTAGGTTCATCAAGAACCCGAGGAACCCAGAGCCAATAAATGAGCTGCACCCTGCAGTGCGTTTTCATTCTATACCGGGTATACAGTAATTCATTTGCTGAAATATAAGGAGTAAAAAATAGCTATCAAGAAAACCTTTGCATTTCCAAAAAGGGCACAAGATAAGGTGTTGAGGAGCAGTGGTTATTTGCACATCTCTGAATTCCGGGGTGACCATAGTAGCACGTGAATTACATGGAATTTCTCAAATAGATGTCTTTTTTACACACACCCCTATATTTGGAAGGAATAAATGTAGAGAAAGACAAGGGGCCATAACACTTGTTTTGCTATTCTATGTTCCCCCAAGTCTCCCGATAAAAATGATACCTCACTTGTTTGGGTAGGCCTAGCGCCCGCGACAGGATATGCCCCAAAACACAACGTGGACATATCACAGAAAACAGAGCTGTTTTTAGCAAAGTGACTACCTGTAGATTTTGGCCTCTAGCTCAGCCGCCACCTAGGGAAACCTACCAAACCTGTGCATTTCTGAAAACTAGAGACCTAGGGGAATTCAAGGAGGGGTGACTTGTGTGGCTCGGACCAGGTTCTGTTACCCAGAATCCTTTGCAAACCTCAAAATTTGGCTAAAAAAACACATGTTCCTCACATTTCTGTGGCATAAAGTTCTGGAATCTGAGAGGAGCGACAAATTTCCTTCCACCCAGCATTCCCCCACGTCTCCCGATAAAAATGATACCTCACTTGTGTGGGTAGGCCTAGCGCCCGCGACAGGATATGCCCCAAAACACAACCTGGACACATCACAGAAAACAGAGCTGTTTTTAGCAAAGTGACTACCTGTAGATTTTGGCCTCTAGCTCAGCCACCACCTAGGGAAACCTACCAAACCTGTGCATTTCTGAAAACTAGAGACCTAGGGGAATCCAAGGAGGGGTGACTTGTGTGGCTCGGACCAGGTTCGGTTACCCAGAATCCTTTGCAAACCTCAAAATTTGGCTAAAAAAACACATGTTCCTCACATTTCTGTGGCAGAAAGTTCTGGAATCTGAGAGGAGCCACAAATTTCCTTCCACCTAGCGTTCCCCCACGTCTCCCGATAAAAATGATACCTCACTTGTGTGGGTAGGCCTAGCGCCCGCGACAGGATATGCCCCAAAACACAACGTGGACATATCACAGAAAACAGAGCTGTTTTTAGCAAAGTGACTACCTGTAGATTTTGGCCTCTAGCTCAGCCGCCACCTAGGGAAACCTACCAAACCTGTGCATTTCTGAAAACTAGAGACCTAGGGGGATCCAAGGAGGGGTGACTTGCGGGGCTCGAACCAGGTTCTGTTACCCAGAATCCTTTGCAAACCTCAAAATTTGGCTAAAAAAACACATGTTCCTCACATTTCTGTGGCAGAAAGTTCTGGAATCTGAGAGGAGCCACAAATTTCCTTCCACCCAGCGTTCCCCCACGTCTCCCGATAAAAATGATACCTCACTTGTGTGGGTAGGCCTAGCGCCCGCGACAGGATATGCCCCAATACACAACGTGGACATATCACAGAAAACAGAGCTGTTTTTAGCAAAGTGACTACCTGTAGATTTTGGCCTCTAGCTCAGCCGCCACCTAGGGAAACCTACCAAACCTATGCATTTCTGAAAACTAGAGACCTAGGGGAATCCAAGGAGGGGTGACTTGTGTGGCTCGGACCAGGTTCTGTTACCCAGAATCCTTTGCAAACCTCAAAATTTGGCTAAAAAACACATGTTCCTCACATTTCTGTGGCAGAAAGTTCTGGAATCTGAGAGGAGCCACAAATTTCCTTCCACCCAGCGTTCCCCCACGTCTCCCGATAAAAATGATACCTCACTTGTGTGGGTAGGCCTAGCGCCCGCGACAGGATATGCCCCAAAACACAACGTGGACATATCACAGAAAACAGAGCTGTTTTTAGCAAAGTGACTACCTGTAGATTTTGGCCTCTAGCTCAGCCGCCACCTAGGGAAACCTACCAAACCTGTGCATTTCTGAAAACTAGAGACCTAGGGGGATCCAAGGAGGGGTGACTTGCGGGGCTCGGACCAGGTTCTGTTACCCAGAATCCTTTGCAAACCTCAAAATTTGGCTAAAAAAACACATGTTCCTCACATTTCTGTGGCAGAAAGTTCTGGAATCTGAGAGGAGCCACAAATTTCCTTCCACCCAGCGTTCCCCCACGTCTCCCGATAAAAATGATACCTCACTTGTGTGGGTAGGCCTAGCGCCCGCGACAGGATATGCCCCAAAACACAACGTGGACATATCACAGAAAACAGAGCTGTTTTTAGCAAAGTGACTACCTGTAGATTTTGGCCTCTAGCTCAGCCGCCACCTAGGGAAACCTACCAAACCTATGCATTTCTGAAAACTAGAGACCTAGGGGAATCCAAGGAGGGGTGACTTGTGTGGCTCGGACCAGGTTCTGTTACCCAGAATCCTTTGCAAACCTCAAAATTTGGCTAAAAAAACACATGTCCCTCACATTTCTGTGGCAGAAAGTTCTGGAATCTGAGAGGAGCTACAAATTTCCTTCCACCCAGCGTTCCCCCAAGTCTCCCGATAAAAATGATACCTCACTTGCGTGGGTAGGCCTAGCGCCGGCGACCGGAAACACCCCAAAGCGCAACGTGGACACATCCTAAATTTTGGAAAAAAACAGAGGTGTTTTTTGCGAAGTGCCTACCTGTAGATTTTGGCCTCTAGCTCAGCCGGCACCTAGGGAAACCTACCAAACCTGTGCATTTCTGACAACTAGAGACCTAGGGGAATCCAAGGAGGGGTGACTTGCGGGGCTCGGACCAGGTTCTGTTACCCAGAATCCTTTGCAAACCTCAAAATGTGGCTAAAAAAACACATGTCCCTCACATTTCTGTGGCAGAAAGTTCTGGAATCTGAGAGGAGCTACACATTTCCTTCCACCCAGCGTTCCCCCAAGTCTCCCGATAAAAATGATACCTCACTTGCGTGGGTAGGCCTAGCGCCGGCGACAGGAAACACCCCAAAGCGCAACGTGGACACATCCTAAATTTTGGAAAAAAACAGAGGTGTTTTTTGCGAAGTGCCTACCTGTAGATTTTGGCCTCTAGCTCAGCCGGCACCTAGGGAAACCTACCAAACCTGTGCATTTCTGAAAACTAGAGACCTAGGGGAATCCAAGGAGGGGTGACTTGCGGGGCTCGGACCAGGTTCTGTTACCCAGAATCCTTTGCAAACCTCAAAATTTGGCTAAAAATACACATGTTACTCACATTTCTGTGGCAGAAAGTTCTGGAATCTGAGAGGAGCTACAAATTTCCTTCCACCCAGCTTTCCCCCAAGTCTCCCGATAAAAATGATACCTCACTTGCGTGGGTAGGCCTAGCGCCGGCGACAGGAAACATCCCAAAGCGCAACGTGGACACATCCTAAATTTTGGAAAAAAACAGAGGTGTTTTTTGCGAAGTGCCTACCTGTAGATTTTGGCCTCTAGCTCAGCCGGCACCTAGGGAAACCTACCAAACCTGTGCATTTCTGAAAACTAGAGACCTAGGGGAATCCAAGGAGGGGTGACTTGCGGGGCTCGGACCAGGTTCTGTTACCCAGAATCCTTTGCAAATCTCAAAATTTGGCTAAAAATACACATGTTACTCACATTTCTGTGGCAGAAAGTTCTGGAATCTGAGAGGAGCCACAAATTTCCTTCTACCCAGCGTTCCCCCAAGTCTCCCGATAAAAATGATACATCACTTGTGTGGGTAGGACTAGCGCCCACGAAAGGAAAGGGCCCAAAACACAACGTGGACACATCACATTTTTTTATAAAAAGCAGTGCCTACCTGTGGATTTTGGCCTGTAGCTCAGCCGACACCTGAGGAAACCTAGCAAACCAGTGCATTTTTGAAAACTAGAAACCCAGGGGAATCCAAGATGGGGTGACTTGCGGGGCTCTGACCAGGTTATGTTACCCAGAATCCTTTGCAAACATAAAAATTTGGCCCAAAAAACACTTTTTCCTCTCATTTCGGTGACAGAAAGTTCTGGAATCTGAGAGGAGCCACAAATTTCCTTCCACCCAGCGTTCCCCTAAGTCTCTCGATAAAAATGGTACATCACTTCTGTGGGTAGGCCTAGCGCCCACAAAAGGAAATGGCCCAAAACACAACGTGGACACAACATATTTTTTCACAGAAAACAGAGGTGTTTTTTGCAAGGTGCCTACCTGTGGTGTTTGGCCTGTAGCTCAGCCGGCCCCAGGGAGGGGGGGCAGAAATGCCCTAAAATAAATTTGCCCCCCCAACCCCCACGCTCCCCCGCCGGGAGCGACCCTTGCCTACGGGGTCGCTCCCCCTGCGTGACATTGGCACCAAAAAACAAATCCCCGGTGCCTAGTGGTTTCTGCCCCCTTGGGGGCAGGTTGACCTAAACTCAGCCAATCTGCCCCCAAGGGGGGCAGAAATGGCCTAAATACAATTTGTCCCCCAGGGGAGCGACTTTTGCCTGATGGGTCGCTCCCCATCTCTAAAAAAAAAAAAACAAAGAAAAAAAAAAAAAATTCCCCTGGCGCCTAGAGGTTTCTGCCCCCGCGGGGGCAGATCGGCCTAATAATAGGCCGATCTGCCCCCCGGGGGGGCAGAAATGGCCTAAAATAAATTTGCCCCCCCAACACCCACCCCCCCCCGGGAGCGACCCTTGCCTACTGGGTCGCTCCCCCTGCGTGACATTGGCGCCAAAAAACAAATCCCCGGTGCCTAGTGGTTTCTGCCCCCTTGGGGGCAGATTGACCTAAAATTGGCCAATCTGCCCCCAGGGGGGCAGAAATGGTCTAAATACAATTTGCCCCCCCAGGGGAGCGACCCTTGCCTGATGGGTCGCTCCCCATTTCTAAAAAAAGAAACAACAAAAAAAAAAAACACAAAAAAAAAATTGCCCTGGCGCCTAGAGTGTTCTGCCCCCCCCCCCCCGGGGGGCAGTTCGGCCTAATAATAGGCCGATCTGTCCCCCGGGGGGGCAGAAATGGCCTAAAATAAATTTGCCCCCCCAACCCCCACCCCCCCCCCGGAGCGACCCTTGCCTACGGGGTCGCTCCCCCTGCGTGACATTGGCGCCAAAAAACAAATCCCCGGTGCCTAGTGGTTTCTGCCCCCTTGGGGGCAGATTGACCTAAAATTGGCCAATCTGCCCCCAGGGGGGCAGAAATGGTCTAAATACAATTTGCCCCCCCAGGGGAGCGACCCTTGCCTGATGGGTCGCTCCCCATCTCTAAAAAAAGAAACAACAAAAAAAAAAAACACAAAAAAAAAATTGCCCTGGCGCCTAGAGTGTTCTGCCCCCCCCCCCGGGGGGCAGTTCGGCCTAATAATAGGCCGATCTGTCCCCCGGGGGGGCAGAAATGGCCTAAAATAAATTTGCCCCCCCAACCCCCACCCCCCCCCCCCGGGAGCGACCCTTGCCTACGGGGTCGCTCCCCCTGCGTGACATTGGCGCCAAAAAACAAATCCCCGGTGCCTAGTGGTTTCTGCCCCCTTGGGGGCAGATTGACCTAAAATTGGCCAATCTGCCCCCAGGGGGGCAGAAATGGTCTAAATACAATTTGCCCCCCCAGGGGAGCGACCCTTGCCTGATGGGTCGCTCCCCATCTCTAAAAAAAGAAACCAAAAAAAAACAAAAACACAAAAAAAAAAAATTGCCCTGGCGCCTAGAGTGTTCTGCCCCCCCCCGGGGGGCAGTTCGGCCTAATAATAGGCCGATCTGTCCCCCGGGGGGGCAGAAATGGCCTAAAAAAAATTTGCCCCCCCCAACCCCCCCTCCCCCCCCCGGGAGCGACCCTTGCCTACGGGGTCGCTCCCCCTGCGTGACATTGGCGCCAAAAAACAAATCCCCGGTGCCTAGTGGTTTCTGCCCCCTTGGGGGCAGATTGACCTAAAATTGGCCAATCTGCCCCCAGGGGGGCAGAAATGGTCTAAATACAATTTGCCCCCCCAGGGGAGCGACCCTTGCCTGATGGGTCGCTCCCCATCTCTAAAAAAAGAAACAACAACAAAAAAAAAAACAAAAAAAAAAATTGCCCTGGCGCCTAGAGTGTTCTGCCCCCCCCCCCGGGGGGCAGTTTGGCCTAATAATAGGCCGATCTGTCCCCCGGGGGGGCAGAAATGGCCCAAAAAAAATTTGCCCCCCCAACCCCCCCCCCCCCCCCCCGGGAGCGACCCTTGCCTACGGGGTCGCTCCCCCTGCGTGACATTGGCGCCAAAAAACAAATCCCCGGTGCCTAGTGGTTTCTGCCCCCTTGGGGGCAGATTGACCTAAAATTGGCCAATCTGCCCCCAGGGGGGCAGAAATGGTCTAAATACAATTTGCCCCCCCAGGGGAGCGACCCTTGCCTGATGGGTCGCTCCCCATCTCTAAAAAAAGAAACAACAAAAAAAAAAAACACAAAAAAAAAAATTGCCCTGGCGCCTAGAGTGTTCTGCCCCCCCCCCCCGGGGGGCAGTTCGGCCTAATAATAGGCCGATCTGTCCCCCGGGGGGGCAGAAATGGCCTAAAAAAAATTTGCCCCCCCAACCCCCCCCCCCCCCCCCCCCCCCCCAGGAGCGACCCTTGCCTACGGGGTCGCCCCCCCTGCGTGACATTGGCGCCAAAAAACAAATCCCCGGTGCCTAGTGGTTTCTGCCCCCTTGGGGGCAGATTGACCTAAAATCGGCCAATCTGCCCCCAGGGGGGCAGAAATGGTCTAAATACAATTTGCCCCCCAGGGCTAATAATAGGCCGATCTGCCCCCAGGGGGGGCAGAAATGGCCTAAAATAAATTGCCCTCCCCCCCAGGGAGCGACCCTTGCCTAAGGGGTCGCTCCCTTTGCGTGAAATTCACGCAAAGAAAAAACTCCCTGTTGTCTAGTGGTTTCTACCCCCCTTGGGGGCAGATTGGCCTCATCAAAATAGGCCAATCTGCCCCCAAGGGAGGCAGAAATGGCCAAAATATAATTTTCCCCCAAGGGGAGCGACCCTTGCCTAAGGGGTCGCTCCCCACCAAAAAAAAAAAAAATGAAACAAAAAAAAAAAAATGGTCCCTGGTGCCTAGAGGTTTCTGCCCCCCCTGGGGGCAGATCGGCCTAATAGTAGGCCGATCTGCCCCCAGGGGGGGCAGAAAAGGCCTTCCCAAAAATATGCCCCCCCTGGGAGCGACCCTTGCCCAAGGGGTCGCTCCCTTTTGTCAATAACAATAATAAAAAATAAAAAAACCCTGGGGTCTAGTGGTTTCTACCCCCCTTGGGGGCAGATTGGCCTCATCAAAATAGGCCAATCTGCCCCCAAGGGGGGCAGAAATGGCCAAAATATAATTTTCCCCCAAGGGGAGCGACCCTTGCCTAAGGGGTCGCTCCCCACCTCAATAAAAAAATTAAAAAAAAAAAAAATGGTCCCTGGTGCCTAGAGGTTTCTGCCCCCAGGGGGGGGCAGAAAAGGCCTTTTCAAAAAAATGCCCCCCCTGGGAGCGACCCTTGCCCAAGGGGTCGCTCCCTTTGGTCAATTTCAATGAAAAAAAAAAAAATCCCTGGTGTCTAGTGGGGTTTCAAAAGCCGGATTGCAAGCAATCCGGCTTTTGAAACCCTCGGAGGGACTTCAAAGGGAAGGAAATACTTTTCCTTCCCTTTGAAGCCCCTCCGGGCCTCCCAAGTGATTGAAAAAGAAATGCTTTTGCATTTCTTTTTCAATCGCGCTGGAAGCAGAGCTTCCAGCGCGACTAGGGAGGCCCCTGTGACAAATCAGCGCGCGCTCGCGCGCTGACGTCACAGGGGGGGTGGGGGGGCCGGGGGTGGAAGGGGAAGGGATTCCCCGGTCAGCCCTGACCTAGGGGGGTGGGGGGGCGGCCCTCGGGAGGAGCGCTAGCGCTTCTCCCGAGGGAAGCATTCAGGACGTAATGGTTACGTCCATGGCGCCACACGGGCGCTGCCATGGACGTAACCATTACGTCCGTGGCGGGGAAGGGGTTAAGGAAAACAGGCTGCATTAAACAAAAAACTGCTTTATTTCAAAAGCAGTAACAGACATGGTGGTCTGCTGTCCTCAGCAGGCCACCATCCCTGTAAGAGTGGCCACTGCTAATGGGGACGCAAATTGCGACATGCCTCATGAATATTGATGAGGTAGGCCTTTGCGACCCCATTGGGAATCGCTAAATAGTCTGAGACACATTTGTGCATTTCATTTTGCGAGTCTCTATTTGCAACTCGCAAAAAGTCGCAATTAGAAACTCACAAAATGAAATGGTCATACATCTGGCCCTAGGTCGCCAGAAAACTACTACAGAACATCTCCTCCTTAAAAAGGCATGTTTAAGCCTAAAACAACACAGGTCAAAAATGTCTGAAATCAATGTAACACCCCAGCAGAAGTAAAGAACATGCTCAAACATAATTCCCACATTTGTAAACAAAATTGCCTAGTGAATATTTATACACGCAGCATGTAGAGACTTCCTTTAAGAGTCCTGAAACAATCTGCTAGAGATCCAGGCACCTTCAATGGAAACGGGATATGGAAACTTTGAAAAAAGTAATTTTTTAAGTAACTGATTTCAGCACATAATATACCCTGCTGGCGAGCATCGCATTGTGGTTTTGGAAGCGCACAGACTAAAATGTTCTCTAATGAACTGGGAACGTTCACTGAAAAATTACTTTTTCACGTAAAACAATACCCTGCCTGGGAGGGTAAGAGGAGTATGTTTGTGATGGATGCATGAAAGGGGATTTTTAAAACCGAACCTAGCAGTGGAGCGCTGTACAAAGGACAAAGCCCGAGGGTATATTAAATATCAGTGAACCATAAAAGATTGGTGCCAAGAGCTCGCTCACCCGCATGGTCAACGTGTCCACAGCTGCCCACCAGGATCCAAAGAAAAGAAAACGCATGGAACTAACTAATCTGAACCCCTCCGCCAAGTGCCAAGCCAGCGCCGAGCAGCCGAGGAGGAGCTGCAGCCAATCGTGGTGTGAGATACGGGTTTGCACATCCTGCTCTGGCTCCCCTGGTGGGTGCCTGCCCACTAGGGGCGGCTCCTCCATTAGGGCGGAGGAGCGTCGCCCCCCCCAGCAGCGGCAGCTGCAAAACCTTTAAAAGAAAACAATAAAAAACTGTGTTATTATTGTTTTATTTTAGAGGGGCTGGACCATGGGGGTGACAAGCAGTGAGGGGGAGTGCTGTGCGCATGTATGTTTGGCCAGCTGTCTCGGGCCGGGGAAACACACATGTGCATTGTGCTCTCTATGTTGCCGGGCTGGAGAGATCCTGCACAGGCTCCCAGTCTGCCTGGGTGCGTCCTGGCTGGGCGCTCCTAGCCAATCCTGACGCAATCAGGATTGGTCGCAGGGCAGGCTGGGAGCCTGTGCCTGCCTGCAGCGACGGAAGTAAGACGAGCAGCGTGGCGGCGGAGAAGGTAAGTGTTTTCTTTTTTTTTAAATAAATTTTATATTTATTCCCCCCAACCCTGTGCGCCACCCCGCCCCTTCTGCGCCTCGAAAGCCACTCTTGCTGCACACCACACCATACCACATTAACCATCCATTTGTTGCTTACCCCCCCTCAAATGGTGCAGGCTTTCCTTGGGCCCTCTAGCCATTGGCAACCAGTTTATTGTGTTATTCACAATTTTGAGACAAAAGTATTGGTCATCGCTATGTTCAGGACGTGCAGCTATCTTATACATCCAGCAGGCCATTGGTTGATAATTCATCCATTTACAGTGGTGAGATTCTTGTATCAAGACCAGTCATAAATCATCTCACAGTCATAACCATTATTGGTTGGCCATACCTCACTTTCTCCATCGCGGTGAGACCTATTGTGACAGTTTTCTGTTGCCTCCTCGGTACAGTGAGTTGAGACTTCAAGCCTCCCTTGCTACCAATGTCTAGCATTCGGGCCCTGTGGTCATTCCAGGGCAGCAAGTGTTGTGTCTGCCCAGTGCTGATTATCTCTTGCTCCTTTGCTTGCCCACCAGTGCCCCTGCGATGAGGCATCCCAGGGACCCTGTTTTGGACATTCTTCCTTTTCTGTCCTCGTGTGATGTCATTTCTTTGCCATTTTGGTAGCTGTCCCCCTGCCATGCTGCTGCTTGTTCGATGACCACTGTCATCTCCCCCCATTGTCCTTATTTTCAGGAGCGAGGAACGTCCTACCCTAAGAAAAACATAACAGCTCAAGTACCCCTACAATGTTCAACATGAACATGCCCATCCCAGCCCTGAATATCTAAACCTTTTCTTCTGAGTAGTAACTTAGCATCCTGAGGTTAATGAGGCTCTGTCTGACAACTTACTACCACAAACCCTTGCAGAATGTACGCATTGAGATGTTTAGCTTCATTCTGGACCTCTCTACTGTGCTACGGCTAATGGCCCCCTCCTTTTGAATTTTTGCTATCACCTCCGACCACAGTATGTCTGCTGGACAGAACAGTCGGGAGACGGTTGCCAGGCCGGCCTTCATCGTTTCCAGCAGATGCTTAAACCCTAGCTCAGTTAAGTCATTGTCACCAAGGTGCCCCACAATGGTGTCGGGTTATCCCAGCTGAACCTTTTTAGGAATGGGAAAATGAGGTGTTTTTCCCAGTATCACAGGATGCTGAGTTGACGCTGAGGCTCAAAACTGGTTCTGCCATTCCCAGGCTGTTAGGCCATAGAGAGCCAACCAGGGTATGAGCTGTGGGTTGCACATCCTGCTCTGGCTGTCCTCGTGGGTACCTGCACACCGCACCACACTGGGCATGCATTTGTTGCTTAAATAGACATATAGAAAGCCCTGACACGTTGACTCAAACACCTCAGTTAAAAAGACCACAATTCGGGGGCAACAGACAAAACTCATAAGTTTGCTAATACTTCGGGGCATATTTATACTCTGTTTGCGCCGGAATTGCGTCATTTTTTTTCATGCACACCAGGCAGCGCCTGCGGCTAACGCCGGCTAACGTCATTGATTAAATACGGTGCCCGCATGGCGCTTCAGAATGGCGTTAGCCGGCGCTAATTTTTTTGACGCAAAACTGCGTTAGCGCAGTTTTGCGTCAAAAAGTATAAATATGGCCCTTCCTATTTAAGGGAAATGCAGTTCCTGATTCCCACAATCGGGAATGGTGGGATTTTACCACAGTAAAATAGAATTTTCTCTCACAGAAATTCTGCCTGCATAGTGACATTTCCGCGTGACAAAACCTGCTCAAAGTTCGAGCATTTTGGCGAGTTCCAAGGTAGAATCACCAACAAAAATGTCTGCTCTGCCACAAACTTGTATGTTTGTTAATATTCACAAGTATTTTCAGGAAGCATCCGAAGCAATGTGGCGAGAAATCAACAACTGCTAAGGGTAGGGGTTTGGGGCCAGATTTATCAAAGTGCTTGTTGCGCCGTTTGCTATTTCAAAAACTGCATTTTGGTAAGTAATAAATCCAATTTGCGAATCTGTAACTTGTTACCGAATCGCAAATTGGAATTGCGAATACATACCGATTCATTATTAGGAAGGGGCGTGTCTAGGGCGTCCCTTCCTAATACCGAATCGCAGAGGTACGTATGATTGTTTTGTGACCGCAAATGACCACCAACTCCTGGAGTTTCATATATTCCAATAGCGATTACTTAATTGCGATTCACAAAAAAATCACAATTAGGTAAACGCTATTGGATACAATTATACATCTGGCACTTGGTGTGGCCACAGAGAGACAAAAAATTTTACTTGGTGCCAATGCACTTTAGCATTGCAGTCCAATATATAGAAGTATACACCGTCACATTTTACGATGTGCATATGGATACATGTTAGTACACTAAGAAATGTGTGACAGTCGAGAGTACGAGCAGTAGTCAAGAAATGTTTTTTTTCTAGTAATATCTGCATTTTTCCTGTGCTCCTCCATTTTTAGGTCGAGCGTGCAAGTGCTTTGACCAATTGTAAATCTTATGGGCTTTTAACCACACCCACTGCATGCCCATCAGTTTCACTTGTTTGTGGGCTTGCCTTTCAAAAATCCTTTGTTATAATTAGTAAATACTTTACGTTTATCCCTCTGTGGGGCAGTCTTGTTACCGCCTTGGACATCAACCCTGTCACATGGATAATTGCACGTTTGCCAATACATTTCACTGTGAGCGAATTTCTTTTTCCTTTTGTGTCTCTCCTTCGCGCTCATGCTCATGGCAGCCGTGGCGCTTTGAGTGGGCTCACTTATGTCAACTTTTCACTTTCAATTTATGTAGCAAGAAATGTCCAGTTAGGAATTTACAACGCCCATAACTCTAACTCCAGCAAACGTGAGACCCAGTGCATTGCAAATGCTTGTTTATGTTCTGGACATCTGACATTTGCACCGCTGCAGTGACTTTGTCCAGATAACTTGGCTAAGCCCCTTGTTCTTTTTTTAAATGTACAACAGTTTTAAGTATCAAAGTGTTCTTGTCCATCACTGATGAGATAACTGCATTTCGCAAAACCCACAGGTACTTACACAGAGCACAGATATGGGGCATAGGAGTAAATAAATTATTTTTTCCCACCTCCTCCTAAAACGTAGCAGGTCACTTTACATTTCGTGTCACTCATGGGAAGAAGTTCTGCAGGACGGTTTATGACTGTGTGAACTATATTAGAATCTAAAATGTATAAAGTATCATAGGAGATTTCCATCAAAGCCATATTTGAAGCATGCTGGTTATATGGGTGCAAAAGACCAGTGAGGAAGTTTAATGGTACCATTACATCCGTTTTATATTCCACCTTAGCTCAGCTGACATTCATTCCAAAATGCATACACCTTTCTGAAGATGTCATAATTTGTGCTTTGTGTTGGCCTCTGCTTACCAGTTGCCACTTCGTAGGACTGGCCACATTATGCCCAGGATGGGAGACAAGAACATCCTAGGAATTTCCACTTCCCATTCATAGAAGATGTTCCTTCAGAGTAAGGGAGCCAGGAAGAATTAGAGTCTGGATTAAACAGTAGCTCAGTGGAGGGGATTTACTTTGAAGTTCAGTGGTTTTCAGTGGGAGGACCAGGGGTGGAGTCGGGAAACTGGAGAACATCACACAGCTAAAACATGGAATCACCATTTTCGTTTTTAAATATATTTGATGCCCAGGCCGCCACATGTCATGTCCCCAATGCATCTCTTTGCTCAAACAGTAGGAGGGAGAATCATTGATACAGCGTTCACCATCAGTAGGTGACTCTTTTACCCTGTGGAATGTCCGGCTTAACATACTCCACGGTGATCATCTCCCTGAAAGAAAGGATTAGTACAGAATTCCCTGCATGCTTCTGGGAGGAGAGGCGCCTCCGGCGTAGCCTTGAAACACCCCAGCATTTTGCGCCAGCCTCGTGATTGTAATTGTAGTTATATAGCGCTTACTACCCAGTGTCGTTTTTCTACTGCCCGGCATGTGTTAACAGGTCAGGGTCCTGCCAGAGCGGTCTTCCTCTCTCAATAGAGCCTCTTTGTGTGGCTGGAGAGTGCAGATGGGCCCAGAGGAAGCTGACACCTTCTACCTGCTGGATTAGCCTGAATTTACCCTTTCTCCTGTTAGCTCCCATTGGGATATCATTCCTCTGGAGGACGTACAGTGTCCTGGGACTGAGAACTCTGTGACCTTCCTGGAAAATTCCCAATGGTTCAGTTAGCACTGACCATTTTTTGTGAACTTGGAAGCACAGTTGTGAGAGCCCTGCTACACCTGAGAAAGTGGGTAGAAGGCAGTCCCGAAGATTTGAGAACATTTTACCAGTTAGCAGTTCTATAACAGTCAATGCAAAAAATTGTAACATGAACATGTTCTCTAGTGAATGACTAGGCCAACTTGCCAAGACTGCCTGAAAAAAGATTATAGGTTTCCCTGCTCTGAGCATTTTGGCTGCAGGACCATCACTTAAAAAATTCATCCGACACCATAAAGCCTATTCTGGCTACAACTTCAGGTTTGCTTTGCTGGACCACTACATTTTGTCTGTCCGCTGCCACTTGTGGGTCTGCTCAGAGGGTGTGTAGGTCCTGATCAGCATCATAGATGGCACTTTGACTTTTCTTGCAATTTGTTTTGCATTTCCCATAGGATCACAGTGAACAAAGTTTTTGAACTAACTCTGATGATGCGTTTTTTGTTTCTCTTACAACTTTTCATTCCTATATCTGATTACTTTCATTCTTTGACATTTTTAATTAAATTGTTTTCCTTTTAATTACGTTGTGTAGGACATTGCAAGTTCTTTACTTAGTAACTTTTTGTTGTGCTTGATTCTGGACATTCACTACGTAGAAAGCCTTGCTGCTTATACCATCTTAGGGAGGAATGCGGGGGTATTCATCAGAGAAACAGGTCACCTTTGCGAGTCAGAATATTTGAATCCTGTGGAAACTTCGTCACATTTCACATCAAGACAGTTACTTCTCTCCCCATATCCCTACACTTGTTTCTTACATTTGAGATTTCCCATTCAATATCAAGTAGACATGAGGGTACATTTCCAGCTTTCAGTCTTCAAAGTTTGTGAATTAGACATTAAAAAGTGTTTAGCAAACTAGTTTGGGCCACTGGGAAAAGCTCTGTTGACACCACTGGGTATTAAAATCAATAGCCAAACTAATGGGGTTCCAGGCAAAGGGGGGTTCCAGACTTAAGGGATTTCCAAACAAACTGGCGTCCCAGACCAAAGTGAGCTCCAGACCCAACAGAGTTGCCGACCAGAGTTTCAGACTAAATAGGATTCCACACCAAAGGGGGTTCCAGACCTAAGGGGGTTCCTGAACAGGGCTTCTGGAAGGCTGTTGGAATGAAACACACTCAGACACAGTTCAGTGTGTTGTGAAACTGAATTTTCCCAGACTTCCTTGTCTGTCAGGGGAGTAAACTTTCATGAATCTCCGACTTTCACCATGCTCTCAGGGAAATGAATGCTTTATCTTCAACCTTTACCAATGTTTCCAAGAGAGGGTACAGCCCTTAATAATCAGCCTTTTTACTCCTCAATATGCCAACCCCATGTCTCTTTGAAGTGATGAGGCGATTGGGCAGTGAAAGCGCACTTCAGCCAATGTGAAGAGTGTAAAAGGAAAGAGAGCTGCATGGAAAAGTCTACACATCGTTGGTCAAGAAACTACGACCGAGATCCTACGAAATGTTACTGTGCGGCCATGCAAAATAAAATTATACACAGGTCTTCCAAGAGCACAAAGATTGAAGGCAATAGTTGAATCTGTGAAGTTTGAAGATGGCGACTAAAAAAGAAGATACCATTCCCATTAACATTAAGGGCGATCCGAAGACTCACACGTTAGTAAGTTCCAAACTGATCTACCATGCTGCCACCTTCCTCAAACTACCACCACCATTCGACACTGCCAAAAAAGCAAAATATTGGTGGTAGATGGTCTGAATGGATGAAGACATTTGAAGATTTCATTGATGCACTTGAAGAGACTCCTAACAGGAATATTATAAAATATCTCAAGAATCTTGCTGGTGATGGTGTGAAAGAATTCATAAAAAAATGCTTAAAACCTATGAAGAAGTCACATAGGGGGTTATTACAACTTTGGAGGAGGTGTTAATCAGTCCCAAAAGTGACGGTAAAGTGACGGATATACCACCAGCCGTATTACGAGTCCATTATATCCTATGGAACTCGTAATATGACTGGTGGTATATCCGTCACATTTGGGACGGATTAACACCTCCTCCAAAGTTGTAATAACCCCCATACTGTCTAATTAAGAATGTGTTGAATCTCAAGTTCAGTCTAGTAGCAAACGTTGACTATGAACAATATGTTTTCAGTCAAGAATGCAAGGAGCTGGCAAAACGATTGATGAATTTGTGGAAAGACTTTACACACTCATTAAACACTGTAAATTCAATGAGTGTAATGGTGAAGCAATATGCATGTTAGAGTGATTGATGGATGTGTGTCAAATTCATTTTCACGACAAATGTTGAGAGAAACTGTTAGGGTCATATTCAAGATCCCTTAGCACCTCCTTGCGCCACATTAGTGTAATTGTTTATGACACTAATGTGGCCCAACGAGGCCAAAATCCCTGCACCATATTTACAAAGTGGCACAATGCTTGCTTAATTTGTAAATAAAAACATCCCGGTGCCCAAAGCTCTCCTCTGAAACACGCGGCTGCTGCAATTAAATGTGGGAGCACGGAATACTGAGGCAGAAATAAATCTCGGGCCTCTTTAATCCATTTACAGCCACTCCCTGCACCAACAGCACACTCTTGCACCCAACTGCTTTCTCCCTTTGTGACGCTTTTTTGTTTTTCTCTTCCCATACATGTCTTTTGCTCGCAGTAAATGCTTGAAGCAGGAGAATAAGTGCCGGCCTTCAAAAATAAGTGCTGGTGTCCCACACCAGAAACCACCAGCTCAAATTAGGCACTGATATTAACACACCAACACAGCTGTTACCAGTCATGTTTCTCAAACGTTATCTTTTGAGCACCAAAAGCAACATTTAATAAAAGTAAATTCCAGGTCTTGATGTGCAGAATTAGCACTGCTATAAATTCATAAACTGCACTTACGAACATAGAGAATCCACCAGTATGTTCAATTTATCGCGTTTGCAGGTTTGTGAGGGGGCTGGGAATGTTGGAGCTGCTTTAGAAGAGAAGGGGATTCCCAGGGCTACTGGTGAGATTCTTTTTTTGGATCCCATAAAAGTTACAAGTCTACTCCAAATGGAGAAGTAGCCCAGTAGTAAATGTCCAACTTTTAAATAACTGTTGGTAAATCAATTTCAAAATGTTATCGCACCTATCAAAGTGTTAAAAGGGTAACATAACCATTGGTTCGATTCATAACTCAACTCTATTAAAGAAAGGAACAGCTCCTGCAGCCCTGCTTGTGTGCCCTAGTCCCAGCCTCCTGATGTGAGCACAGGCCCACCTCTAGCCCCAGTAGCCTGGGTGATGAAAGAAATGCCTTTGGGCCACAATTGGGGGTCCTCTGCCTTTCAATACAGATGTCCAATACCCAGCTGGACCGTGAGCTAGCCGGATCCAGATAGCTCAAAGAGGTCCCATGTGGTCCTAATATTGTGGCTCACATTAGATGGCACCAGAGAGGCAGGGACCTGCATGCCCCTATCTCAAACATATCTAAGGTATGAGCTCAGAAATACTGCTTCGTGTTTCTGAGCTGTGCTGTCTGCAGTTTACTAACCCACACAGGTGCTGACGTAGTGCATGCTCTGACAACGGCATAACTGGACTGAACACAGGTGCCCGGTTCTGTTTCACACCTGCTCACATGTTCATGATATATCACTAAGGCAGGGGCAGCTCCTCCAATAGGGCGGAGGAGCGTCCCCCCGCCAACAGCAGAACCTGCAAACCTTTCACCACGAAGGGATAATAAACTAGGTTTACTATCCCTTCGTGGTGAAAGGGGCGGAGCCATTGAGGTGATGGGCAGTGAGGGGAGCACTCCCCTCAGAGCGCATGTGTGTTTGGCCCACGGTCTTGGGCCAGCCAACCACACATGCACACGGGGCTCTCTCCAGCCCGGCACTGTGTTGCCGGGGGGTCGGAGAGAGCCTGCACAGGCTCCCATTCTGCCTGGGAGCAGGATTGGCCGCAGGGCATGCTGGGAGCCTGTGCCTGCCTGCAACAACAACGAGGGAGAGAGGAGCGGTGCAGCAACGGAGGAGGTAAATTAAATGCTACCCCCACACATGCACTGCACCTGCCCCACTCCTTTACAGGTCAGCGAGCCGCACCTGCACTCAGGATGCATATAGACTCAATAATCAATGCAGCACCCACGCTAAATCCAGATAGAGCAGCTCAGACAAATGAGGTTGCTGGACCGCTCTCCTATTTCAGACTGTTTTCTCCGTGGTTACAGCGCCTTCTCGAAGCGCTAGCTCAGGTGCTGATGACACTGTGTTGTTGAACTTATGCACAGCTCTGATCTGCACTCAGTGCACTCTCCCATAGGCACAGAGCCTCTTTTTACTCACCATGAACTGGTGTTCTGGCGGAGGAGGAAACAGGGCAGGAGCTGCAGTTCATCCAATGTCCCAGACACACATGATCAACAACAACAATTCTCATAGGTTACATTAAACTTAGCAGAACTAGGAGAATTATGTAATAGTTTGGTAAACAGAAGGCAATCCAACTAAAATATGCTTAGAAATTGAAGGAGCGAGGTAACAGATCAAGTAATAGTTTGATGGCAAAGAAAAAATATATTTAGCACATAGGGTGGGAAGGCACCATAAGAAAAGGGGGGGCTCTGCAAAATATCAGGGATTAAATATAACAAACAATATCACAAAAGGGGAAAGATCCATCAAACATTAGGCATTGGAAAACCACAGAGTGTACATTCAAAGAGTAGTAACTAGGGGCCTGGTGGGTGTTTTAAGCCCTTTTGTAGCTCCAAAGGTTATGATTGGCAAACTCACGATGTTTGCAACCACTGAAGGGCAAGTCACTGGGCCCTATTCACAAGGGTAAACTTTAAACTTAGATCTGAAGTCTAAGTTTAGACCTAAAGTTTAGACCAAAGTTTAGACCTAAAGTTTAGACCTCAGTTTAGACCTAAAGTTTAGACCTCAGTTTAAACCTAAAGTCTAAGTATAGACCTAAAGTCTAACTTTAGACCTGAACTTAGACTTTAGGTCTAAACTTGGACGTCAACTCTAAGTTTACCTATGTGAATCAGGCCCATAGTGTACAAAGGACAGACAGTAAGTCAGAAATTACTTCACAACCTGCAAAATGTCTTCTGACACTGAGATTCAGTAGGAGAAGGGGCCATAAAGATTGCCATCCTTCTGCTACTGAATTGCAATAGAATATATCAATAGTGTGTAACGGTAATTGTGGTTGCAAACCATTGATCTGAAAATGATTCCCAATAGCCCATGCCTAAGTTTGACCCTGAGAGGGAGGGACAAAAGAGCTTCTCAAATAGAAGGTATCCCAAAGGTCGAGTTTCCACCTTGTGAATGTGTGGGCAGGCAGACAGTGGTCCAGTGCACCCTCCCCATGTCAGACACTGAACACCAGGTTTGAGATCTCACTCCTTGGGACTTAGCTTTACTCTTCTGGTAGGCCTAGGGTTCTGTTCCTAGCAAGGCCCACTAGCCTTCCATTGTTCCAAAGACTGCTAAATTAAGTACCATTTACTTGGATACTTTAAAGATTGTACAATATTACATCGACTGCCACGTAGATTTTTCATATATTTTACCACTAGCTCGACCAGACTCCAACAACCATAACCCTACCATAAATGTATGTCACTCTATTTATATGTTTTTATTGAAATTAGAACCCTTCTTGTGTATTTGGAAGGCTTGTTTAATTTATCACCCATAATCCAATCTTAACCTTAATACATTTTTAAATAATTAGTATTGAATGTATTCACTTAATTAGCATTAATCTAACCTTGGACATCCTTCGTAACTCTTATTCAAATTTTACTTGACTAGTTTTAAATGGAATGGTTTTGAAAAGTAGTATTTATTTTCTTTATTGCATTTCTATACCTAATACTAGCACGTCTTTGTCTTTTCAATTATAATAAATCTAGGTTTTATTTTTTGTTGCTTTACTTTATTCATAATAAAATACAGAAATTATAAGTCTTATATTGCAGGGGACAACCCACCCCTTCTCATATTAAAATTGATGAAGATCCCCTCTTTTATTTACTTTTTTTTCATTACTCTTATCCTAGCTACTCTTACTAGTTCAGTATGTAATATTCATTTAAATGTAAGTTAAAAAAAGTAAATGTGATTTTCCACATTCCTTAGGCTCCATTTCCATTTTAACTTTACTAATGTCTATCTTTAATGAAGCTCTAACACCCAGTTTAATTCTGCCACTTACCTTTGATGAAGTAGTGATCACCTTTGTCAGTGACGCAGTTGCTGTGTCGATGCATTGATGGTGTAGTGACTAGTACATGTAGTGGACTCGGTGTAACTATAGCAACACCTGTTATTTACAGTGCTTGGAAACTGCCGAGATGTGGGATGAAGTACAATTTTAAAAATTAGTTATGTGAGTCCCAAGTTAGTGCACTATGAAGCATAGTCTCTTTCATTAGTTGTGCGTTTCATGCCTTGTTCTTCCTCTTATGATGCGGGTGTGCAGTCTCGCACAGTGGATGTCAGCCACCCTTCTTGGAGCAGAATCTAACTCTTGGGCTTGCTCAGCGATCACATTCACTTTAATGGATGCGTGCACCAGAGAAATGATCTAAACACCTTCAGTTCTCACTGCGGCAGATTCTTGTTCATGAGATGGCTGCAGAAGCCTTGCCTGGAACCATGGGACCAACAATTCTTACTCCTGTAAATTCTTGTTCTTGAAATGTTTCCTTTAGCCTTGCCTGGGACAAGGACACCAACAATGCTCACACTGGCAGAGTCTTCTTCTTGAGATGGTGTCTGAAGCCTTGCCTGGGACCACGTGGCCATCAATTCTCACTCAGGTAGATTCTTGTTCTTGAGATGTTTCCTTTAGTTTTGCCTTGGACAAGGACACCAAGAATTTCCAACACTGATAGAGTCTATATCTTGAGATGCTTCCTGAAGCCTTGCCCAGGAGTACGTGGCCATCAATTCTCACTCCGGTAGTTTCTTGTTCTTGAGATGGTTTCTGAAGCCTTGCCTGGAACCACGGGTCCAACAGTTCTCACTCGGTAGATTCTTGTTCTTGAGAAGGTTGCCGAAACTGTCCTAGTACCAGGGGCCAACAGTTTCCTTTCGGAAGTGGAAAGAGCCAAGTGCTAAGGACAGAAGCCAGATTGTAAAAGGAACTTCTGCTTGAAACGATCAATACAGAAAAGTACGATTTCAGATCTGTTAACAAGAAAACCTTGTTTTCATGATGCTGTCTACTCCTAAACCCTCTTACACTCCCTCTGACTTCCCCCTCGGTCCCACATACACAGACCCCTTCCCTAACATCTCCTTCCCCTCTCTCACCATGTGCACTGTACCCACTACTCCATACCCTACCCTCCACACCCCTCACACCCTCCACACTTCAGCCCTCGTGGCTCCCCGCCCCGCATCCTCCTCTCCATCTTGTATTTGCTATTGTGGACCCCACCACTCTCCCCCTACAATGCGCATGCTATTTCTATCGCACAGGGGTGCTCCACCAACCATATCTAGGTTCTATATTATATTATATTATATTATATTACACTGTGTCATATCTTATTATACAGTTATTATTACTCCACAATCACACCCCTACCTGACATAACTGGATCTTTGCTCCACTACCTCACTCTCCACCTGACTTCGCCCACAGCTGTACTATTCCAGCAAAGCCCCACAACGGAGTCCCACCCCCACCATTGCACCCCAGTCCCACGCCACACATCACCCTCACCAGTGGTGATGACCTGCTTGAACATTCGGTGCGGTCCAATGTCTTTTGACCATTTTTACCCCCCAGTCTCCATGCGTCGATAGGACGCAATCCTTCCCAACCTCTTGCGCTAGCTGTTTGACCTGGGTTCTACACCCCCTCATACCTGGCACCCCCCTTTTTGGACACAATATACCTGGCTTCCTTTCTGTGCCAGTTATGCCCTCCCCCTCATCACACTGGGAAACAAGTGTCATTTCTGTATGATTGGAGCCTTTTATGTGCAATGTTGTTGGCATTTTCTCTCAAGTCACCACGAATATTCATCTCTGCCGAATGAATAATTCGGAATAAACAATAAAGAACTACAAAGCAAACAAAAAAAGAAAACCTTGTTGACACAGATTAGATTCGGGGCCTATGTGTCTCTCATTGTTCCACAGGGACATCCTCTCTCCGCCATCTCTCATTATCTCCATCGCTTGTCACCCCTCCCCCCCTCTCTTTCTCGTATTCTTGCTCTCCCCTCTCTCTTCTCCTATGTACTAAACTTGCGAAAAAGTTATCTCTGAACGAGGAATGTGTAGTGTACATAAGTTAAATATTTTACCATAGGAGAAGGCAGTTTTCAGATTCGTTTCATGTTTGGTTTTCTACTTGAACATACATATTTTTAAGTTACATTTGAACCCTTCACACGGCCGTTCCTCCAGCTGCTGTTGGTAACTGACACCAGGTGACATGCACCTTGTCGTCTTATCCTTTCTTCTGCACGTGAGGTATGTGAGAGCACCTGCATTCTGAGCCACACACAGAGTTAAAAGTGCAGAAAACAGACCCAAACTCACGCTGTCATCGAAGACAGAGACATGTCAGTGACAGATGGCTGCCTGCTTCCACGGCTCAGATCCTCTGCAGTGCCCCAAAGCCTCACCCCTAGCACACCCAAAGTCCGAAGACTTTCTCATTATTCTGTTAGAAGGAAACAGACGCATCCAAGTGCAGCTCCAATCAATTGCAAACATAACTTTACATTCTTGTGGCCGATGTACATGGATTGCACCAATACCGATGCAATTTCGCACCGACATTTGCAGATTCCATAATTTGCAATGGTGCGTTGCGCTGACATTTAGACAAACAGGTTCATATGTGACTTTCTGAACTTGTCTGGCAATTCAACCATCGGTACAAAATTTAACCAGCACTAGTGAGATTTGTGCAGATTTTCACCAGCACTCATGCAACTGGTGCACGGCATCTTTTTGCAGTACTAACGTCAATTCCAGGCTGGCAGTGACTGAAAGTCAGCACCGAGATTATGTCACGATATTGAGCGGCAAAAGCTGATCCTTCCAAAGCATTGTATCCAGGATACTGGCTTTCACAATTCTGTGAAGGTAAGTAAGATTGTGCAGTATAGATTTACTATTCTTAACTCCACATTTCTGTACATTAAAAACTAGGGGCCTCATTTACAAGCCCTTTGCGCCACCATTGCGTCATTTTTGTTTTGACGCAGCTTCAGATTTACAAACTAATGCTTTGGGACCAATGCGTCAGTTTGTAAAGCCCTGCATCACATTATACCTGCACCAGGAATAATGTATGCTGGATACGCGTCCCCACGGGGAAAGCCACGCAGAACTGACGCTGTGAAATTTGCATTTCACTGCGTCGTTCTGCAACTTCACTGCATCAGAATTTTACCACCTTCTCAGAGCAGGCCTAAAATTGAAGCAGAGCTTTTCTTTATTGGGGCCTTCTCCCCTAGCTGGAGTAGCATAATTTTTCTTGACACTAGCCCAGCAATGCGTGAGTGTAGCACCAACACAAGCGTCAGAATTTCTAACACATCTGTGAAAATGTGTGCCATGGAACTCTGGGGCATATTTATACTCTGCACCAAATTAGCATCACATTTTCTTTTACTCTAATTCGGTGCAAAACTAACTCCATACTTATACTTTGCTGCTAGGCCCGTCTAGCGCCAAATTTATGGAGTTAAAGTCATTTTTTGGAAGTGGAGACCTACCTTGCCTTAATGAGATGCAAGGTAGGTGTTCCCGTGCAAAAAATGACTCTATGGCCTTAACGCCATATTTAGGGCCATATTTATACTCTTTGCACCGAATTAGTGTAATTTTTGTTTTACTCTAATTCGGTGCAAAACTAACTCCATAATTATACTTTGGTGCTAGACCCGTCTAGCACCAAGGTCCGGTGCAAAACATTTTGGTGCAAAACTGCGTTAGTGCAGTTTTGCACCAAAAAGTATAAAAAAGGCCCTCTGTATTGTAAATACAGTGCATCCATGGCATCGTTAGTGGATCGTAGGGCAGCGCAAGAAATCTGACGCTTCGGCCTGATGCGTCAGATTCTTTTCTTGTAACTGAGGCCATATATATACATATACAGTCAGTGAAAAACAATAGTTAATGACCAGTTACGGTTCAGTGAACACAAAAATACAAAAAAGTCCTGAAACTTGCAATGATATCATAATCGTTCCAGGTCAGGTTTGTATTTTACATGCTATCAGCCTATTAAAAGACACAACACATTTTCTCAAGATCATAGATGGAATACATTGGGAACAAGATTTTCTATTAATGACACTAGACGTGGCTAGCTTGTACACATGTATTAAACATGAGGTGGGTTTGGCCGTTACTAGACACCATATGAGGGCAAGATCGATTTCTTATTTGTTACATACTGAAATGATAATAGACATGATTGACTTTTGTCTAAAGAACAATTTCTTTCTTTTTGACAATAATGTATATAGACAACTACAGGGGACCGCGATGGGCACCTGCTTCGCCCCCAGTTACGCAAACTTGTTCATGGGCTGGTGGGAGGAGCAGATGTCCGTCAGTTTACCTGAATTTGAGAAACATGTAATTTTATGGTGTAGGTACATCGACGATGTATTTGTCATTTGGAGAGGTGACATGATTTCAGCGAATAATTTTATATCGAAATTGAATGTGAATAATTGTAATTTGGCTTTTAGTGGGTCAGTCAACAATAGTAGCATAGAATTTTTAGATGTAATGATTACTGTAGAGGCAGAAAAACTCACCACGAAATTGCATTAAAAAAAGCAGCAGGAAATAGTCTTCTCAGTGCACATCCGGGTAGTCTCATACGCAGTATCCCGTATGGGGAACTTCTGCGAGCAAAACGTATATGTAGTACTACCCTTGATTTTGAATCTGAACAGAGAAACATGTGTATAAGATTTAAAGAACGGGGATATAGCGAACACTTGATTGCGCAAGCAATGGATAAGGTCAGTAGAATTACAAGAGTAAGCCTGCTTTTTGACACTCGTAAAATCAAAGTTAATGAGGAAGAAAGTATTAGATTTATTACGACTTTTTCTAAACAATCAAAGAGTGTCATGTCTATATTAAATAGAAGCTGGCATATTCTACATACAGATTCTGTATTGACACAGTATGTTCATGAGACACCTCAGATTACTTTTAAAAAGAGTAAATCCCTGTGAGACAATCTGAGCCATAACATGGTTACTTCTAAGAATTATGACAACGGCAATGAAAATGTAGGCTTTGTTTGTTGTTTGAATTGTAAGGCATGCAGTAAGAGTGAAAATTCTAACACTCTTAGGCTAGGAGACAGACAGTTTAAAATCAGAGGTCTCTTTAATTGTAACACTGATTACTGCATTTATTGCCTTATTTGCCCTTGTGATAAGGTATATATTGGCAGCACTATTCATCGAGCAAAAAATAGGATTCTCGAACATATGAGAGCCATTAAACGCAATGATCAAAAGTATCCGGTGGCGAGGCACTTTCAGATCATGCATAATGGAGATGTCAATAAGCTAAAATTTCTAGTTATTGATCAGGTGAAGAAGGACCCACGCGGAGGAGATAGAGTTGTAAAACTGAGGATTCTCGAGTCAAAATATATTATTGACTTCGAGACCCTTGCTCCACAAGGATTAAACCTTAGTGAGGAGTTAGCTGTACATTTGAGAAAAAATTAAATTAATGTCTTGATACTACCAAATGTGAATTATTTAAGAATTATTAATAATTCTATTTTTGTATTCCTTTGCTTGTATATTTTAGTATGGGTGTTGTGGGAACTTGTGTAGCACTGGTGTTTATAGGAAGTTTCCAACTTGCAGACTTAGCTATTTATCTTTTTATTCCGAGATTTTTGAATGTATTTAAAATTTATAATTATTCAAATTGAGGTATTACTCATAGATAGTCAGGATATTTTACCGATATCAGCTATCCAATTGTGATGTTTAAATAACGGAACAATAAGTCGTCAAGATGGACAATAGTAAGCTACTGTGGTTGGGTCTTTTACATTTTAGATTTTTTCAATCAGTCTTAACTATTTACGGGTCAGATTTAAAATATTTAAAATATTTAAAATATTTAAAAAAAAAAAAAAATATTTATGTTTTATAACATTGTTAATTGGTTTTTTAGAAGTGAATTTAAATATATTATTTGACATTGGAGTTAAGAGTAGATGATTAGGGAATTAATGAGAAGATAGCATCTTAGGTAAAATAATTGGAAAACAGCCAGAGGGGATAAGTGAATGTTTCTGTTATTAATGGAAAAAAAAGAACTATAACATGTTCAAAATTACAGAGGGTAAATAAATTTAACCTGTATTATTATAAACAATTACCCAAGGTTGACAAACTGAAGGTAATATAAAGATAAATATAGTTCCTCATTATAGGCAAAAATGTAGAAAATATTGTATTGTGTTGCCTTTTGTAATCCATTATGTTAAAAGAGGTAAAAAGATACAGTTTAAAATGGCCGCCACTTTTTCCCTCTTTAGGAGCTTGTCTTTGTAAATTAGTCCTTTCTTCATGTTTTGTAAATCAGATTTATATGTGTTTTCAATTAATTGGAGGAGTATTGTGAGCAAGGCTACGGCCGAAACGCGCCAATAAATGTAATTTGCATGGTCATGGTGTCCGGTTATCCTTTTCTGGATTTTGTAATTGGTATACGCAAGATTATGGGCTCCTGGAACCCGTACCGGACCGCTTAAGAATCCGCCTCAGCACTGACCAGGACAGTGTGCACGTTTGGATATATATATGTATATACATATACAGTCAGTGAAAAACAATAGTTAATGACCAGTTACGGTTCAGTGAACACAAAAATACAAAAAAGTCCTGAAACTTGCAATGATGTCATAATCGTTCCAGGTCAGGTTTGTATTTTACATGCTATCAGCCTATTGGCGTACTGAGCATGGCAGGGGTGTAAGTTATGGAATTGATGTGTGAATTGTACATTGCACACCATAACTGACGAATTTCAGGGCTTTTTCCATTTTGTGTTTGCTGAACCGTACTTGGCACTTAACTATGCTTTTTTTCAGTAAATTTCATAGTTTTTTGTATGCTCTCACATAGTCACTGCTGTGTACCCATTCTGCACTGTGAAAGGACTTCAGCCAGCCCTGCCCCCCACCACCATCATTAAGGTGTGCACAGCGAGGGTTAGTTTCAGGGCCTTCCTGGTTTAGCACTGAGCTTAATTTGCTTGATGCTAATAATTTCATGTAGATTCACTAAACAGGACAGACGTTTTACTGAATCGAACTTTTATCTACCCCATTCATCTTTGCCCTACACCACCTTCACAGATCCTCTTAAAAATGGCAGTACCCCCTGGTAAACATCTGCCAAATTTTGTGAAGAGCCATCCAACAGCTCAACATTTATTAGCAGATGAACACTTCTGGGCTCCCTCCTTCAAATCTGGATCACCCCTTTGATAGACCTTGAGAAACCCAAGAGTAGTATAAATATGCTAAGGCTGTCCAAATTTTGTGCAGATCCATAAAATGGTGTTGTCAGTTCTAAAAAAGCAAAAGGGGTTCTAACCTCCCTGTTATGTGTCCCCTGCCCCACTGGATCTGCATGAAACCTGAAATACCTGCAATGGGTGTAACCGGCTAACTGCCTGCCAAATGTGATAGAGAATCAGCAAATAGCACTAGTGTTATAATCAATTGAACATTTCATTGCCTCCCTCTTTTTTAGCTCCACTCCCCCTTAAAGAATTGATACAAATTGTGGCATACCAATAGCAAACCAATCTTTACAAATATGTGAAAAATATTGTGCAGCTTCATCAAGCAGTGTCAATTTGATTAATCTGCCTTCAATAGCTACAACTTAAAAAAGACCAAGAGAAGTCTAAACAGGCCTTCTGCCAAATTTCATGCAGGTCCATCAAATGGTGCCAAATTTACTAGGAAATGAAAAATATGTCTGACCCTCCCTTTAACTTTGATCCATCATTGTCAGTGGGTCTTTCTGAACCTGAAGTACCTGTACTGGATGTAACTTGTTAATGGCCAGCCACACTTGATGCAGGTTTATCAAACAGTGTCAAAGGTAAGGGCAAATGAAAATTTAATTGACTGTCTCCCATCAACTTTGCCCTTTCCTTGGCAGAAAACATAGCAAACCAATGGAAAGCAAATCCTTTCAAGCTTCTGCCATGTATTGTACAGATTCATCACAAAGTTCCTGCCAAACTTTTCAGCAAGTCAACACTCATTTGACCCCACCCCACCTGTTTTTAACTCGGTCCTCCTTGATGGATCTGCACACATTTGGAAATACCAACAGTAATTTCACCTTACTAAGGGCCTGATTTAAGAAAAGTGCTGCTGTACCCAGTGCAGCCCACTTTTCTTGCCCCTCCTTACTCCACCATATGTGCACCGTATCTAAGATACTGTGCACCGTGGCAGTAGTTAGGGAACTAGCGTCAACATTTTTCATGCTAGTTTGGAGCTTTGCAGGATTAGCATAAAAAATGTTGACGCTGATCCTGCAAAGCCCTTTAAGGCCCATTGAAAACAATGGTGTGCCTCCTTTTAACGCCCGCGCTGAGCAGGTGTTAAAAGTGCTGAAAAAATGATTCATAGAAATCTCGTACATTTTTTTGCACCATTTGTTTGTCCCCCCAATGGGAGAACGTCCCCCTTGCATACATTATGCATGGCGCAGGCATAATGTAGTGCAAAGGGTTACAAAGTGGCACAATGCATGCATTGCGCCACCTTGTAAATTTGGTGCGGCAATTTTGGACTCGTTGGGCCACATTAGCTTAAAAAAAAATGGTGAGAATGTGGCGCAAGGGCCTCTTAAATCTGCCCTTAAGTGTATATGCCAAAATGTCTTGTGTTGGAATTGGCCCATTCTGCAGGGTCACCACCAAACATTTTGCCTTCAAACCACCCCCTCCGAAACATATTTTCTGAATTTGTATTTGATTTAGCTTTGGGACTATATGCACTATTCCACTACTGACCAGTGCTGAATTTCTTATCCTCACTCCTTAAAAGAGGGTGAAACTGCCCTACACCCGATTGGCACATTTAATTTGCTTATGTTTCCCTTGTAAAGTGGTGCAATGTGAACACAGGCCTTTAAAGTTAATGCTACTGTCGAGCCTGCAGTATCTACCGTGCCCCTCACTTAAGTAGCTTTCTAAAACAAGTCTCAGGCCTGCCATTGCAGCCTGCTTGCAGATTAAAACTGCCAATGCGACTTGGCAAATTAAACCTTTTGTCAAGCCTAAAACTCCATTTTGAATACATTTGTCAGCCCTAGGCCCTAAACAACCAATAGGGCAGGGTGCATTGTATTTAAGAAGCTGGACATGTACTTTTAAGTTTCCCATATCCTATTAGTGAAAATGTGATACATTTGTTTTTCACTGCTGTGAAGACTAACACTTCCATAGGAAAACATTGGGTTGCTGCATTCCAATTGGGGCTCCCGGGTTTATGGTATTTTTTTTTTTTTTAACATTTCCGTTTGTATTTATTCATATTTATTTTTTGGCAATCTTATCAGTATTTATCCATATTTATTTTGTGTTCTGTGAATGAATGAAGGTGTAAAATGTTATATTTCCACATTTATTTAACTAATAAACAAGTGATTATACTTTAATGCCTGTTGTGATTTAGCAAATTAAGCAGACAAATTTAACAGAACAATCCACCCGCAGGTAAATATTAGCATTATATTACTCATGCATGTTGACATATGTTGCAATGTAAGGAAATCTCATCTTGTTTTTAACTCTCCATGCCATCTATCTGCCCAGTGGCTGGCTTGGAACTGATGAAAACAGTATGGAAAGTCACTCAAAAGAAACACATTTTTCTGTATTCTTCCATTGTTAAAAATAAATACAGATATGGACAACTTTGTTTCCTTTCTGTATTTATCTGTAAAAATCAGTAAAAACGGAAAACAGGGAGCCTTAATTACAATTAATAAGTCATAACTTGTGTTTTAGCACAGGTAGAAATATGGTGTTTGGTGTCTAAAGAATTGTTAATTGTTAATTGTTAATCCTCTCTAATGGTAAAGATGGATTTTACGTCACAATTCTGAAAATGGCATTGTATTGTCATAAAATGTTTGCCCCTGCAGCATGCATCCTGGGTCACATGACAAGGTGTGGCTGTCCTTTGTGTATTCCTCCTAGTTAGTGACACAAAGGGGGGCTTAGTGTTGGCAGGATAGGCCATCCTGACAGGATGGGAGAAGCTCCATTTACATTTCAAAAGATCTGCCTCAGCACACTCACAAAGGATTTTACACTAGCCTTTTGTCACCCCAGACAGCCTGACCAGGGCAGGGAGGAAAGACATTCCAGAACCATCGGTGGGGGAAAATCCAGACGTTTCTTCCAATTCAAAGCTGGCACCAGGTATAAAAATAGGACCCCAGGCCCACTCTTCAATTCACGTCAGGATCCGCAGAGGACTCTCAGAAGACTGGCCTGCTACCTCTGGTCTGCTGTGTACTTATTGGCCGCCATGCTTCCTAAAGCCTGCCCTATGCCCCCAGCAGACTCCTGCTGCTTGAGACCTGTGTTTGTGCTTGAACCTAGGATCACCAGAGTGACTCCAAGGGCTAGTTTGCTGGCCTCCTGTTCAAAGCCACAGGGACACAAAAAGCTCCAACAGCTTTCAAAATGCATAGAATAGCTCCAAAATCAATGTCAAGGAACAAAGTCAATAAGGTGATTCAAATAGAATTTGATTATTTATTCAGAGCATTTATGTAATCATCATTTAAAAAGCATATGTCTCTTTTAATTTACAAGGTTATCCATATTTTTTTTACCAATCTTTAGGTTGCATAATATTGATAACCGATTGGGATATCTATTTTTGACTGTGAGTGAATATTTTCAGTCCCATTGTGATTTCCTTCAATATAGGCCCCTCATTTCTTTTTAATCCAGTTGCTGTCATTTTCTGACAGGACACTCTGATACCTTGATATCATTCTCCAAGAATTTAGCACTCTAACTTAGAAGTGAGTTGTTGTTTCTTAAAAGGTATTTGTGTCTTAGTAAATGAACAGCACCTTGCAATTTGATAGGATTCATTCATATCTAAATGACTTGAAGAACACTGGTATCAGGCATGAGTTCCCCACTAATAATAATTCAGTAACCTGTTGATTCTTTCTGCACTTTAATTTACCCTGCCTGTTCGCAGCCGTTTTGGAGTCATATTTCTTTTATCCTTTACCTCTCTGGTTGTGGTTCTACACAACCACAAGCATGTCTCACATATGTTGAAAATTCAAAGTCACTTAATCTTGTTTCATGGAGTATTACACCTGGCATACATCACTTAGATTTTTTCATGAAATCGTTTACTCTTGCCCCTCTGAATTTACCGTCACAGGCATTTTTTTTTACTTTTCTTGTAAGTGCAACGGTAGATCAAGACAAAACCCTATACACTTCTTGAATCTGAACTACGCTCTAATGTGGTCAGCCATAACTTGATCTTGCGTGACTAGATGTCTTCAGTTGGAGCTGTGATCTTTTAGGTGCTAGACAGATCCAAATCTTTAAAACTTCATAACTCCAGTTCTACTGATTGATGTTTTGTTGTTTTGATGTCAAATAGTGTATTGAATTTTACTCTATTTTTCTGATTTATTGTGGGATTTGTTTTGTTGTCATGTTTTGACTTTCCTACAGTTTGAGTGCTGCATAAATTCTTCACACATTGCTTCTAAGTTAAGCATAACTGCTTTTGTGCCAAGCTCCTAGAGGGCTAAGCACAGGTTATTTTGATGGGTTTTGTTGTTCACCCTGACAAAGATTGTGGCTGTTGCTTGAGAAGGACTCACACCACCCACCGGCTAACAACCCAAATTCCCTCATCTTGCAAATTTGTCAAACTGTGTCAGAGACTCAACGCATGTTTTAGTTGACAAGATATACAAAAGTGTTAACACGTTCAAGCTTACATAGCTAAATTCTCAAAACATACCAAACAGATTTACACCAAATCAGCAAAAACATGTTTACTGAGTAACGTTCTACATCCAAGCCAAGGTTCAAGTAAATCCATCCAGTAGTTTAGGCTGTACATGCAAGTAAACTTTCTTATGGAGCTAAAATGAGAAAACATATTTTTTGATCTCTCTCCACTGCTGATCGGGTCCACAACATTTACTTTAATGTACCATGGGCTCTCAACAGGCCTCCAAAGATACTCTTCTTTGGGGTCACTGGGGGAGCCCTTGTGGCCCCTCTGGCTCCCTTTCTTCAATGGGCTGACACAGGACTCAGCCGTTGTGTTTCTCCTGCCTGCGGTTAGGACGGTCAGAGTTCTGCTGCCCCACACCGCCTGCTCTCCCCTGAACCGTGGATGGGGATGGGTGGTGATGCAATGTCCTTGGGCTTTGGCCCTCCCTGATGGTACTGTGAATGTTGAGCATGGCACTGCTCAATCGTGCTTCAGTCCCATGGGAGTTGGAGGTGCCCGGGGTCAATGTTTGAAGTTGTGCAGCGGTGCTAATGTTTTGATGTATATTCCTTTGCATTGGTCCTCAGGGCAACCATTCCCCCAAGGACAATTTGAACATTTGACAGGGACTTTTTAGTTTTTTTGCACAAAGTGAAACTCACAAGTTAGAATCATCTCATGGGTTTCCAGATGACTGCCAAACAAATGTCAGCCCTAATCCACCCCAGCCAATCACATTGTGTTAAACTTTGAAAATATGACTGACTGGATTGACACACCAGTATAAACGCAAGAGAAATATAAAAGTGTTAACTCTTTAAATCCTACCACCTCCTTTTCTAAGCGTGAACGTCTCAAATACTACATAGCGGACTTACAGCAAATAAAAGAAAAAATATATAGTTGAAATTTATGTTGCACCAGTGTAAACTTGTGCAATTTCAATAATTTTGTGTTACTCATGTTACGTAAAATTCCCAACATGATGCTATTATGCCACATTCCATAATTTATATTAACTGTGCTTGTGTTTTTCGCCACAATTTGTTTTTAGAGCTAAAGGCGTCAATAGCGCAGTTGGTACTAGAATATAGTGCCAAATCCTGATTTTTGCATTTCATGTTATTAGGCGTAATTTCATAGATTTTTCTGAAATTTCATGTAATTACGCAAAGTGCACCATTAATGTAAATCCATTCAGCATGTTTGTGCTCTATTATCCAGCCAAATTTCCTATGGGAGCTAGAAAGAGAAATTATACTCTTTTTAACCCACCCTCCTAACTTTGCTCCCATTGATGAATCTTCATGCAACTTGATATGACAAAACTTAGCTGCTGGAGTAAGTAGATTACCAAGTTTCAGGCAAATCGGGCAAACCCGTCAATGGAGTCAAAAGTTACATGCAAATCAAAAATGTATTCCAAATAGTAAGTATGCCTCAAACACATCTACACAGTGGCGACATTGGGTAGTTACAGTTGGGACCACGTTTCCATAGGAAATTGATTTTTTGGTTTGCTAATAACTTTGGCGCTGTTTGATGAATCGTCACAAAACTTTACAAAACAAATTCTCATTCACATCACCTCCTGCCTGGAATGTTTAAAGTGGTGCATCAAACGAGGGCTGAGAAAAAAGGGTTTGTGAGGTCCCAAACCACTTTTTCCTCTGGTAAAATCTCACATGAACATTGAACAGCTGTTCAGAAAAAGTGCCTGAGCCGAATTCCACCACACGTGGCAAAACACTAGATCTGCATCCAGAAAGTGTGCATTTTGTGATTTTGTTAATAAATTATTCAAGAAGGGTAAACATGGCCCAAACATTCTAATTACAAGGTGTTCCCTTTACTTTGAAAAAAACCTTTTCAAGCTAACTGACCCAAAAATAAGCATTTTATGTCAAAAATACATACTACGTATAATATGGTCCTATTTTGTCATTTCGAGGTTCTAGTGACATTTTCAAACCACTCACCTACGGCCTCATGGTTTGCACTGTTACCAGAACCCATTGGTGGCCCATTGGACCAGATTGCCTGCCATCCATCCACCCACATCCATCAATCCATCCATCCCACTATACAAACCAAAGGACCCTTCAACCACTCCGAGGGCCTGGTATTCTATCAGTAATCTCTGCGCTGGGGTGTACAACAGAGCGCATACAAAAGGTTTCCCTGGTGAGCTGGAGCAGGGGCCTGTCAGAGCTGTAAAGGAAATAAACGACGGATAAAAAGCAAAACAAAAGGCAAGCACTTCCTGGTGTGCGAGGTGGTGGCATTTCTCAGGCCTGCAGGGCTTCTCTTTGTCTTGTAATACATTGGTAATTAAAATAAAGTGAGGAGTTTGTGGATGAGGCCCAGCTGTCGACATAGCTGACTGTATTCAAAAGAATTTTCCTGATGCCTTTTGACATTGATGCACTTTATCATGCCTGAGACTTCTGCTTTCACTTATATTCTGTTCACCTAGGCTATGCAGAATTAAACCCCAGTGTTTTTGAACATATGCATTGAAAAAAGGCCATTCCCAGCCTACTACTTTGTAAACGCTGCATTTTTTTTTTCTCTTGCTTTTTTTTTACCTATACTTTATTCATTTTTTATATTCCTTTCACCGTATTTTGTACTCAGGTTTTTCTTTTCTCTATGTAAAGCACTCTGATGTAGAATGGGTTTTGTACACACTATCCAAACCTACAAAATATTTAAAATAAAACCATTCGCTTTTTTCAACTAAACTAGCTCCCAAGCCAGGGATAGATTCAGGGCAGTGGCATGACGAAACAGGACCCCCCCCTCCCCTTGCACAGAACATGGAGCCCCACCCCCTCCAGACTCACTCAGGTCAGATGCTGTGCTGAGGGTTGCTCCTGGAGCTCGCCCCCCCTGCACCGAGGGGGGCTGCAGAGACCTTTGTTACGCCACTGTGTCAGGGGCACAGCTTTCCTTGGCGCAGAAGGTGCAGGGGCACTGACCCAGAGGCGTCAGAGGCCCACTGAACCCTAATTATTGCTGTATTTTACAATTCAAATGGCGGCTAGTGGGCCCAATTCCTTCCTTGCACTGGGGACCATGACTTACTGGCTAGGTCGCTGACTAGGTTACGTTACCTTTCCATTTGTACAAAATGTCCCTGTTATATGGACCGAGGGTCCCTGTATAATTTTGTGGGATCATATAGCCGGAGGGAATTGTGGGCTATTCAGAGTCAATTTAATTTATTGTATGAATCATGTGTCTACGAATTGAATTTATTTTGTGAAATGGCATAATATTAAAGGATGCATACGAATTCTATTTCAGGACCGGAGGCGAGGATTATGCATATCTTTCCTCTCTTTTTATTAAACAGCCAGTTCAAAGTTCAACATTAACTCAAAACTACAACACCCATGAAGCCATCTCCATGGTAACCAGTGTCCAATCCTTCCCTATCCGACAGTCCGTATATATATCCTCCGTTAGCCCCGTCCTTCCTCTTTCTTCACTGCTCGACGTCAGTTAAGTCTCTTGGCCAAACTTACGGCCTTGTGCTGTTTATTTGCTTATTGAATCAATTACTGTAGCCTTGTGCCGGCATAATTGTTTGTATTACTATCATTTGCTGTCACCATGCACAGTAGGGTTTTTTACCCCGAGCACAGATTTGCATTGCGATGACGCGTCGGTTCTACCAGAGGGCGCTCTTCTGCGCTACTCTGGCAATCTGGGGCGCTTTTCCTTTGCGATTCAAGTCACGGTGAGCACTCGATCACTATCGGGATAGCGCAACAGGGGTTTTTGAGCGTGAGGCTAATTTTTTAACCCCTCCAACCGCCGTGCAACACCGCGCTTGCGGTAAAGTTAGCTCCCGGCTAGGGAGCATAGCGCGACGTCGGAAAGCGCGAGTTGAAGCCGTTGGGCTTCGTTTTGTACAGCAGCGCAGGGGGGCTATCCTTTATATTGTTACAGGGAGTTCTGTCTATTGCCTGCCCTCTTTGTGCCCTCTATAATGCAGTCCATGCAGGACCACGATTTTTCCCATAACCTGTCCCCAGGGGAGGGCCCTTCTCAACACACCCTACCTCCTGAGGTGGATGTCTTACTCTCACAGGCCATAGCCAAAGCCATGGCTCCCCTAAAGGAAAGTGTTGCCAAATTATCTGAACAAGTTTCTAAGGGGACAGGCATGGCTTCCAAGGCCATCCAGGTAGGTGGTAGGTTGGAAGATATCATGGATTCCGCTGACTGGCCGTCAGAGTCTACCTTAAAAAAGTTTTACTTTAAACCTATTCACAAAGCAGCCTCTTTGGTGGTAAGTAAGCTTTAAACATGCATAATCCTTGCCTCCGGTCCTGACATAGAATGAGAAATTTCCTAGCTATAGAGAAGGAAAGTTTAAATTCTATTAAGGACACGGAGGCGAGGATTATCCCGCCCGACACAAGGGATGTGTCTCCCACACAAGAGGTGTTTGGACACAACGTCATTTGAAGGTGGTATCTGCGTTTACAATGGTCATATGATCAACCCTTGATTTGGATTGTCTAATGCTTGATGGTGGGCTTTACTCGTTTATTTATTTTCTTGTATGGGAATTCTGCACTACAACGTATGGCTATTTAAATTGATCATGCCTTTTGAAGGGGGCACGTCCACTTTTTGCTGATCATATTGCATTGATTCCCTATGATCAGATGCAGTGACAACTTGAGGATGCCTTATTTTCCAGTCACAGTGAAGTCGAGGAAGGACAGGGCTAACGGAGGATATATATATGGACTGTCAGAGAGGGAAGGATTGGACATTGGTTACCATGGAGATGGCTTCATGGGTGTTGTAGTTTTGAGTTAATATTGAACTTTGAACTGGCTGTTTAATAAAAAGTGAGGAAAGATATGCATAATCCTCGCCTCCTTGTCCTTAATAGAATTGAAACTTTCCTTCTCGATAGCTAGGAAATTTCTCATTTTCTTCTTCAGTAGTTGTATTGGAAGTCTGTCTTCGGTGGTTATGAAGGTGGACGTGATTAGAGACTTTTTAGTTTAAAGACAGCAACAAAGGACAAATTAATAATAGTGAACAAGACTTTGTTGTTAGGTCAAAACACATCTGTTTTTCCTATGCTGAGAGAATGAATTAAAGTATTTCTGACTCAACATATCCGAGCCAGAGTGGCTCATGTTTTTCACCTGAATTGGTGAAAGATTTGTTAGATTATTAAAAGTGGCGGCGTCCGTTAATAAAGTCTCGACCCGTCTGGCTGGATGTTCTTTTTTCCATCTTTTTATGGTTTATATATATATATATATAAACATAATGACAGTCTTACTTCTCAAAGGCTGCACTCCTGGAAGTGCGCAAAAATCATTTATTGAGTAATAAGACAGAAGAACGCCAAAGCGTTTTGGCCTAAACAGGCCTTGCTCATGACGTTGCCTCTTCATGCTGTCATCATATTTTAAACAAGCATTAGCAATGCAATGGGTCTCGCGTTTGGTCGAGTTAGAGCTATCAGCGTTGTAAATTCTTAAGTGGACTTTTCTTGCCGCACAAACTGAAAATAAAAAGTAAAACAGTTGACATAAGCGAGACGATTCAAAGCGTGAGCGTGAAGAGAGAGGCAAAAGGAGAAAGAAGTTTGCTCGCAGTCAAAGTTATCGACAAAACTGCAATTATCCATGTAACAGGGTCAATGGACAAAACCCTCAGGAGGGACAATCGTAAAGCAGTTACCAACGAAAAACAAAGGATTTTTGAAAGGCAAGCCCATGAGCGAGTGATAGTGATGGGTGTGCGGTGGGCGTGGTTAAAAGCCAGATACATAACAACACGTTGGAAAAGCAGCGCTTGCGCACTGCTATGATCGACCTAAAAATAAAATAATGCAAACAGTGACAACAAACTAAATGTAGGAATTAATTGCGGCCACCATCTAGGACTAGTATCCAAATACATAAACGTTTTCCAAAGTCCATCACAAATAAAGAATGTAAAAAAGGGTAACATATAATTTGAAAATTTCATATTAAAATAAAGATATACTCCAAAAATATTGAAGTCCTATAACACACTAATGTTGCAGATGGCTGTCTCACTCATTTTTATATGCGCACTGATAACAACAACCTTGTGGGCTGCAAGGTAGCATAATAGACCTTTTGACCAGAAAACAAATGAATAAATGTAAGGTGGAAATTCAAGAACCAAGATAGGAACTATACATTGGTGAAACACTTCTAGAAGATTCATGATGGGAAACCAATCAGTCTTGAGTACTATGTAATCAAACACATTAAGATGCATCCACACAATGGAGATCGTGAATTGGAGTTACAGAAATGTGAATCCAGAATGATTATCTTATTGGGTTCTGAAAAACAATGGGTTCACAATTTAGACGCAGGACTCCACATACACGTGTAACTGCAAGAAGAACGATTTCCTACAACAGAGGGCAGCTTGGAGGTGAAGATCATGGGCAGTTAAATGGTGCCCACTCTGGGTTACATATTGACTCTGGATGTAGAATAGGATCCCATATGGACATATGTATTTTATCACAAGCTTTCTACCCCTGCTTAATCAATAAGTGACATAGGAATGTTTGTATACATCCATTTTGACAGAATTCCTTGAACATTTGGTTGGATAAGTTTGGGTGTGCTGCCCACCCACCCTAGATTAATGAAATTACTTCATAGACTATCCATGTTTCGATAATAGTTGAAGGTGTATTTCAGCATGGGATATTGATAATTAATGCTCTTCTAACCGCCAATTTTAACTATATGCATAACACTATGATACTTTGGAATTTTGCATTTTTGAATGAAAATACTATTGCATTAATATGTGATAATTTAATATAGTCCTCACTTCTCTGTTTCACACACAAAAAAGTATCTTGCATTATGGTCTGTTTACATCAAGATGTACAACACTTAGAACATAATAGGAAAACTCTTTATTAAATGCACAGAAGAGGGGTTACAAAGACTCTTTATACACAGCTTTAAAAGAGAACTTGTGTGAGCTGCCCTGATATGTAATCTACCTGTATTGGAATATTATGCAAAAAGAGAATTGCTTGCAATATATAATGGAGTAGTGTGTAGAGAGAGGGCAATCACTCTATCTCCACAATTAATATTTGAATTGCCGCTAATTAATTGCTGCTCTTAGATTATTAGATTTGATTAGTATTGGAGTTTTATTTGCACTACGACACCTTACATATAACATTAAAAGGGGTCCTGTATGAGTGGAATTGAAATGCAAACTGTTTGAAATATGCAATGGAATACTGTACAAAGAGAAAGACATTATTCTGACTTCCTGCTGCTATCCAATTTGCTGCTATTAGACAAGCAACGTGATTATTGTTTGAATGTACTTGCACTATCACATTTTAAATTGCTGAAGGGATTCTGTGTGAAGAGTTTGTACATAATGACTATGTGCAATACACAATGAATTATTGTATAAAGAGAAAAAATGCACATATCTATGAAATTGGAATCATATTATGACTTTGTGGGAGACGTGCAATAAATGTAGACTGTTTGTGTAACTGAAGAATGATAGGAACTGTCATGGCGTGGATTAATTGGCATTGAAACATAGCTGTAGTGATCTAGTTGTTGTTTCACACTTGACTGTAGTTGAAAATGAACTGTATAATACACAATGGTCAATCCGTGTAGGCATCCAACCCTGTGCCAAGCATGGCCTTTGGCCCTGTGCGGCAGGAGTTGGCAACAGGGCGTGGCCGGCATCCACCCCCCTCATGCATGGCCCTTGGCCGTGCTCAGCGGGGGTTAGCCACAAGCCCTGCAGTCAACTCTCCATAGGCATCCAACCCCAGGTAGGCATCTAACCCCATGTCATGTATGGCCTTCGGCCGTATGCCACGAGGGTAATCCACAGCACCTGGAGCCACGCAAGGCCTTTGGCATTGCATGGCGGGGGGTTGGCTGCAGACCCTGGCCTATGTCCTGGCCCTGGAGCCAACCCTCCATTGGCATCTAACCCTGCATGGAGAAAATACACCTTTATTTGTCTTGGATGAGTTCTAGAAGTTGGGAGGAATTGTTCTTTACAGATGCGGAGCTTCAACTGGGGTACCTGCTATGTTTATAATTGTAAGTGCTTGCTTTGAGGTTTAATGTCTGTGAGATAAGCATTGGTGCCAGAATGGATATTCATCTGCTTATTTATCCAACAATAGGTAAATGTATAGTGCACATCCTACACTACTGCTGCATAAAGGACCACAAGGTAATGTCTCCATTAACCATATGTGGTGTAATTGTTGCAATGTGATTGTGCCTCAAGTGTCTTTATACTGAAATATGTGACTATATGAATCTTTGTATAGGGAAGACGGCAAGACTACAAAGAGTTGAATCTCCACCAAACAAGAGTACTTCCTCTTAATTTTATGAAGTAAGTGCTTCTTTTTTTGGTGGAGATGTGCTCATATTTCTCTGCATCTCAAGTGCTTGGGGGTCTTTTGGTAAGATGACCATTAAGCTGGAAAAAGGTGTGAAGACCAAAGCATACCATTAACCTATATGGGGAAGAGCCTAAAGGCAGACCTTCAAGGTTGTTTAGCACATTTGGATACTTGTAGTAATAAAAAGAATGAACGATGGACTCTGCTCCCACCAGGAGAGGACCAGAGAAAGGATCCCACTCATCACAGTCACTACAGAAGACATTGCGCTCGAACAGAGCAAGGATACATTCTCTGCTATCAAGTATTCAATATCACTTTTCAAGTTAAAATTGCAGAGAAAACACCCTTGTTCAAGAAGTTGGGAGGATTTGTCCTTTGCAGAAGCGAAACTTCAACAGGGGAACCTGCTTTGTTTATTTTTGTAAGTGCTTCCACTTGAGGTTCAATTTCTGTGAAATGAGTATTGGTGCAGGAACGTACCAGGGATTACAGGGAGAGCCTCAAGACCCCGTGGTCCCTACCGGCTCCCTCCCTCCTGCAGGAGTCAGCACTGCTCCAGCACACAGCAAGGTCCTAACTATGCAACTTTTTGTGCACGGGAGCAATCCTTTCATCTGCTTCCCTGTTCGTCAGCGGGCAAGGAGCTCAACTCAGCTCCCAGTGAGCAGGACCAGTTTTCCTGCTCCCGCTTGGTGGGAGCAGAGTTACTGTTTTCTCTTGCTTGGTTTAAGCTATCAAAGCTCCTGCCAAGCGAAAGCAAACTGTTATCTCTCAAGGGTAGGCACCTCGGGAGATAGCAGGAGCCGGCACTGTGGGGTGGCCATCCCCAGGGCCATTAGTGGCTCCAGGAGGTGGGCCACCCCTACTTTGTTTGTTAGGGCCAGTCCAAAGGATGTGGTGGTCCCTGGGGCTAAATATGGCGCAGGAAGGGGACTGCATGGCTCCCTCTCTTTTTTTTTCAGTACTTTGATGTTCCAGGAAGGTGGCAGTCCTCAGGGTACTTAGGAAGTACTAGGATGGTCTGCACAACCCCCATCTTTTTTTAATTCATAAGCACTGAGGAGGTGGTGGTCCCTGGGGCCTTTAAAGGCCTGAGGAGGGGAGCTGCTTTTGCCGCCCTTCTATTATAAAAAAAAAACTCTGGGAGGTGGTGGTGGTCCCTTGGGGTTAAAACTCCCCTTTTGGGGGATGGGGGCTGCATGTTCCCCTCCTCCAATTTCCATTAATAAAAGCAAGCCCCTGGGACCTCGCCCCCCCCAGAGGCTTAAAAAAAAACAAGCATGAGAAACCATGCTTGTTTTTATTTTTATTTTTTGTTGGATTAGTGGATCATTCGTGATTTTAGGCCAAAAATTTAAAAAATGCCTTTTTGATCTGGCGGGGTCCCTGGGAAGCCAGGTCTAGGGGATCAGGGTATACCTACCCTACCCCCTTTTCAGTTTTTTAAAACTTTTTTTGGGACTCGGCTGAGTTCAAGACCCAAAATGGCTGCCACCACTTCCTAGTTAAAGTTTTAGCAGCCAATTGGATCTCAGCATGAGATCACTAGGCCTCCGCATACCTAGATATATAATTTTGTTTTTTCTTTAAATACTCCAAAACTACTGAATGGATTTACATCAAATAACAACAAGCATTTGGAAAGCAACGTGTCTCGCATTTGCTCACGTGAGAGCTATTAGCGTTGTAAACTACTAACTGGACATTTCTTGCCACATAAACTAATAATGAAAAGTAAAACAGTTTCACATATGCGAGCCGATGGTCGCCATTAGCTTGAAGGAGACACAGAAAAGGAAACAGAAGTTTGCTCCCAGTTACATGTATTGGCAAAAGTGCAATTATCCATGTTTCCGGCAAAAGTGCAATTATCCATGTTACCAGCAAATGTGCAATTATTCATGTAACAGGGTCGATGTCATGCAAAGCGCTTGACTTCTGCCCAGCGAGATCGTGCTGCGCAGGAAATGAAAAGATAAAGTAGTCCAGAAACCAGCTGAACACACAGAGCCTCATATGTTTTCAGTAGTTTACCAGTGTGCTCGAGGAGGGCTAAACACTGGAAAAGGCATGACGTATGCATGCCTTTCACAAATGGAATCAATCGATTTTTGAAAGGCAAGTCCACGAACTAATGAAAGTGGTGGGCGTGACAAGGGTGGTTAGAAGCCCACAGAGAGATTACAACATGGTCCAGAGTGCTTGCACATGCTCGACCCTAAAAAGCACGATCTGTGCACCAAGATATAGCTCCTTGTCAAATTTGGTATAATTCCATTCAGAGGTTTAGGCTGTAGTCATGTCTAATAATTCTACAGGAAAATACATGCGGAAAACAAGTTTTGGTACCCCCCCCTTTTTCTCGGCCCTCACTTGGCGAATCACCCTGAAACTTTCCAGACAGCAGCTGACAGCAGCTAAAGTGAGTGGCATACTAGTTTTGAGAAATTCATATAGATTCATCAAACGGTCCTAAAGTTATTGGCAAAAACAAAAAAATCATTCCTTTGCAAACTAGGTCCTAACTATAACTACCTACTGGGAAAGCCAGTAGGTAATATATATGTATGTATACAGAGATGAGTCCTTCCAAATCCCCATCTCATTTTTACATCTAAGACCGGGACCCAAAAAAACAAGCGTCATGGTTCCTGTAAGGTTGCATTTCTTTTATTTCAATCAAACAGCAAACAGGATAGTAACTGACCATATATATCACCATTCAGCTGCAGCCCAGCACAAATTCACAGCATCATTTGTTTGACATAAAAGCAGCTATCACCCAAGGTTCCATTAATTCATTTTTATTCAACAATGTGCTTCTCCCAAAAGCAGAATGTAAACGAGTTTTGGCCAACGCCTTCCACTGGATATATATTTATATATATTTATCTCCAATGAAACCCTCCTCACCTCCATTCCGTTTAGAAAAATTATCAGTGAAAGTTTATTTTTTTCTTTTGGAAGATTTGGTGTACATATAATAAATATATATATATATTCATGAAAGTTTGAAAAAAAAGTTCACCTACATCAGCTCCTTCCTGGGCAGTTTCGAGGAAAACTTTGTCCCCTATGCAATTACCATAAAGAATTGTAGACAATGATACTGGCAGACAGAGAGGGACAGATGTATGAAAGCATTTTGCATTCGCAAACGGTGCGAATGCCCGTTTGCGAAAGCAAAATGCCATTTCAGAATGTATGAAAAACATTCTGAACACAATTTTAAGGAATCGCTAAAATAGCGATTCCTTAAAATTGCGGCCCTGTTTAGAGAGTTGCAAATTGCGACTCTCTAAATTAGAAATCTCAAATAAGGATTCCTTATTTGTGATTCCTTAGCACATGTATGAAGCAATTCCTAAATGTGATTTGGGCATTCAGGAATCGCTATTTACCACCAGGTTGAACCTCGTGGTAACCATGTGCAAAATTTAAAAATGCATTTAAAATGCATTTTTAATTGGACATGTAAAGCACACGTGCCCTTTTGGCATGTGTGTGCACCTTACATGTCCCCAAAACTTTTTTGGGGTGCAGCAGAGGGGGCCTTAGGCCCCCAGCACCCTGGGGTTTTGCATTTCCAAAATTGCGATTTCTGGTTCAGAAATCACAATTTTGGAAATGCAAAAAAATCGCAGATATGGGCCAACAGGCCCATAGGTGCGAATGGGGCCGGTATCGCAATTTGTGAATCAGTAAAAGCATTTGCGATTTTTACGAAATCGCTATTACCGATTCGCAAATGTGATACATGGCCCTTTGCGAGTCGGAAATAGCGATTTCTTAAAAATCGATATTTTCGAATCACAAATGGCCTTCATGATACATCTGGCCCTTAGTTTTTTACACAGAAATTCTGGTTTTATTGAATTGGTGTACATCTGTTCAGCCACTTTTGAGAAATTGGGATATATTTGGACAGTTGAGTGACCTACTCAGTACTGCAGGACTCAGCACTGTGGTTCATCTCCAGCTGCACGCAGCAGCGGGTTGGGAACACATGTGTAGAAAAAAGATCGTACTTTATGTTAAAAAATACGTAAGGACACTGGTATATGTGAAAGAAACCTGAGGAATCAGCTCCCCCCCTCCAAGAAGAATTTAGAGAAGTGTCTGGGCTAGCCACTCATAAATCAAAATCACAACTGTTCCCTATGGGGAGGAATGGCCTTGAAAGAGGACCAATCACAATCAACCCTGGGAATGCCATAGAAACCTGATTCCTTTAACTACCTGGGAATGCATGTATCACTTACTGCTCACAATGACCTGGAGCTCAATATTTAAAAGATGATGCTAGGCATTGTGTGATCCCATTCTTTCTGGTAGAAACTCCTGCTGTCACTCAGGGTGAGTGAAATGATATTGACTCTGAGATGACGATATGCCTTTTAAAGGGTGATGACCCTGCTGCCTAGAACTGTGTTTCTTAGACTTGACCCTATACTGACCACCCTCTTATGGAGGGGACCTGGAATTAAAGTTACTACACTTAAATCACCATATAAGAAGGGAGGAGTGGCGTTGCTGGATTTCGAATTCTGTTATTCGTCAGCCTTGGCGAAAGTTTAATTATGCTAGAGTAATTTTAGCATTTTCTGTGATTTTGGGTTTCTTATGTGATGCAAAAGTACCAATTAATACACAATTATGCCTTTTCACATAATTTTCTGTAATTGCATGAAAAATGCCTACCCTAGAGAACAGAGCACGAGAGACTGCTGCTGTACCTCTTTTCATGCATTTAGCTCTATTTTTTGCTTAATGGATCCTCGGGTCTATTTTGGATGCAAGGGTTCATTTGCACTAAGGAAATAGTGCTAACTGCAGAGTAAAGCTTCTTGCATAATTTCACGTAATCATGCTGGAACTCTGTGTAATTTCGCTGCAACAAAATACGCACCACCTCATTATTTGGTATCCCATATGCACCATCTGCCGGTATGGAGAGGGGCTCCGCTAATAGGGTACAGGACCTCCTGGCGGGTTGCTGCCCCTTGGAGTCTAGGAATTGGAAATGCAGTGGATAGTTTGTGGGGGGGCTACCTTGCGACCTTAATGTCCCAGATACGGGACAGATATTGAAAAAAGGTGGTGGGAAAAAAACCTTACTTATCTGATATGAGAATTTGGGGTTCTCCATTCTTTTAAAAGATCAGACGAACAGTAGAGAAAGTGGGTTGGACTGATGCAGGTTGAAGGGACATGGGTGACCTCTGTGTGGAAGAGGACTTCATTACATTTGAGGAAGGTAGAAGGAGGTTCCTGGTGGGCCCAGGGCAGTTCCTGACATTCACCAAGATGACGGATGTGGTCCAGCGATGCTGGGCAGGACTCCCGGGGTGCCCACCTGAGGCAGCAGTATTGCAGGAGATAATACACCCCACGCATGGGGGCAGGAGGGTATACACCTGTACAGAGCATTATAAAGAGACTGAATGTTGGAACCTTAGAAGTTTTGGGCCCAGTAAGAAAGAGACAGGGATGTTCATAGACTCAGAGGGGACCTAGAATAATACAATAACACAAACCAGTCCACAGTAGTGCCTGCTTCCCTCAGACTCAGGCCCATATTTATACTTTCTTTGTGCCGCATTTGCGTACATTTTTGAGGCAAAAGCTGCTCAAACTTACAAAATGCAATTATATTTTGGAAGTTTACACCGCACTTGCGTCAAAAAATGACGCAAATGCCGCACAAAAAAAGTATAAATATGGGCCTCAGTTTGCCATGCCGCACTGGTCCTACCTTTCACCTCAAACTCTTAGCAAAATAGAGGCGACTAGCTCTGATGGTTGTCCCCAGTGCTACAAGGGCAGTGCAGATTTTCTTCATATGATTTGGGCGTCCCCAATGGTTGGTGTATATTGCTCAAAGGTGGTGGAGCCTATGGCCTTGATTCTGATGGTTTATGTGCAATGCTCATTTAGGCATTTTATATTAGGGTTGCACCCCATACCTAAGAAAGGGAAGATATGAATGAGGTTTACTTCTTTAATGTCACTGTTTGCCAAACAAAGGATAATGATTAATTGGACACAACCAGGACCCCCCATTACAACTCTGCTATACATTTCAGAATGGTCCCTGGAGGAAGAACTCTGGATGTAAGTGGTACTGATGATATACAAATATAGTGGGAAATGATGGGCTTTCTCCTTGAGTTGAGAGGAGCTACTCCAGTGACACAGTCCCACACTTCAACAAAAAATGAATGTTATATGTGTGTGTCGCGGTGGCTGAGTTTAGTGCGTGGATCGCTGAGGGATCAAGACTGTTCCGTTAATGAATGCTGGTGTGCTGAGGATGGTACCAAATGCCTCTGTAACCTGCTGTGAAAAATACAATAAATATATGTTACAAAAAAAACAGGTAAGTTAGTAAGATTTTAACTTACGATAAAAAAATAAGAAACTCAGAAATTCAGAGAAAAAAACGAAAGTTAAAATTGGGTTACATATAGGTCGTCTAACAACAAATAGTGTTAAAACACTGAAAATAACAAGTTATACCTAATTAACCAAAGTATAACTTGCACCGCTAGGATGCACTGCTTATGACCACACATATTACATCACTGATGACATCTCAAATCTATGACGGTGCAAGTTAATCTTTAGGTCAGTTAATGGTAGTCGCACTGATGAATGAATTAATGAGTGCACCAGGCATCAGTTTTGTGCTGAAGAGCGGAGTTCCTCCGTAATGACCAGACACAGAGAGTAGACACCAGTGTCATTTCTGCATGATTGATGATCCCTCCAGTTACAAAGGCGCTGCTCTCTGCTTTGGAAACTTTTAGAATCAGGAACTGAAGAGATAAAGAGCTCTCCTGGAGCCAAACTTCCCACTGATGAGCAATATCCGAGGTGTATCCACTCACTCAGTCGCCCTTGGGGCCTGTCACTCAAACTAAGAATGATCTTTCCATTATAGGTCTGTTTGATATCAGTTCCGCGAAACTGTTCCTTTTGTATCCAGGGACTCATTGTCTGTCAAAATGTTTGCCCTGTGGGGGGCATTAAGTCCCCAAACTCGATGTAAAGGATTGGAAGGGCTGTGCCTGTGGTTGCAAGGAAGTCTGCCGACATCCGTTTCCAATCCTTTCAATCCCCATAGAAGCCATGTGCGTGACTCGTCAGGGCTTCAAGGCGCTTGACTCCTAGCAGGACAAAACATTCGAGTCGAAACAGTTTGGTCTTTCAGTAATTTGTAATAGGCTATAAGGCCTGCGTGTCCTGGCGGGAGCTGTTCTTGTTCCCTTTATCTCCGAGTTGATGGGGGAGAGAGCCCCACCTGGCAGGATGCACACGGAGAAATATTCCACTCCCACGCAGGTCTTTTTTTAAATTCAAGATGGTAAGAAACTTGGAGGCAGATTTAAGACTTTCCTTGCGCCCCTTGGCACCCCCTACCACCTCCATGTGTTAGCTGTATTTAAAATACAGTGCACCAAGGCGCAGGGTAGGGGGCAATAGTGTCAGAATTTTTGACACTATTGATGTACTATTCAGGGTTAGCGCCAAAATGTTGGCGCAAACCCTAAACGGTACATAGGGGCCCATTGTAACCAATGGTGTACCCCCATTTAAGGCCTGCTCTGAGCAGGCGTTAAAAATGCCGAAAAAAATGGCACAAAGAAATCTTTTAGATTTCTATGTGCCTTTTTTTGCCCACCCCCCAGCCCCCCTCCAATGGGGCAACGCCTCCCTTGCATACATTATGCCTGGGGCAGGCAAAATGTGGTGCAAGGGGTTACAAAGTGGCGCAAAGCATGCATTGCGCCACTTTGTAACTATGGCGTAGGGAAAAGGCCACCTTAGCGCCAGCTTAGCATAAAAAAATTACGCTAACACGGCACTAATGTGGAGCAACAGGCTCTTAAATCTGCCCCTTCTTCTTTGGTCGATCAGGAAAATGTCCCTGAGCCAGGGCATAGAGGAGAACATTCCTAAAGTTTTCAAAATGTCCTACATTATCTTATAGTGAATCCGAGGAGGTCTAAAAATGTTTTGCCAAGTCTACTGTGACGTATGGAAGAAAGTGAGATATAAACACGTACCTGCAGAATGACTTCCGATAATGAAACATGCTTTTAAAAACCAGGGAGTATGTTCATCACCAAAAGTACAAAGGAAGCATTTCAGGGTGAAACTATAGCTACCCAGGGCTTCAGAGGATACCAGCAGGTGGGTGCAGCCTGTGACTTTACCCCGGTGCGAGTCCCCATGGGAGACCTTCTAGCCCCCTTTCCTCATCCCAAAGGACACCATCTTTGAATGAACTAACTGTGAACCACTTCTTAGGTGGCACACAATAGGCATGCCTGCTGAGGGCCTCTTTGCCAGTGGGCCCGCGCTTGTAAAGTGGAGAAGGTTCACAAGCAAATGCACTCCCTCACTTACATCTGGTCACACCACCCTGCAACTGAGGGAAATTACATCAAAGATGGTGCCATGTGAAGGTATGCATGCCCTCTCTGTATCCCCTTCTGCAACACAGAAGTGCCCAAGGAGCACAGAAAGTGGGTGCAAATGAGAAATGTGTATAATTTAAAGTGCCTGCTCAGAGCTGATCCTTCTGAAGTTGAAGGTAGGTCTAACTCATTATTCTCAGCATTTGAAGGTTCGCGTGAAATAAATTCAGTGAAAAAATTATCACATTATTCTGGCCTAAAATTAGGTCCACAAAATCTATGCTCAAGAAATTTCAGAAACATCTGTCTAAACCATGATAGAAGTTTTAAAAGGATATTGGATGGAGTGCAAGAAGGTTTTTTTAAAGATAGTTCTTTGCATGTAGAATACAATAGTCCCAGAACTTTTTGAAAGTGATATTTTGGGTCCTGAACACACAGTTGATCTGACTTCGTGGGACCCCCTTTAATGGCATCGCCCCTCCTTCTGAACCTGTCATTGGGCTCCAACATAGGCTACCATTAACTACTACTCCAAAGAACTAAACGACAGAGGGGTTCAAGGCAGGCACCATTCTCAAATGGATTAAGATCTATTTAGCTGACATAGACTAAGGGCTTGATTTAGATGTTGGCGGATGGGTTACTCCATCACAACGGTGATGGATAGCCCGTCCGCCAAAATATAAATCCCTTTATGTACTATGGGATTTATATTTTGGCTGCTGTGCTACGCATCACCGTTGTTACAGAGTAGCTTGTCTTCCAACATCTAAATTATGCCCTAAGTTGTCATATTTTTGTTTTCTGCTCCACACATTTCTCCCATTGGGTAGATGTCCCTAAAGACTGAAAGATCACCCCCGCTTTTAAAATTGCCCCACTTCAAGGGTTTGAAAATGACTTCATGCTTATTTTCTCTAACTATGCTGACAACACTCAGGGGGTGATTCTGACCTCGGCGGTAAAATGCCCTTACCGCCGGTCAGAAGACCGCCATAACACCGCCGCGGCCGCGGTCAACCGCCACGGTCATTCTGACCCATAACGGCCAAACCTCCAAAAATCCGTCCTCCACTGCAGGCCGCCACATCGGCGGGCAGCGATAAACTGGAGATGACCAAACCTCCACCGTCACGCCAACAGAAATACGCCCATGCCATTACGACCCACGAATCCACACGGCGGTCATTCAAACGCGGTATTCCATTGGCGCTACACACCGCCGCGGTCAGAATACACACACATCACCAAAACACAGCCACATTGGACAATTTGAAAAACACACACCTGATACACATACACACACCACTCCCACACAATCAACCAACTATAAAACACACACCCACATCACCCACAAACCCCTGCGACCCCAAATACTGAGAGAAGGAGAGAGAGACACAGCAGACAATCCAAAGCAAGACACACTGAGGCACACTACACCATCACACACACCACATAGTAGCACAAAGCACCACTCCCCAACACACTCCTCATCACATACACCACCCCACACCTCACCCACACCACCCCATGGCACCCCAAAGGCATCCACGCTTTTCGGACCAAGAACTCCGGGTCATGGTGGAGGAAATCCTAAGAGTGGAACCCCAGCTCTTCGGCTCGCAGGTGCAGCACACCAGTATAGCCAGGAAGGCAGAGCTATGGCAGCGGATCGTGGACAGGGTCAACGCGGTGGGACAGCATCCCAGGAATAGGGAGGACATCTGCAAAAGATGGAACGACCTACGGGGGAAGGTCCGGTCGATGGTCTCGAGGCACAACATCGCGGTCCAGAAGACTGGCGGCGGACCCCCACCCACCCCTCCCGAATTTACATCGTGGGAGCAAGAGGTCTTCAACATCCTGCATCCTCAGGGCCTCGCAGGAGTAGCCGGAGGAATGGACTCTGGTAAGTCCCATCTCAACTACTATATCCCCCACACCCCACCAGCATGCCAACCCACACCCCCACCCTCACCCCCAACCCCCCAGCACACATCCTTCCTGACAATGTCTCACCAGCACAACCCACCCATCCCAACACCAACTCCTGCATGCCAACACAAACCATGGGCACCCATCACCTAAGCATGACCACTGCACTAACCCCTCCCCCCCACTAAATACCCTCACAACACCTCCCTCCAGGGAATGCCTGCACTGGGGGACAAGGGCACCCACAACACGCATGCTATTGCACACACAGAAACAATAACCAAACTCTCTTACCCCATGCAGGACCCGAACGACAACACACCAGCCAGGAGGGTCCAGAAGTGTCCATCCCACCACCGGAACAGGCCCACACTGAGGATAGCAGCTCTGTCGACAGTGAACCTGATGACCAGCCCGGACCATCGGGGACCTCTGGGCAGTCGGTTCCCCTCACCCAGACACAGGCCACACCAGACCCGACCCCCTCTGCCGACACCAGCACAGCTCCCACCCAGCGGGCCCATGCCTCTGTCTCTAGGACAGCTCAATCAGCGGTGTGTCTGCCACTACAGGGCACCCAGGCTAACCCGACACCCCAACAACAACAGGGACCTGGGGGCAGTGGTGGCGGGCACACCGTCCAGGGGACAGAGGCCGGGGGAAACCGGGCAGCTCGGAGGGCTGCTGTGCGACAGGGGGGGGAGGAGAGGCCCAGGGAACCCACTCTCCAAGAGGCCCTCACCACCCTCATGGGGGCCTACCACCACTCCCAAGAAACGATGGCGACGGTACTGGCCAGGTTCACTGAGATCCAGGCACAGCAGGAGGAACGCTACATGGGCTTCAGGGAGGAGCTGAGAATCATCGGGACCGCAATGGGGACCATCGTCCTGGCCCTCCACAGGATAGAGGACGCGTTGCGGGACCATGGTGCACCACACAGGGCCCCTGTCACTAGGCCGGACCAGGAACAGCCTACCACCTCCGCCGGCGCTAGTGGACAGGAGGTCCCAACACCTCGACAGCCCCCCAGAACCCCACCTCCTGCTGAAGAACAACCACCCCGTAAGAGGAGCCTGAGACCAAAGAAAAAGACAGAGTAGGATGTCAAGACCCCCGCCAGCAGGACATACCCCCTCAAGTCTTCCCACTGTCCCACATTGCCACCCTGTCCAACCATGAACTGCCTGTGCTCCATCCTTCCCCAGGCAAAAGAACAATGCACCTGTGAGACTGAGAACTGGACTCTGCCATGGATATTCCTCCACCCCCACCCATCACCCTTAGAATCACATGTACCGGTATCTAGCACTGTAAATAAATCACATTTTGCACACAAACCTGTTTTGAGTCATGCTGTATTATTAACAAAGGGATAACATATTACTGTTCAATTTCTGTTCTGTCAATTAGTCATGACAACATACCAATGTCAATACGCTGTATTTCATGGGCGAACCAAGCAGAAGTCAGGTACTGAGTCAGACAGCACTGAGAAGGGAAGGGAAAGGCATAAATTAATAAAAAACATCTGTGGGGAAATACAGAAAGTATAGATGCAGGAGCCTAGAAGCAATTGTGAAATGGCGTGGGTGATTCTTACCTGGGTGTCACTGGAAATACTGTTGTATCACTCTGTCCCTATTGTCTGTGTCGTCCTCAGAGTCTTCCTCCTCTTCACTCTCCACAGGCTCCACGGCTTCTACAACACCACCATCTGCACCATCCTCCTGCAGGAAAGGCACCTGGCGTCGCAAAGCCAGGTTGTGAAGCATACAGCACGCCACGATGATATGGCACACCTTCTTTGGTGAGTACATTAGGGATCCACCAGTCATATGCAGGCACCTAAACCTGGCCTTCAGGAGGCCAAAGGTTCGCTCAATCACCCTCCTAGTTCGCCCATGGGCCTCATTGTAGCGTTCCTCTGCCCTTGTCCGGGGATTCCTTACTGGGGTCAGTAGCCACGGCAGGTTGGGGTAACCAGAGGCACCTATTAGCCACACACGTTGTCTCTGTAGCTGCTCCATCACATAGGGGATGCTGCTATTTCGCATCACATACGCGTCATGCACTGTCCCTGGGAACTTGGCATTTACATGGGAGATGTACTGGTCAGCCAAACAGACCACCTGGACATTCATCGAATGATAATTCTTTCTGTTTCGGTACACCTGCTCATCGTCTTTTGGGGGTACCAAAGCCACATGGGTTCCATCAATGGCACCAATGATGTTGGGGATATGTCCAAGGGCATAGAAATCACCCTTCACTGTGGGCAAGTCACCCTCCTCGGGGAAAATGATGTAGCTCCGCATGAGTTTCATCAGGGCAGACAACACTCTGCTCAAAATCTTAGAAAACATAGGCTGAGACATTCCAGATGACATGGCCACTGTGGTCTGGAATGACCCACTGGCCAAAAAATGGAGGACTGACAAAACCTGCACCAGAGGGGGAATCCCTGTTGGGTTGGCGGATGGGGGACATCAGGGCTGGCTCCAGCTGGGCACACAGTTCATAGATAGTGGCACGGTCAAGTCGGTATCGAAGGATTATATGGCGTTCTTCCATTGTCGACAGGTCCACCAGCGGTCGGTACACGCGAGGATTCCTCCTTCTCATCCCAAGTCCCAGCGGACGGTGCCTAGGAAGGACAACATGGAGCACAGAGTCAGCCAAACCACAGGTACGTACAGACAGCTTGCACAGTTAAAGAATGGCAATGGGTTGAAAGGCGTGTATGTGTGGCAATGCAAGGCCTAGGCCTGTGTGTCGCAGTCAAAATTAAGCCATGTGGGCCCTTGAAATGGCGGCTGCCTGACCTGTGAAGTGGGACAATGGGATGTGAGGTCACTGCGCTGGCGGGGCACACCGTGGCGGTAGGCAGTCGAAGACCGCGGCGCAAAGCCGCATTGGTTAACATTGAAGCCTATGGGTTTCAGGAGCCAATGGCGAAGTGCGCCGGCGGTCGCGGTACGCACCGCCGCGGTACGCACCGCCGCGGACGTGACCGCCATTTTCTATCTGCTTAATCACTCGAGACCTGATCATCCACAGGAGAGGACCTATACTGCAAGTGCTGCTGTGAACTCGGTCTGGAAGATACAATGGCTGCTGTGACTGGGGAAAGGGCCCCTGCCTTCACGTCTGAAGAATTGGACAAGCTCGTGGATGGGGTCCTCCCCCAGTATGCGCTACTCTACGGTCCTCCAGACCAACAAGTGAGTACCCCGGGTGCTAATGGAATGGGCTATGCCTGTGTGGATTGGGGTGGATGTAAGTTGGTGGGGTGGGGTGGGGGGCGAATGAGGAGTGCAACGCCCGACAGATGAGAGCATGTGCCATATGGCAAAGTGGGTGGGGGGGGGCAATTACATCTAACATGCAGGCCATTGATGATTTCCTCCTTTCCACCCTGTACATGTCTAATAGGTCAGCGCCCATCAGAAGATCGATATTTGGCGTGCCATCGCCAAGGAAGTCCGGACCTTGGGGGTCCACAACAGACGGGGCACCCACTGCCGCAAGAGGTGGGAGGACATCTGCCGCGGGACAAGGAAGACCGCAGAAAGACTGCTGGGGATGGCCTCCCAACCTAGGAGGGGTGCCAGTCGCACCATGACCCCCCTGATGTCCCGGATCCTGGCGGTGGCCTACCCTGAATTGGATGGGCGCTTTAAGACATCACAGCAGACACAAGGGGGTGAGTATCAGCACATTCTCCTATCTTTCTGCGCAGTGGAGGCGTCTGGGTGGGGAGGAGGGTTGTGGGTGACATTAGGCCAGGGCGCTTTCTGTAGTGTAGTCCTCTCCCTTAGGCATGGCCCTGTGCCCCCGGCCCCCACCTCTGTAGGGTGACAAGTACAGCCATTGAAGGTCCAGCATCTCCCATGTGCGCGTTTGACGTCTCTTGGCCTGTTGTCTTAGTCAGTAGTACTGAGTAGTGTACCCCGAATGCGCGGCTTAGTGCATTAGGCACCTGTGTCTGTCCTCTCCGCCAACGGTGTTGACATTGCATGCACTCAACCTGGTCTTCTTTTTTCTCCCCCCACCCTTTCTCTTCATCTTCTTGTGCATGTGTGCATTAGCATCATCAGGCGGAGGAGATATGGCATCGGAGCACGAGGGAGCTGCAGGACACAAGGCCCCGGTGGGCCCAGGAACAGACACCGAGGGCACCAGTGATCCGGAGGGCGAGGGGAGCACCACGACGGGGACCGCTGGTGAGAGCAGCGAAAGCGACACGTCCTCGGATGGGAGCTCCCTAGGGGTGGCGGCAACATCCGTGCCCCCCGCCTCTACAGGTACAGCCGCCACCCAGCGCACCAGCCCTGCCCTCCCAGCAGCCCCTCAGTCTTCGCTCCGTGCCGCTTCGCCCAGGAAGGCGCGCGTCTCCTTCGCCCCAGGCACCTCAGCCCCTGCCCCTGTTGCCCCTGCTGCCCTCAGTGCGGAGCTCATTGACCTGGTAAGGACGCTCATTGTTGGGCAGACGACCCTTTTGAATGCCATCCAGGGTGTGCAAAGGGAGGTGCAACAGAGCAATGCGTACCTGGAGGGCATTCATTCGGGTCAGGCTGCCCATCAACGAGCGTTCACTGCTCTGGCCTCAGCACTGACGGCAGCCATTGTCCCTGTTTCCAGCCTCCCTCTTCTGACTGCCTCCAGCCTGTCTCTGTCTCCTGTTCCTCAGCCTATCCCATCCACACCATCAGACCAGCCTGCACACACCTCAACACCCAAGAGCAGCTCATCCAAACACAAGCACCACAGATCCCGCAAACACTCACCCGAGCAACACCCAGATGCAGACATGCCAACAGCCACTGCCACCCCTGTGTCCCCCTCCTCCTCGTCTCCCTCCTCCCTCCCTGTGACGTCTACACTCACACCTGCATGCACCCCAACATCAGCCAGTGCTTCCATCACCACCTCACCCTCCAGTACAGTCCACACTCGTGCAGTCACCACCCCCACTGCCATGTACACGTCCCCTGTGTCCTCTCCCACTGTGTCTGTCACCCCCTCTTCCAAGACACACAAACGCAGGCAGCCACCCACCCAACAGCCATCCACCTCACGACAGCCTACAGCACCAGCACCTTCACCCAATGACAGCACACCTGACTCTCCTACAACCACCTCCTCTACCTCCACTTCCATCTCCACTACTCCTACCCTTTACCTTGGCCCTAAAAAACTTTTCCTGGCTAACCTTAACCTCTTTCCCCCCGATGACCCCCCCCATCCATCTTCAAAGAGTCCCAAGAGCACCGCAGCCACCACCAGCCCAGCTTCGGGTGTCACTGTTGTGCCTGGGTTCTGGAGCCCACCCTTTGCCAGCAGTGACACATCGAGCTGCAGCAAGGACACGTCCAGCCCCCCCCCGGCAAGAGGACCCGCAAAACCAAGGACCGCCGTGCGAGGACCGACAGGGCTGCCCCCAAGGAGCAATGTGCGGCCACTTCACCACCCACACCATCTGGGGGAGGCAAGGGCCCGAGAGCCCCATCAAAGGAGCGGAAGGGCAGCAGGAGCGCGGAGAAGGTGGACCCCACATGCCACATCCCAGCTGGGAAGGAGGACACTAAGGAGGCCAGGAGTCCGTCCCCGAAGGGTCCAGATACGTCACGGTCCGAGGGCGACTGAACAGGGAGTCCAGGCCAGGTCTGGCTCCCTTGACCTGCTGGATGGGCACCGCTGAACAGGGCCCCGCCGTGGAGATAGGCACCGCTGAACAGGGCCCGCGGTGCAGAAGAGCACCGCTGAACAGGGCCCCGCCGTGGAGATAGGCACCGCTGAACAGGGCCCGCGGTGCAGAAGAGCACCGCTGAACAGGGCCCCGCCGTGGAGATAAGCACCGCTGAACAGGGCCCGCGGTGCAGAAGAGCACCGCTGAACAGGGCCCCGCCGTCTCAAGCACCGCTGAACAGGGCCCCGCCGTGGAGATAGGCACCGCTGAACAGGGCCCGCGGTGCAGAAGAGCACCGCTGAACAGGGCCCCGGCGTGGAGATAAGCACCGCTGAACAGGGCCCGCGGTGCAGAAGAGCACCGCTGAACAGGTCCCCGCCGTCTCAAGCACCGCTGAACAGGGCCCCGCCGTCTCAAGCACCGCTCCGCTGGGCCCCGCCGTCTCAAGCACCGCTCCGCTGGGCCCCGCCGTCTCAAGCACCGCTCCGCTGGGCCCCGCCGTCTCAAGCACCGCTGAACAGGGCCCCGCCGTCTCAAGCACCGCTCCGCTGGGCCCCGCCGTCTCAAGCACCGCTCCGCTGGGCCCCGCCGTCTCAAGCACCGCTCCGCTGGGCCCCCGCCGTCTCAAGCACCGCTCCACTGGGCCCCGCCGTCTCAAGCACCGCTCCGCTGGGCCCCGCCGTCTCAAGCACCGCTCCGCTGGGCCCCGCCGTCTCAAGCACCGCTCCGCTGGGCCCCGCCGTCTCAAGCACCGCTCCGCTGGGCCCCGCCGTCTCAAGCACCGCTCCGCTGGGCCCCGCCGTCTCAAGCACCGCTGAACAGGGCCCCGCCGTCTCAAGCACCGCTCCGCTGGGCCCCGCCGTCTCAAGCACCGCTCCGCTGGGCCCCGCCGTCTCAAGCACCACTCCGCTGGGCCCTTCCTCTCAAGCACCGCTCCGCTGGGCCCTTCATCTCAAGCACCGCTCCGCTTGGCCCTTCCTCTCAAGCACCGCTCCGCTGGGCCCCGCCGTCTCAAGCACCGCTCCGCTGGGCCCCGCCGTCTCAAGCACCGCTCCGCTGGGCTCTTCCTCTCAAGCACCGCTCCGCTGGGCCCTTCATCTCAAGCACCGCTCCGCTGGGCCCTTCCTCTCAAGCACCGCTCCGCTGGGCCCCGCCGTCTCAAGCACCGCTCCGCTGGGCCCCGCCGTCTCAAGCACCGCTCCGCTGGGCCCTTCCTCTCAAGCACCGCTCCGCTGGGCCCTTCCTCTCAAGCACCGCTCCGCTGGGCCCTTCCTGTCAAGCACCGCTCCGCTGGGCCCTTCCTCTCAAGCACCGCTCCGCTGGGCCCCGCCGTCTCAAGCACCGCTCCGCTGGGCCCCGCCGTCTCAAGCACCGCTGAACAGGGCCCCGCCGTCTCAAGCACCGCTCCGCTGGGCCCCGCCGTCTCAAGCACCGCTCCGCTGGGCCCCGCCGTCTCAAGCACCGCTGAACAGGGCCCCGCCGTCTCAAGCACCGCTCCGCTGGGCCCCGCCGTCTCAAGCACCGCTCCGCTGGGCCCCGCCGTCTCAAGCACCGCTCCGCTGGGCCCCGCCGTCTCAAGCACCGCTGAACAGGGCCCCGCCGTCTCAAGCACCGCTCCGCTGGGCCCCGCCGTCTCAAGCACCGCTCCGCTGGGCCCCGCCGTCTCAAGCACCGCTCCGCTGGGCCCCGCCGTCTCAAGCACCGCTCCGCTGGGCCCTTCCTCTCAAGCACCGCTCCGCTGGGCCCTTCATCTCAAGCACCGCTCCGCTGGGCCCTTCCTCTCAAGCACCGCTCCGCTGGGCCCCGCCGTCTCAAGCACCGCTCCGCTGGGCCCCGCCGTCTCAAGCACCGCTCCGCTGGGCCCCGCCGTCTCAAGCACCGCTCCGCTGGGCCCTTCCTCTCAAGCACCGCTCCGCTGGGCCCTTCCTGTCAAGCACCGCTCCGCTGGGCCCTTCCTCTCAAGCACCGCTCCGCTGGGCCCCGCCGTCTCAAGCACCGCTCCGCTGGGCCCCGCCGTCTCAAGCACCGCTCCGCTGGGCCCCGCCGTCTCAAGCACCGCTGAACAGGGCCCCGCCGTCTCAAGCACCGCTCCGCTGGGCCCCGCCGTCTCAAGCACCGCTCCGCTGGGCCCCGCCGTCTCAAGCACCGCTCCGCTGGGCCCCGCCATCTCAAGCACCGCTCCGCTGGGCCCCGCCGTCTCAAGCACCGCTGAACAGGGCCCCGCCGTCTCAAGCACCGCTCCGCTGGGCCCCGCCGTCTCAAGCACCGCTCCGCTGGGCCCCGCCGTCTCAAGCACCGCTCCGCTGGGCCCCGCCGTCTCAAGCACCGCTGAACAGGGCCCCGCCGTCTCAAGCACCGCTCCGCTGGGCCCCGCCGTCTCAAGCACCGCTCCGCTGGGCCCCGCCATCTCAAGCACCGCTCCGCTGGGCCCCGCCGTCTCAAGCACCGCTCCGCTGGGCCCTTCCTCTCAAGCACCGCTCCGCTGGGCCCTTCATCTCAAGCACCGCTCCGCTGGGCCCTTCCTCTCAAGCACCGCTCCGCTGGGCCCCGCCGTCTCAAGCACCGCTCCGCTGGGCCCTTCCTCTCAAGCACCGCTCCGCTGGGCCCTTCATCTCAAGCACCGCTCCGCTGGGCCCCGCCGTCTCAAGCACCGCTCCGCTGGGCCCCGCCGTCTCAAGCACCGCTCCGCTGGGCCCCGCCGTCTCAAGCACCGCTCCGCTGGGCCCCGCCGTCTCAAGCACCGCTCCGCTGGGCCCTTCCTGTCAAGCACCGCTCCGCTGGGCCCTTCCTGTCAAGCACCGCTCCGCTGGGCCCTTCCTCTCAAGCACCGCTCCGCTGGGCCCCGCCGTCTCAAGCACCGCTCCGCTGGGCCCCGCCGTCTCAAGCACCGCTCCGCTGGGCCCCGCCGTCTCAAGCACCGCTCCGCTGGGCCCCGCCGTCTCAAGCACCGTTGATGGTTCATTGTGCCCACCATGCCTCCTCCTTGACCAGTGGAGACTGTCATCCACATGATGGACTGTGGCTTTGCACTCCCCAGGATTGAACAGTGGGCAGCCCACCCACTGTAGAGACATTGAGAGACTGTGGCTTTGCACTCCCCAGGATGGTCCAGTGGGCAGCCCACCCACTGTAGAGACATTGAGAGACTGTGGCTTTGCACTCCCCAGGTTGGTCCAGTGGGCAGCCCACCCACTGTAGAGACATTGAGAGACTGTGGCTTTGCACTCCCCAGGTTGGTCCAGTGGGCAGCCCACCCACTGTAGAGACATTGAGAGACTGTGGGTTTGCACTCCCCAGGTTGGTCCAGTGGGCAGCCCACCCACTGTAGAGACATTGAGAGACTGTGGCTTTGCACTCCCCAGGATTGAACAGTGGGCAGCCCACCCACTGTAGAGACATTGAGAGACTGTGGCTTTGCACTCCCCAGGATTGAACGGTGGGCATGGTGGCTCCTCGTGGATCTGGCGTCGTGGACTCATGTGGCTGTGGTGCCCCCCCCTTCCCTTCCCCCTGAGGTGCCTGTAGTTTTTACATCTGATGCCCCTGCAGTGTTCTCTCCAAAGGACTCAGGTCTCCTGTGTGGGCTTTGCCCTTGTTTCTCAAAACTTTGGCCCACGGACATGCTGAATTGGTAGGATGTGCAGGACTTGGTACTTCAGTCATACACTGATGTGTATGTCATTTGTTTTGTTGCGGATATCTTTCATGGTTGTACGCTAATTTTCTGGAGCTTTTTGGTACATAAATATTTATTCAATATATGATTATGTCCTAGCATTTTTCAGGGGTGTTTGGGTGGTGTCACTGTGACTTGGTGCTCTGCATTGGTGAGTACATGATTGGGGGGGGGGGAACGCATATGTGTGTGCCCGTAACCTTTCGTCCTCCCCCTCCCGTGTGTCGTAGGTGCAGTACTCACCGTTGTCGTCTGCGCCGGACTTCGTACTCGTGGTAGATGAGAAGGTAGGCGAGAGCAGGTATGATGTTCAATTCGGGTTCCATGCTGTCCTCCGTCCTCGTGGAGTGCGTAGAGGTGAGCGTTTTCCCGTTCGTAGTCTGTTTCCGCCGTGTTTTTATCGGCGGTGCTCCCGCCCCGGAAAAGGTGGCGGATTGGTGAGTTATGATAGTGTGGGCGGTACATTGTCTGCCGCCTGCCTGTTGGCGGTGACCGCCGCGCTGTTTTTCTGTACCGCCGCGGCGGTCGGAGTGTTAAGTTGGCGGGCTGTGTTGGCGGTTCCCGCCAGGGTCAGAATTCCATTTTTTGGACCGCCAGCCTGTTGGCGGGTTGGCCGCCGCTTTAACACCGACCGCCAGGGTTAGAATCACCCCCTCAGTTCCTTCTAAAACAAGAAGAACCTTCAGACCAGGACACATCTGGACTCAACCACTGTCTAGAATAAGTAGATGTTTGGAGGTAACAGAATACCTTGAAGCAAAACAGGGATCCTCACTTGTGGACCCTGGTAAATAATATGACCCCGTCATTCTCTGGCCTCAGAAAATTGAGCCTTCTCATTTGCGTCTTAGGTAAGTAAGTGACCAAAAGTGGCTTCTTTTCCAGAGGAATCCTGAACGGGTGCGTTCCACACCTGAAACTCTGACATAGGTTCGTGGCCACAAAACAAGGATAACCAGTAACCACCTAGACTTTAGAAGAGCAGTAAAGGCCTGCTGTTTCCTAAAACTTCATTTTAAATGGGCAGAAACTACAATAACTATAGGTTCATGTATGCACAGTGACCCCCCACACCCATCTCTCACAAAATAGTCTGCACAAGCCATGCAACACTGCTCTGCAACTGGCCGCCGGCAACAAGTTCCAAACCTCACAGAAAACCAATACACGTCTCTCAAAGGGAACACCACAACCCTCATTCTTTTAAGCATGAATAACACACATAGTGGATACTTGTGTGTCCACGGTTAAAGCACTTTGAGCACTATCACCCGTAGGAAAGTGGCTAATGAATGTCAACACCATACAATGCAATATCCTTCTAGTTGTCTACAGTATAACAATTATTCAAAGATAACTTCTAGACAAAATTGAGATGACGAAACAGTGAAATACGGCACCCAGAGATGCTCATTCGAATGAGGGGACATCATCAAAAAGCGGCGAGGTAGCTTCAGTAGCCCCCAGGATTGCACCTTTTTCATTTCAGAATTTCCCAGTAAACATGGGTAAATCAATAAAGAGGTCCTGAACCCCGCCTCGTGCCCTGGTAACCTCTGCACTTTCAAAGTCATTAAACAGTGCAGTGAAGGCCTGGCACTCTTGATTTAAAATTGTATTAATTGGTTGGTTAGTTCTAGAGTGCCTATAAAACTACTGAACCAGGCTTGTGCTCCCCGGTTTATTAAAATGCTTTGATGGACCCCATGGACTGTAGGAGCCAACCCATATCTAACATTCCTCTAAAGTTATAGATCCTTGGAAAGGCTGCCCCAGCAGTTAGAAACAGACCTTGGTACTATGAAAGCCTTAGGCCATCGGGGGCATCAGTATTCCACCCGACAAAATAGCCATCCTGGATGTCCAGATCTTCATATTTAACTATAGGTACAAAATTGACTCAGGGGTTGTGTTGCTACCGGACCTGTCAGCAGCCTTTGGCGCCATGACCTAATAATTCATCGGAAAAAATAGGAGATCTGACGGGCTTTCAGAGCAAGGATGAAAGTGGTTCAAGTCCTTCTTAAACAGCACACAGGCCAGAGTATGTGCAGATGACCTTGTAGCATCCTGATGCTTGTAAGTCATGATGTGATGCAGAAGATGTTTGTCACATCTACCTTTCAGTAGAAGTATCCAGTTCCTGTACTGACTGGTGCAGTCCCTGGGTGTTAGATTCCATAATGATGCTGATGACACTCAGATGGCCCTTCATCTGTTTGAAGACCATAATAATTACCTTAAGGCAGTGAAGATGGTGTTCCACATATTTGAGACATAGATGAATAGGAAATGGCTAAGAAAGAAACAAATTAAGACAGAGTTCTTGCTTCTGGGGGTAAAGCCTCTGTAAAAATATTTCGGAAAGCCCGAGCAGGAAATGTAGCCAATGCTTCGAGTCAGATTTAAATATTAAATTTCTATAAGCAGCCAGGTAAGTGTTGACATTGTGTGACAAAACTGCTACCTGTAATTCCCCGGAAGAGTCCACCAATTACTGGAGGAGCAGACCAAATATTGATGGGGCTATTATTAGTTCATAAATCATTTACTATAAGTCATTGTTAATAGAAACAATGCACAGTTACAGATTTCTCTAGGAGGATACACAGCATGCTGGCCCTAAATAAATGCATTGTCCTGTCTGATATTTAAAAAGTAAGCGTTAAGATGATGTTAAATAAAAGGGGATAATCACATGCATAAATCAGTGTATGCTATGGCGCTCTCAAAAAGACTACAGATCTATTATTCACCCTGACCTTTAAGGTCCAGGAGTAAGAATCTCACGGTCCCACCTAAATTGTAAAAGGTTGTAGGAAGTGGTCATTGTTTTTCTACCCAGGCATCCACGTTGTAGAATCCCGTGAAGGAACAATTATGAGGGAAATTGCTCACTCGTTCCTACTAGAAAACTGCTAAAAAACAACCTGCGCTGTGGGTAATGGCATAATCCCAGGGTTTTCGATTTTGGGATTTATTAGGTCTTCTACAAGAGTTTTGATAATGCTAATCAGAGAGAAACCTTATACTTTTGTCTGTTGATCCTGATATAGGTGCTTTATCAAAATCAAGTGGACAGCAATGATTTCAGGTGGATGAATCAAATGGACCTTGGTCTTATTAAAACTTTAATTCAAGCATTTTATGTGTATTTAGTTTCTAATGGCCACGGGATAAGAATAGAGTTGCTGAACAAACTGTTACTGTGTTGTACATATGATACATTTTAAGCTTAGTGGGAGGGTTTCTCAGACTCCATTTCTCCAGTCAAGACACGTGGATGCCCCTGACTAGCATGCAAAATGGAGCCCACTTCTCTAGACTCTACTGTGAGTCTGCGGATTGCTTTTGAGGTGGTTTTCATTTAGTATCACTTGCAGCCTCCTTGTAGCCTCACTGCCAGTTTTTAGTGGGAAATATAGTAGATTATATCAAAACAAACCAGTCATTCTATAGCCAGAATTCCCATCAGCTCCACTTGAATGTTACTATATAGAAATGGAATTGAAGAATAGTGTCTATCACCACTGTGTTTATATGTGGCAATTGCGTAAGGGCTTGAGTCTCAATTATTGTGAAACTAGTCAGTTAAAACATTTTTAAATGAAATAACATTATTTCTAGACCTGGGCAAAGTTTTAATTTCAGCGCACAAGTTTGCATACTATTTACATTTTGGTTTATGCAAAATTTGTGAATGTTTTAAAATGTTGTTATTACAAAGTTTTTCTGTGTATACCAATTATTTATTAATTTGTTTTAAGATATGAAACATGTTTGATGTAATGCTCTGTACCAGCAGAAGCAACAGTATGAGAAAGGCAGTAGTTGCAGCTACCCTACCTTATTTGATTAATTGTGTTCAGTACTATACAAACAAAGGGCATATGGTCAGAAATTCTGGAGAAAATTTAAGAAAGAAAAATAGATAATCATGACACAGCCCACGGCAACATTCAGTATACATGCTTAGGTTAACCAGCTAGTCCCATTGAACGACAAGATTGATTGATCAAGACATATTTAGAATTATAAACCTCTCTCAGATAAGAACTATAAGAAACGCTACAAAAAGTACGAATTATATAGTTGATCAAAAAGGAATGAGTTTCATATTGCACCATAGATTTGTTACTAGTCTAACAATCAGTAGATTAGGGGAGGATTTATTAAGAATTCACTCAACGCAGTACAGCAAAACAAGTTGTTGCACTGCGCTGCATCAATGGGAGAGAGCTGAAGAGTGCTATATCTACTAAAAGTTGGCGTTCGTCAATCAATCAGGATTTATAAAGTGGTTCTAATCACCCAATAGGGTATCCAGGAGCTTGCAGGTTCCGGAGGCTTATTCGAACAGCCAGGTCTTGCAGGACATTTGAAATTCTAAAAATGAGGTGGTGATCCCGAGGTGTGTGGGAAAGCTGTTCCAGGTTTTTGTTGCAATGTAAGAGGAGTGTCCTCCACTTCTGTTTTAGCAGATGCGGGGAGTATGGGCAAGAAAAAGGGAGGCAGAGCATAGTCTTCTCGATGGTTGGTGGAAGTTCAGGCGGTGGTTAATGTACGCTGGTCCTTGGTTGTGTAGAGCCTTGTGTGCATGGGTCAGCAGCTTGAATTGGCATCTCTTCTGTACAAGGAGCCAGTGGAGTTGCCTGAGTTGGGGTGTGATGTGGTTCCATCAGGGAAGGCCGAGGACGAGTCTAGCTGCGGCATTCCGTATAGTCTGAAGTCTCTGTAGGAAGTGTGCAGAGATTCCTCCGTAGATGGCGTTGCCATAGTCCAGTCGGCTGGTGATCAGGGCCTGTGTCACGGTGCATCCCATGTGTAGGGGTAGCCACCTGAAGATCTTACATAGCATGTGCAAAATGAGGGAGCAGGCAGAGGAGATAGCCTTGATTTGTGATTCCATGGGGAGCTTGTTGTCATGATGATTCCGAGGTTTCTGGCATAGTCAGAGGAAGTGAGTGCGGGTCCTAGGTCTGATAACCACCAGGAGTCGTTCCATGTGTTACTGCTGTTGCAAAATATCAGTAGTTCCGTCTTGTCTGTGTTCAGCTGCAAGCGGCTGTTCTTCATCCAGTCAGCGACGCTTGTCCTGCATCTGTAGAAGTTGGTTCTGGAGGTGGAGGGGTTGTTGATGAGTGAGAGGATGAGTTGGGTGTCATCTGCATAAGAAATTATGTTGAGACCATGGGACCTGACCATGTTGGCCGGCGGTGGCATATATGCATTGAAGAGCTTGGGGCCGAGGAATGAGCCCTGGGGAACACTGCAGGGATCTTGGATTTGGAGGTGAAAGGTGAGAAGTGGATCCTTTGGGTTCTTCCGGTGAGGAAGGAGGTGATACATCTGAGCACATCCCCTTGGATGCTGATGTGGTGGAGTCTTTTGATCAGCATGTGGTTGGATACAGTGTTGAAGGAATGCCGAAAGGTCGAGTAGGATCAAAGCTGCTGTTTCTTCTCTGTTGAGGAGGGTTTGGATGTCAACAGTGGCTGTGATCAGGGCAGTTTTGGTGCTGTGATTGCTGTGGAAGCTGGATTGGGAGGTGTTGAGTAGCTGATTGTGCTTCAGGTATGTCATGAGCTGCTTGCTGATGATCTTTTACAGTACCTTCACTGGAAATGGTGTCGGCAGAGGGTTAATCAGCATGTTTCCATGCACTGAAACATTTTGTGGTGGTGATAGGGGTATTGATCAGGGCACTGAGTTCCTGCCGATCCTCTGGTTTCCAAGGTTGAAGATGTGGTGCGGGCATGGGTCTGTGGGAACTCCCGAGCGGAAGGATTTTATGGTGGAGGCCATGTCCTGGGTGGAGAGGAGGTTCCAGGTAGTTAGTGTGTGGTTTGTGTCAGTTACGTGGTGGTGTATCTGTCGAGGAAGTCCTTTGGTGTCGGTTGAGGTTTGAAGTTTCTGTGTATGGTTGCTATCTTGTTGTGGAAGAACTGGGTGTGGTTGTCACATAGCTCTTGTAAGGGTGTGATGTTGTTTTCGTTGGCAGCTGGGTTAGAGAGTTCCTTAACGATGTTAAAAAGTTCCTTGATGTTGTTGGTGCTCATTACGATGCATGTGGCAAGTGCTTTCATCTTTGTTGCCTTCAGCAGGTGGTAGTAGAGGTTAGGGAGGTCTTGAAGGCTGCTCTCTCGGAGGTGTCCTCGCTGGCGCACCATCTCCTCTCCATCTGTTTTCTGTCTTGTTTCACTGTTCTGAGTTCTTGGGTGTGCCAGCTGGCTGTTTTAGAGGATTTTCTCTGGATGTTGCTCATGATGGGGACGATGCTGTTGGCGCAGTTGGGTATCCAAGCATTGAAGTTTTTCACTCCCGTTCTTCAGTTTTTTCTCGAACTGGTTCACTGGAGGCTGCTTAGTCCTAATGCAGGCACTCTTGCACCATGATGAAAGGGTGCCTTCATTACAGGGAGGGTTGTTTTTGTACAGGAAGGTTCACTGTCCTGCACAAAACAATGCTTGGAGACATATTCTTCTTTCCATGTGTGCTGCAGAATGCAACACACATGGAAAGAGGAAGTAACAAATAGAAATTAAGATATTTCTCCCTGTTATGCTTCAGTTGAGTAGGTGCATCACATTATTGCAAACCCAGGTTTACAAGTCTTTGTAAATCTGGGTTTGCGCCAAAATACATGGATGAATGCATTGCAACACCTATACTCCACCAATGTGACGTCTACCCAAAGCAAAGTAACACACGGCGCGCAGTGAGCAGCGTTGCTTTATTTTGTATTTAATGAACCAGTGGCTTTGTGTGGCTTAGTAAATGCCAAAACTGATTTTGAATTGGCGTCACACAAAAACATCGACACAACCCCGATGCAAATTCATAATACATCTGCCTCTATGTGTTCATGCAGTGCTATTGTTGACATGCCTTGTAGCCAGTTCTAATGGAGGAGAAGATTGCTGTCAGCATCGTAAAATTCACAGTTCAGCTACTGTAATAGCTGTACCTCTCCATCACTTTGTGTGGCTAGTCAAATTAGAAATTTCAGGGCTGTCCTAAGACTTCTGAGAGCTTGTGAGAAAGATGTCACATGAGATAGCCACAAACCACAATTCACTCTAATTTTTCATTACATTTCACAAACAATGTATGTGATTTCACACCCTCTAAAGCGACGTTACTCAAAGTACGGCCCGCGGGCCGCCAGCGGCCCCACGGACCTACCTTGGCGGCCCGCGGACACGTCCGAGAAACGCCATATAATAATGGCCGCAGTACATAAACATAGAAGAGGGCCGTGGGAGCATGCGCAATAGTGGCTTCTTTGCACATGCTCCCGCAGCCCTCCTCTATGTTTACGTACAGCGGCCATTAGTTATGGCGTTTCCATGACGATCCTGGCTAGTGGCAGGAAGCCAAAGCCCCTTAAAAGTCAGCGCTTGCAGCTAACTTTTACGGGGCTTTTTCGTCTGCTTCCTGTCACCGTCTCCACATCTACCACCCACCCGCCTGCCTGCCGTTGTATATTTGTGGCATCTTCACAGTGCTTTATTGAGGCAGGTAAGGCTCTTTGGTTATTTACTTATTTGTTTTTAATGTAGTGTGTGTGTTACTGGGGTAGGGGTGAGAGCAGATTGCGCTGTGTGTGTGCACTGTGTGCGTGTGTTACTGGGGCAGGGGTGAGAGCAGATGGCGCTGTGTGTGATACTGGTGTAGGGGTGAGAGCAGATGGCGCTGTGTGTGTGCGCTGTGTGTGTGTTACTGGGGTAGGGGTGAGAGCAGATGGCGCTGTGTGTGTGCACTGTGTGTGTGTTACTGGGGTAGGGGTGAGCAGATGGCACTGTGTGCAGATGGCCCTGTGTGTGTTACTGGGGTAGGGGTGAGAGCAGATGGCACTGTGTGCAGATGGCGCTGTGTGCAGATGGCGCTGTGTGTGTATGGTGCTGTGTGTGTTACTGGGGTAGGGGTGAGAGCAGATGGCGCTGCAGATGGCGCTGTGTGTGTTACTGGGGTAGGGGTGAGAGCAGATGGCGCTGTGTGTGTGTGACTGGGGTAGGGGTGAGAGCAGATGGCGCTGTGTGTCATACTGGGGTAGGGGTGAAAGCATATGGCGCTGTGTGCAGATGGCGCTGTGTGTCTATGGCGCTGTGTGTGTTACTGGGGTAGGGGTGAGATCAGAGGGCGCTGTGTGCAGATGGCGCTGTGTGTGATACTGGGGTAGGGGTGAGAGCAGATGGCGCTGTGTGTGATACTGGGGTAGGGGTGAGAGCAGATGGTGCTGTGTGCAGATGGCGCTGTGTGTGTTACTGGGGTAGGGGTGAGAGCAGATGGCGCTGTGTGTGATACTGGGGTAGGAGTGAGAGCAGATGGCGCTGTGTGCAGATGGCGCTGTGTGTGTATGGTGCTGTGTGTGTTACTGGGGTAGGGGTGAGAGCAGATGGCGCTGTGTGCAGATGGCGCTGTGTGTGTTACTGGGGTAGGGGTGAGAGCAGATGGCGCTGTGTGCAGATGGCACTGTGTGTGATACTGGGGTAGGGATGAGAGCAGATGGCGCTGTGTGTGTTACTGGGGTAGGGGTGAGAGCAGATGGAGCTGTGTGTGATACTGGAGTAGGGGTGAGAGCAGATGGCGCTGTGTGCAGATGGCGCTGTGTGTGTTACTGGGGTAGGGGTGAGAGCAGATGGCGCTGTGTGTGATACTGGGGTAGGTGTGAGAGCAGATGGCGCTGTGTGCTGATGGCGCTGTGTGTGTATGGTGCTGTGTGTTACTGGGATAGGGGGAGAGCAGATGGCGCTGTGTGTGTTCCTGGGGTAGGGGTGAGAGCAGATGGCGCTGTGTGCTGATGGCGCTGTGTGTGATACTGGGGTAGGGGTGAGAGCAGATGGCGCTGTGTGTGTTACTGGGATAGGGGTGAGAGCAGATGGCGCTGTGTGTGATACTGGGGTAGTGGTGAGAGCAGATGGCGCTGTGTGTGTATGGCGCTGTGTGTGTTACTGGGATAGGGGTGAGAGCAGATGGCGCTGTGTGTGATGCTGGGGTAGGGGTGAGAGCAGATGGCACTGTGTGCAGATGGCGCTGTGTTTGTTACCGGGGTAGGGGTGAGAGCAGATGGCGCTGTGTGCAGATGGCGCTGTGTGTGTATGGCGCTGTGTGTGTTACTGGGGTAGGGGTGAGAGAAGATGGCGCTGTGTGCAGATGGCGCTGTGTGTGTTACTGGGGTAGGGGTGAGAGCAGATGGCGCTGTGTGTGTGTTACTGGGTTAGGGGTGAGAGCAGATGGTGCTGTGTGTGATACTGGGGTAGGGGTGAGAGCGGATGGCGCTGTGTGCAGATGGCGCTGTGTGTGTTACTGGGGTAGGGGTGAGAGCAGATGGCGCTGTGTGTGATACTGGGGTAGGGGTGAGAGCAGATGGCGCAGTGTGCAGATGGCGCTGTGTGTGTTACTGGGGTAGGGGTGAGAGCAGATGGCGCTGTGTGCAGATGGCGCTGTGTGTGTATGGCGCTGTGTGTGTTACTGGGGTAGGGGTGAGAGAAGATGGCGCTGTGTGCAGATGGCGCTTTGTGTGTTACTGGGGTAGGGGTGAGAGCAGATGGCGCTGTGCGTGTGTTACTGGGGTAGGGGTGAGAGCACATGGTGCTGTGTGTGATACTGGGGTAGGGGTGAGAGCAGATGGTGCTGTGTGCATATGGCGCTGTGTGTGTTACTGGGGTAGGGGTGAGAGCAGATGGCGCTGTGTGTGATACTGGGGTAGGGGTGAGAGCAGATGGCGCTGTGTGCAGATGGCTCTGTGTGTGTATGGCGCTGTGTGTGTTACTGGGTTAGGGGTGAGAGCAAATGGCGCTGTGTGTGTTACTGGGGTAGTGGTGAGAGCAGATGGCGCTGTGTGTGATAGACCGGACCCTGCAAGGGTAAGAACTGTGCTGCTGTATCTTTGTCTTGTAATGCTTAGGCACCAAGTTAGACCTTTGTTTGTGCAACCTCCAAACAATAATGCTTACTTTTATAACCCATACCCACCAACCCAGTACAGCCAGAGAGAAACCACCCACCCATGAAAACTACCAAAAATCAGATGACAATCCCAATATAAATCAAACCATTTGTGAAGTGTCCAGTGGGGTACACTTTGTGTGATGGGCAAACACCTTCGGCTTACTCCTCCTCCCAGGGGTGCGGTTGATAAATGGCTGCTGCATTTAATTAAATGTCTCTTGTGATTAGGATAGGGATATACTCTGGAACATTCCCATTTGGCTCTTGTGATTAGTGTAGGAATATACTACTAGAGCCAGGGCTGTTGAAAATGTCTTACAATAATACACTTTTTTTTATCTGGCCCCTGGCATTTCGTGCACACTTGATTTCTACTGCTGTGTGACCCAGCATGCTGAAAAAAAACAATCTCTAAAAAGGGGCCCATATACCATTCATTGGCTTCATTATCACTCTAGTATGCCTACCAGGTTGCAAGCATAATTGCAAAAAAAACTTTTTATAACATGGTTCTCTGGGAATCGGCAAAGGCCAGCATGTGTGTTGACAATTGTTAGATCACGGTATGCTTCGTTTCCTTTTACACATCACTTTATATTACTTTGGGGTTGTGCACAGAGGTCTGTAGCGAGACGCAGTGTTGGTTCATTGGTCGTGAGGCGGTGTCGGTCCATCGGTCGCTCGTGAAGTGTTGTCGGTCCGTCGGTCGTGAAGTGGTGTCGGTCCTTTGGCTGTGAGGGGAAAATCTGATTCCTGACCCTTGATACTCATTGCACAAACTCGCCTGAGACCAATGGCCTACAGTCCAGTTACCAAACCTTGCAAACGACCCAGATCCATACAGAGTGAACACAGATCATTCCAGGCAGCATGGGAAGAAGAGTACTTGTTTGTTGAATGGCCAAATGAGAAAGCCACCTGTTTGCTTTGCAAAGAGAAAGTACATGTTCTTAAGAGATATAACCTGGAACGGCACTACAAAACTCGACACGCAAGTTATAGTGAGAACTTCCCATTGCACTCACAACTGCGTTCAGCAAAAGTGGCATCGTTAAAGCAAACACTTCTTTCCCAGCAGAAGCTCTTCCTTTGCCAAATGAAGGAATCTGAGGCTGTTACAGAAGCATCATTCAAAATATGCTACCTGCTTGCCAAACATAAGAAGCCATTCACGGAGGCAGAGCTGGTGAAGAAATGTTTCCTTTCAGCAGCTGAAATTTTGTTTGAAAACTATAGCAACAAATCCAGCATTTTAAAAGAAATTGGTGCATTACAGCTATCGGATTCCACTTGTGCACGCAGAATAGAGGCAATGGGTGAAAATATCCAGGAGCAGGTGATCAAAGCTGTCAGAGAGTCACCGTTCTTCACCATTGCCATGGATGAGTCCACAGATATAGGCGATGTGGCCCAGTTATTAGTTAGGGTGAGGTATTAGGACCAATCGCTTCATCCCAAAGAAGAGCTCCTGTGCCTTCTACCACTGCATGGGTACACAAGAGGAGAAGATATTCTGGACAGTATCTGCAACTACTTCGAAACACATCACATACCACTGGACAGTCATGTGAGCATCACAACAGATGGCGCTCCTGCTATGGTAGGCCATGACAGAGGCTTTGTATCTTTGCTTAAAAAGAAGCTCACTGGACAGCCTGTAATAGACTACCACTGCATTATTCATCAGGAAGTTCTGTGTGCAAAATTAAAGCATGGAGAACTGAATAACGTCCTAAAACTTGCAGTGAAAATTGTTAATTTTATTCGTGCCAAAGCCCTTAACCATAGACTTTTTAAGGCTATGCTGCAGGATTCTGAAGCTGAATATACAGACCTCTTGATGCACACTGAAGTGCGATGGCTAAGCAAAGGGAAAGTTCTGGAGGGGTTCATTGCTTTGCTTTCTGAAATTGAACACTTTGCAAACAGCAGAGGTCAAACATTCCCAGAACTAAAGGATGTGAAATGGCTTTTAATGCTCCATTTTCTTTCAGATCTATTTGCACACTTCAATGCTCTTAATTTGATGCTGCAAGGCAAACAACAGCTTGTGTGGTCCATGATGAATAGTATTTACTCATTTGAAAGTAAGCTTGTGCTATTCAAAGAACCACTGGATGTTGCTGACTTCACCCACTTTCCAAAACTGTTGGCTGTGACTCAGAGGTTTCCAAATGCATAAGAAATGCTGCCAACGCTAAATCTTGGTGCATGTCTTGAGGAAATTTCTGGGGAGATCAAAAGGCGATTTTCTCAATTCAGAACCCTCACCCCCCTGTTCAGGCTGGTTGAAAACCCCTGGATGGTGAGTGCACGAAATCTTGATGCTGTTGAACTTATTGGCGTGAAAAGACCGCAAGCACAAATGGAGCTGATAGACATGCATCACAACTCAGCTCTCGAAGCATCTTTTTTGGGGCAGGCACCAGAAGAATTCTGGAACACTGTGCCTTCTGACAAATTTCCTGTTCTTTTTACAGTGGCCCAGAAAATAATTTGTATGTTTGGGTCAACAAATGTTTGGGAAAATTTGTTTTCCATAATGGGACTTTTGAAGAGTAAACTCAGAAATAAGCTAACAGACTTACATCTGGATCAGCTCTTAAGGCTTGCCGTTTCAGACATAATACCAGATTACAGAACACTAATAAGAGACATGAAGTGCAAAATAAGTTCTTAGTATGTCTTCCTTTGACATAACTATTTTCCAGACTCAGAGAAAACTGTGCTGCATTGGGCCTGTGCTGAATATCCTGTTCACAAGGATTATCATGCCATGCCTTTTAAGATTACTATTGTCTGATAATAAAAATGTTTTTCAAAATGTCCTCTTTGTAGGTTTGTAGTTATACCTGGATTCAAAATGCAGCATTGTTTAGCAATGTTTTGAAAAAGGGAAAAAGGGGGCGGTGTGGTTGTGCCCCCTCCCCCCCCCCCACCCCTGCTGTCACTTCAGTGCGGCCCTCGGCCGCAAACCATACTGCAATTTTGCCCCCTGAGAAAAAGTTTGTGAGTACCCATGCTCTAAAGTATGCTATATAAATAAGTTAACTATTCCGGAAAAAGTCAACAAAGTATGTTGTAGAGTATAGGTGCACAAAAAAAGTCATGTTGGAATCATGGGCAATCAGTTCAAATTAGTTAGAAGTTTTGTATAGCGCTATTAATTACGTGCTTATATAACACAAATCTTAACTAATGTATTTCAGAACTTCTGGGCTGTATTTTTAATTGTTAAAATCTTCACTTTAGCTCCAGTGCAAAAATACCTTGTTATGCAATCCAAACATGTATCCACTCTATGGATATTTGTAAAGTAGATGGTTTGTAATTGCAATATGTTTCCTGGGTCATGTTAACTTGACTTTCTATTAAAATAGAACACAAGACATCAAGAACTCAAAGGTCTAACAGAAGGTTAATATACAAATAGCAAACAGCACTGTGCATGATCAGTAGACAATTTTCATTTCAGCCACCCAGAGCTCCCCCCTAAACCAGTCAGTTTGAGCATGTAATGCTAAAATGCATGTAATTCTGGTCAATTTGTATACACTTCTCCCTCTATATAAGTCTATGAAGCATAAATATGTGACAGAAACATATTACTTCATCAAAACATATTTAATGAGCACATGTCAGGATCTTCTCACAAGGCCTGGGTGCAATTTAAATTGCCTCAGAGTACCTGGTGTAATTTTGGTGACTGCGTGTTATTCACTAACGTTGAATTACCGTTAATTATGCAATTACTCCTACTCGCATAATCAAGAGTAATTTGGGGATAAAAATCCTAACGCCCGTTTGCAGTTGCTATTTGTGTTCTGCTGCATTTAGTGCTGGTTCTCAGTGCAAAATGCATCCCTGTGTCCATTTTAGACACGAGGGTGCTTTGTGCACCATGAAAATATTGCTAAATGTCGTTAGTACATCGGAGAAAAATCCTACCCCCAGAACACATTTAGCGCCCTGAGCAGCCATTCGCACTCACTATTTGGGTTCTGTTGCATTTAGAGTCTTTTCTTAGTGAAAAAATGCCCCCTTGTGTTCAAAATAGACACAAGGATGCATTTTGCTCTAAGAAATAGCACTCAATGCAGAATTATTTTCTCATGTAATTTCAATCATAACCTTGCAAAATGTTTAGGTGATTCCGCATGATTATGTGACCCTGAATTATGAAAGTTACGTCCATCCCCTACGTCCTTGACACACATACATGAACACACTGCTGAGTTCATTAATTTTCTAAAACCACACTTCTTCTAGCATTGAAAACAAGGTTATGCTTGACTTGCAAGAAATGTGCAAATGTATGATCTAAAATACATTGGCTTCTAACCCACTAGAATCATGAAACATACCATGTATATTAATGTTAATGGGCACTTCAGATCAGTAAAAAAGACATCCACATTTTATTGTAAAATGTATCTGTGCATCGTATTATACATGGGTGCAGGAGACAACATTAATGTTGAAGAAATAAGAGTACATTGAAAGCAATGGGGACAGTAGTGGGCTAAGCCTTGCAGATACAACCGTAGTGGGAAATGTCAAACACGCAGCATACAGTCACTATAGTGCTGGTCAGGTATGTGAGCCCTACTATCCAGATACCAAGTTATGGGTCCCCAGAGGAACCAAAACACATTGTTTAGCCAAGAACACCCTCCACATAAATAAAGTCAAGGTTTTCAACTTATTCAGAAGAATAAACCATCCTCATACAATGAGGATGCGTAGACAAGCAGGTGGAGCCTGAAGTCTTTTATTGACATACTGTATTGTGTTAATCGTCAATAGCCAACACGTGTTTCGTCAAGCAAGTGACTTTCTCAAGCCTAATGTCAGTATCCGAAGGATCCCAAGGTAAACTCACAAGAAAGGTCAACTGGTAAATTCCAAAAGTTCACACGTCCAGGTAAGTAAATGTTCAATAGTTCATCAAAATGTCCCCTACTACTCAAGAGCCAGCACCACTGCCTTTCAGAGGAAAGAATATGTCTTGTTTCTATATAGACATGTCCCAAAGACTTTGGGATGCTGGCTTAGTCCTTGCTTTTATGCTCTGGGTGAAGGTGAATCTAAGCACCACTAGCATTCATCTAAAATGGAAGTCAGTGATGCTGTTTCGCTTGTGCAAGATTGAGAGTGAGAAGACCTGTTGTGCAATTAATAGAGCCTCGTGAACAGTGGACTGAGCACCTCAGCCCGTTTGGGGGCTTAGGGGTTGGAAGACTGATCGGATCCACTTTACTGCTTTATCTGAACTTACCATCCTGTGATTAAATGGTAGTGTTTCTGCTGAAGGTGGCTGCCTGGTAACCTCCCGTTTGTACTATGTAAATAGTCTTTATTGGGCCTTGCTGCCTACCTAATTCGAAAACTTCAGATGGTCCAAAATGCAGCAGCTAGGCTGATCCGGAGAGTTCCGTATCGACAGTCTATATCGCCTCACCTGACGCAACTTCATGGACTGCCAGTCAAAATTGGATCAAGTTCAAAGCCCTTACTCTTGCGTTTAGGGCCTTTTTGGGTGAAGTTTTTTCCTAGTTGAGAAAAAGACTTTGATCATATAAGCAATGCAGATCACTTAGGTCGAATAATCGCCTATTGCTGCAGGTCCCAAAGTTCACCAAAGCTGAGCAGGGAGGGAGGTTCTTCATGGTCCTGATGTCCAAGTTGTGGAACACACTCCCTGCCAGCCTTTGCAGAGCCGACTCTGTTTCGGCTTTCAAGAAAGAATTGAAAACTTTTCTTTTTGATAAAGCTTAGGCCCTCTTTGAACTGTACTCATTCAGTGATCAGTCTTTCGTTTGAGTTGTGGGGCGCTTCTGATGAAGCAGCTGTGTGCTGTACAGATGCTATTGATTGATTGAGGTGTCATCAGTGGTCAACCTTCAGTTAGACTCAGAATATCCACATAAGGTAAATATACACATTATAAGTCTAAATGTGAGTGGTTATCATGAAGATCTGGCATGGATTCAGTCTCAGGACACCATAGGTCATGGTTCTGTGGGTAGACGAGCATCCATGAGCTATGAGTACTCTATGAGCCACTTCATTGAGGGCGATGAAGAGGTCATACGTGATGTACATCAACACAGCGTCTGGTCACGTGATCAGCCTAAAGTTTGATTATGTTTGTGGTGCACCCCTGTAGTTGTCTGGTAATACTAGTACACACACCTTGCTGGGGTGCGAGGCAGGTGAGATTTGCTCAGAAGTGGCAGGGGTCTCTCGCCAGGAGTGCTGTGTCTGAACTGCAGATGAGTTCCTGCTGCTGAGATCAGCGGTTGTTCTGCCAGTGCACATCAGTCCTGCCCTCTGCGCCCTGACCTATTCCACCCTGGACTGGGATCAGAGCGCACATCCCTTTCCATGTACTTCACCAATGTGCTGCCACTCCTCGCACTAGTACTGGGATTAATGACCAGCTCTGCCAATGCACCTCCATCCTTCATGATGCTCCAAGTATGACGTCAGCACTGCGACAGGTCCACTTGGCCCTCATTCTCGCCTCTCTGCTGCTCAGAATGAGGATGTGAGCGCACACAGGTCGGTCAATGGTGCCTCGATCGTCACCTGACCCATTACCTCATCAGTCCCACATCTGTGCACCAGCCCTGACTTGCAGACCTCCACACTGGCATTTAATTTAATGTTCACCCGCTGGTGAGCACCTGAGGGCTTGAATCAAGTGTCTGATGCTGGCGGGGGCGCTGCTTTCAGGCGACACCAGAGCCTGTTACGAGGAAATGTCCTTTCATTCATGGAGAGATTTGTTTTATTTAAAAAGGATTTCTGACACCTCTGGGCTACCGGGCATCTGTCTAACAACACCGCCCCCTTCCTGCCAAAACCTGAACTAACTGCAGTAATTATAGATTCCACCAATTTGAAGCCTATTTTCATTTGTATTTCAGCCGACGGGGTCATTACAGAGTAAGACAAGCTCTGTGGAGCGCGTGACTGAGCTGTGCGCAATTGTCGACGCTTCCTCCAAGTATTAATGTTTTTGTTCCTCAGTAGTCCTCTTTCATTTGGTTCCAGCTCTAAAGTTTCACATTTTCCACTGGGCACCTGGTATTTCTAACACTGAAACATAACATGGTTCTTCCTGTCAGGCGATCCCACGGACAGATCACCTTAAAGCTGGTGTACCCAGAAAGAGTTCTTTCAATGCAGGTGTTTGGCGCTCACACAAGGACAGCACCAGCTTCCATCCAGGGGTCTGAGAAGTTTTTGTGGCGCCCAGATCAACAAACCCAAGCTGGTTCCCATACGATGAGGACCTTCTTCAAAGTGTTAAAAGGGACCCGCGAAAGATTCAGCATCTGGTTCCATCCAGTGGTATTGGCCATGTCAGCTGCGCCATCACCAATACACAGGACCGCCTTGCTTTAAAATGTATAAACAACCGTTGCAGGCCCTTGAAAAAACCACACAGCCTGCAGAATAATGATCCATTTATCAACCCCTTCTGATGGACTTGTCAACTTCCAAGTATTTGGGACACTGATTATCTACCATTCAGGAGTCAGTGTTGGACCAAGGTGGGTGCTTGGATCTGTGCATTCCAATGCGCTTTGTCCAGGCCTGTCCCCTTACCTGTGATGTTCAAGCATCAGGGGGAATGAAGGACACAGAACAGTTGGGTAAGGTGTGCAATTCTTTATGTCTTGATTGATTCTCAACACATGGGTGCATGTGTGTGCCCTTCTCTGATCTACTTCTGATCCCCCGATCTCCTTCCTGTCCCCTCCTCTGTTTCCCCTGATCCACCATCTTCATTCCCCACCTGTTCTGATGGTACTTCCTGCCCTGGGTGCAACATCTGGTGGTCAGGTGCAGCGCTGGCCTTCCTGCTCGCAGTATCACTGCTCTTCATTGGCTCCATTACTACCATAGGTACCATTTGCTACTGTGCAGAACACACGATGCATTCTTTTTGGGTTTAGACTAGGGGTCTGCAGAGTTCTTCTCTTGCAAGCATTTTGTAATTCATGTGACCACCACAGTTACTTGGGCCTTAAGTGAAAACTAGAACTTTAGCACTCCTTTTATATTGCTGTGGAAAAATGCCACCATCCATCCAGTTTCAAAGTGCTGAAGAAAATATTTGAAAGTTAACTCAAAAGACAGTGGTATATCAATTTTCAGTGTCAACTACCGTGCCAAAATATTGCCAATTTCAATGAAAAAATTGCACCAGAGCATAGACAGTGGAAATCGTGAAACTTCAGGTGGGCCATCAACCTTGATCTACACGGTTTTTGGTTCACGCAATGAACACCTTGCACACCCCCAGTCGAGACCAGGAGGGCTCAGCATTGGAGCCCCCATTACTCCTGGTGAGAAATGTGTTACATATATTTTACCTACTTAAACTTGGTCAAGCGGGATTTGAGGATGCCAGCTGATGTCCAGTCATCGTTTACTGGTGTGAAGCATCCGATGTAGCAATAAGGGGTGTGTGTCACATTACTGACAGGCCTCCTGTTACACCACATTGTTTCTCAAAGCTTTGCTGTTTAAGTGCCAATCATTACGCGTGCTATGTTCGTCTATGTGGCCCTTCCTCATGGAGTGCTCATGAAGGTTCGTGCTCTTTTCTACCAGTTTTTCTTTTGGGCCCAAAGCCTTCAATGCCTTGAGCTGGGGCTGTATTTGGTTTGAGGACAAGGGGGTGATCAGGGCTTCTGGGCATGGGTTGCCCACGTCTAATCCCCAGCGTAGCAAGGTTTGTGGTCAAAGCCTCACTTTCATGCTGTGGTCTATAAGAGGGTCATGGGGTGGTTTATGTAGAAATTAGGTCTTCATCGCACAGCTAAAAGCAACCACAAATATATGGCAGTCACATTACTCCCAGAAGTCCTTCCGAAAGAACAATCCATCCAAAAGTCAGTGGGGACAAATCAGAAGGTATTTGTCCGTCCCAATTGTCTCCTTTTCGTGAGCTCTCTTGCTGTCCCCAAGCCCTGAGACCTATGCCTACAGCTGTAATAATTCTAGAAGTAAAAAGAAGCTACTCCTTGGCAATGACCTACCAGATCTCATCTGTAGTTAACACTTATTTATTTTATTTCAACTTCACTCTTTAAATGGATCCTAGTTTTTTTTTTTTTTTACTTTTCATTACAGGGTTAATAGGACATATGTACTAAAGCATTTTCCCATTGGCACAGAATGTGTGAAACCATTTTATACATCTAGCCCAAGATTCGTATTGGATTTGTGTCTGCTCAGCTAGAGTACTGCATCTCTGTTTATACTGATCTTCCATTTTATCAGATTCAGAAGTTGCTACAAATTCATAATTATGCTGCAAGATTGTTCCTGGGCCTGGGCTCTTACGGTCACATTTCTGCAACTCTAGCCCTCTTCAATGCATGCTTCTAAAAGAATGGATCCTCTTTAAGTCAATGTGCTTGGTAGATAAACCCATTATTTTGCTGAATCAGTCCCTGCTCTTCCATCAGTTTTGGTGGTACTCTCATATAGCAAATATAAAGATGAATAAACAGGTAGATGGGTTCTGGTGTTACCTTTATTGCTCAGCACCCCAACCACAGCATCAGTGAGTGCCCTTCAGCCACCAGCTTCATCTGCCTTGCATAGAACCCTTCACGGGATGACGTAAGCATGGACTGTGGCACTGGCAACATTCTCAATGTTGAAGGAAATTACCACAAAAACATAGCTACTAGTAAAGATACCACATACCCCCTCCTCACCAAAAAGAGCATACAAAATTAACAAAGAAGTAAAAAACTAAAAACACAGTTTATCATATTAACAAATGACAAATAGATACCATTCATCTTTGATAAATATAAATTGTAAACATTTAATAAAATGTCTTAAAGAAAGCTTCATTAAAACAGCTGTCGGGCAGAGAAGTAACAAACCTCAAGCCCTCTTTCCTTTAAAAAATTTAATAGATTTTGGTTCCGAATTCTGCTGTCATCCACTTTCGCAGATTTATGAAATAACTTCTCAAACTTATTGGGTTCAGAAAACCTTGAAACTTTCCCAATAACAATAGAAGACTTTATTAGAACATTCTCCCTACACTGACAAATAGACAGGAAACTGCTTTAAACACATAATTTCTCTCCTTTCGTTCAATGACTTTTCACTGGAAATCCATTATAAGCTTCCCAATAAATACTAGACTCTTTAAACCAAGACATCCATCCTTATGAAACATCAGTATTGCCCATTCCACCTCTGAAAATGTTAAATGGAACTTCCCCAGTCATAGAATGAAGGGTAAAGCTATACATCTATAAAAATAAAGAAATCTAAAAATCCATCCTTCCAATTTATTCCTGCACATCTCTCCAACTGTTCATACTCCTCAATTGTTCTGTTAAATCTATCAACTGTACCATTACTACCCTGACGATACAAAGAACACTTCTTATATCTTATTCCTCTTTGCTTTAAAAATACTTCCATTTCAATAGAAACTAGCTGAGACCCATTGTCCATTAAAATACTCGTAAAACCTCTACAGAAAATCTTGTCTAGAAAGCCCATGATTTTCCTTGTTTCTGTACCTCCCATGATGACATTTTTGGCCATCGTGAGAACTGATCAACAACCACCAACAGATAGGTACAGAAATTCACACCATGCAGAGGTCTCACAATATCTAATGCATCATCTTCCTGAAGGTTCTTGGGCATGGTCCTTTTTTCCATGGGAAGTGTTCTAATTTTACACATTTTGTTATTACGTGCACAATCAGGATGCTCTCTCACTAGTCTTTCAATTTGCATATCCATTCTAGGCCACCAGTAACTTAACCTGATCCTCTTATTGGTGTTGCTCAGGCCTTGATGACCTTCATGTCCCATAGCCATCACTGCTATCTTAGACACAGGGGCACCACTAGCCTATTACCTCTCAATGCCACTTTTCATTTGAAGGAGGACAATTCTTTCCTTAATCTCCAGTAAGCTTCCAAATCTCTATAGGACTCTATGAACTTCCTGCCGAATCACATCACTTATAAATGTTTCTTCCCATTCTTCTTCAGATAAATACCTTCAGTTACGTAACACAATTTTGTCTGCTCATCAGCTCACACATCAGTCTCTTTTCTGAAACCTAATCTTGAAAGGCAATCTGCCACTTTATTGCTCATTTGAGGAATGTAATGAACACTGAAATTAAATTCTTGAAACTCACTATCCACTTGCTTATTCACATGGACACCACATCTAACCCCTTCCTCATAAATAAACGTATCAGTGGCATGTGGTCAGTGTAGATTGAAAATGTTCTACCCCAGACAAAATTCCTTTGTCCCTTTATGGCCCAAAATGCACTGAGTGCTTCCCTTTCAATTGTGGAAAACTTTATTTCAGCAACAAAACTCTAGAAATATAAGCTATTGTTCAAAATCGTTCTTCCCGTTCTGTAAAAAGATCACACCTAAACCAAAGAACTAGCATCAGCTCTAACCTAACATTCTTCAGTGCGGCTAGCAGAGTTTTGTACTACTTAAAACGTCTTCCCATAATCATCTGACCAATTGTACTCTCTACCATTCTTGAGTAGAAGTCTCATGTTCACAGTTTTTTAGGTCAAATTTTAAATACATTGTGAATTAAATTATTTAAAAAATCAATTAAAAAGATAGCAATCCATCTGTCTGTGATGCAGTCCACATACTCAAAATTCCTGAAAAACAATCTCTCTTTGGACTAATTCCAAAGTTTATAATGTAATGATCTTAATATTCAATTTCTTCTCTTCCAAAATTACATTTATTAAATTTCAAGGTCACCGCCTTCTCTTTAAGTTTCCCTAGAACTTGTCTGACCCCAAAATCACGTTCTGTCCTGGATGCTCCCAAAATTAAAACATCATCCTGGAAAAATGTTGTACCTTTTATGACCCTGCAAACCATTAATCACCATTAATCACCTGCTGAAAAACAGCTGCCGCTCACACAAGTTGAAAAGTGCCAAAAGGAGTAATAAAAATAGTGAGATCTTTTGAATCTCAATGCAGACTGATCTGATGATATGCTGTAGTGATTTGAAGGGTCAAAATATTTTGTACCATTCAACATTATCACCATTTCTATTATATTAGGAAGAGGAATGATCCACCACCACACGTGTTGAGTGCCCTAATGTCTACACATAAACAAATTTTCCCAGATGTTTTCGAGCCATTACAATTGGGGGCACATCCTCGCACTCTCCATGGGTTTTATGATTCCCTCTAGACACCACCACTTTACTTCAGTCTTAACATCTTTCCTTGTTGAGGTTGAATTACTCCTTACTTGACTAGCTACGGGAACATAACTTTCTTTCGATCTTATTTAAAGTACATAATCTTTTCAAACAGCCCATAATTTCAGAGAAAACATTAGGAAATTCAGAAATACAGTCAACCTGCACCCATTTCAGATGCACTTAAACTCTGTAGTCAACTACTCAGAGGTCTTTGAGTCAATCATCCCTAACTTTAACTGGAGGATCAGCGTCGAATTTTCCAAGATCCCTTCAATGAGGCCAACACAAAACACTGTTTCCTTTCACGGGAACATACATGTTTCCTATATCTTTTACAACCATGAATCTCAATTGCTGCTTCAAAGTATCCCTTAAGGTCCATGGTGAGGGTGTGCGAAATTTGTGTAATTTGCTTTTGTGTAAGAATGCAAAAATACGGCAAAATAATGTAAAGTTAGGTGTAACTACATGAAATGCAAATCCAACACTTCACACTGTATTTTAGCACAAAACATATCCTTGCATCAATTTTTTGTGTGGCAAGGATGACTTTAAAGAAGAGCACGGCAAACAACAGCCTCTTGGTTCTGTTGTTCCATTGGTTTGCGATAAGTATTTACAATAAATTGAGCCAGTCACTGTAGTTTTGTACAGCGAATGGCAAATTATTACATGAGGTAGGCCAATGGCATAATTTTGTGATATTCTCATAACAATAGCAACACAAAATGTCCAAAATTGCAAGAATTATGTTGTGTAATTTAAAGTTCACACAAGTCTAATCAATGGTTATTCCTCCATCATCACCTGAATAACTTCAGGGTCTTTCAACTGTATTTTATCCAGGAAAGTTTGATCAAATGCCTCATTAGATAACACTGTTAACTATGCACCTGAGTCACATAGTACTTCAACCTGGTGTAAATCCTGAAAATGGTAATTCAGTATATCGTGGAACACCAATGGCAGAGACAAAATATCGAGGAGCAAAATATTGAAAGATGGGTATGCATGGGCAGCACCTCCGCTATGGCAGAGGAGTGTTGTCTCTCTGCTAAAAGCAGAAAAATAAAGGGATAATAAAATTATTTTATTATCCCTTTATTTTTCTGCTTTTATAGGGTGGGGCCAGCATCCTCCACATCAATAAGTGGAGGAGGAGTGGTGGTGTGCTTCTAAGTGTGCATGTCTGCTTGGCCGGCCGTCTGGGGCCGGCCAAACTGACATGCGCACTTAGAACTCTTCACCTGGCTGTGTTGCACAGCCAGGTGGAGACTAAGAGCAGTGTCCCACTCCCTCCCTGAGTGGCATTTCTGCCCGCTCAGGCCAATCCCGGCGCTTATTTCATGCTGGTAACAGCATGAGAGAAGCGTCGGGATAGGGTGGGGTGGGAGGAAGAAGATGAGAGGCAGCTGGAGCGGTGGAACATGGAGATGGTAGGTATTTTTTTTATGGCACGCTGTGCCTCCCACTCTGCGCGCTGCCCCCCGTGTACCCTGCTCTGCGCACTGCCTTCTGCCCCCCATCCATTCCTGGCAGAAGCTGCTACTGTAGGTATGTAGATTTTGTAAACATAACTCCACATCCATTTACCTTGAAGACATTCATATATCTTCAAGGTACATAATGTAATGTGGAGCTAAAAATAGTAAACTTATACTTTGCTACATGCACTTACCTTTTGAAATTTTTTCACTCAATATTTTTGTTTATGATATTAGCTTTATTGCACAATATTTTTGTACTCGATATTCCAGAGTACAATCCTTCAACCTACACCCCATTAAGTGACATAATATCCCTAGGATGTTTTTTTTACATTCCACAGAGACACCATCAGAATGTAGTCCTCCTCCGCATCATCATCAACAAAGGGAGGGACTGGGAGATTAGTTGGTCCAGTGTACGGTCTCCCAATTAACTGAACATACAAAAAAGGTGTACACTGTTCCAAATGGAAAAATATAATCACTAGGGGAACATTAAAGTTCAGGAGGAAGAGCCCTCACACATCCGAGAGGATGTCATGCTTCATCATCGGGTAGCTCCTCGTCAGACCGGCGCTGCAATGTCTGACGGGCTCCCCATAAGGGGGCTCTTTGCCAGAGATCTTTTAGGTAGCAGCCGTGGTAGCGGACACTACAAGACCTGGTGTTGCGGTCAGGCGGTAATCCTGGCAGGAGAGTGAAAGCTAAAATTGGTTCCCAGTCTTAATAGGAGCGAGTCAATTTAATTAATCAATGGAATAAGACCGGGACCAAGATTAAAAACAGAAGGAAAGTGTAAAATGAGGAATAATGCTCAACCACTTTCTGCATGGTGCTGGAGTTTAAGGAGATTATCGTCAGGCTCCTAGGACATGGTCAACATGTTTCGCGTACAGTGGTCTAACAAGATCCTATGACGCTTCTTCAGGACCAATACATAATAAGACTTCTCCTGTCTATATTACCGAAAGTTTGCAAAAATGTCAAACAAATCATATAGTCACTTACATTGAAGTTCACTAATTGTCAGAAACCTCTAATGGTCGCCCATCCCTTGGTACATGGGGGGCACCTTGGGAAGTAGCATGCCGAAAGTGGTCACTATTTGTGGATGACGGCAGTCTGCAGGGGAACCTACCCTGACGTGCTCTCCCGAAATTTGATTTATTTATTTTTGTATGTTTGTTTGTATTTTTTGTATGTCCTCCTCCGCATGGCATGCTTCTGGGACAAATTCATTAAATTAGCATTGTTTCTGCTGGAACAGCAGCATTTTGGCAAATGCCCACTCTTGTTGCAAAGTTTACACAGGGTATTGAGGGTGGGACATTTTTTTTAATTGGCCATGTTTCTTACCATCCCACAATGATATCAACTATCCATAAATTGTTTTCATATCAACTTTGCTGATGGGACGGGTTTATTATTTTTGTCAAAATCTTCAAAACAAGCTACAGAATGTTGGCAGCAGCAATTACCTAATTTAATGAAGGATAAAACTTCAACCACAATTGTTGTCTAATTATGTCAAAATGGTATCTAATCATAAAATGGTCCCTCATTTTCTCTTCGAATGTTACCTCAGACTTGTAACAGAAAGATAATTTCATCAAATTTGTGAGATACTCTTCAACAAAAAATAGTATTTTCACACTACCGTGAGAGTGTAAGGTATGTCTGGCAATGTCCCACATTTAGACTCTTTCGGTGCAGGCCAAAAAATCATGTCGATGAAAACTAATTGATTATTAGGCTAGACCGGCTTGCACCTGCTTCTGCAATGAAGCTTATGGACTGTCCTGCTGCCATTCACCAGCCACAGCTACCTGTAGCTTGACGTTAGTTAAATAGAGCTATTGCTCCAGGAAAAGAAATATCTCCCACTGGGATATCACTGGCCATTACTTACAGGATCTCCCCCAGTCTTGCTGAAAACTAAAATCACTGGAGGTCCTTGTGCATTGACTCAAATGCAATGGGATTTCTTTACACATATTTCCTAATAGCGATTCCTACAAAGTAGGAATCTCTATTATGAAATCGGTATCTCTGTACATAGCGTTTTGCATTTCATAAATAGCGATTTCTATGAAGTCGCTATTTAAGAAGTGCAAAATTGCATTTTTGTACATCTGGCTCTATGTTCTGTAAGTAGCGCCTTCTTCCATATTTTGTGAAATTTAACGGAAATTAATTTCCTCTCCGTAGGCCAACATGCTCAAGTGCGATCATCTACACAGGGCTGCCAGGTTACTTGTTCACTGTGCTCTGGTAGGTCAATAATTTCACCTTGTGAACCCTGCAAAGACTCTGGATGATTGATCTTGTGTCCGAGAGTAGTAGGAATTGACACTGGCTGCCTATGGAGCAGAGGATGCAATTCAATGCTTGTACCTTACCCATAAAGACCATTATGAAGGACCAAAATGTGAGCTGACCAAGGTTTTGTAAAACGTAAACCCTATTTTTTCCTTGAATTAGAAAACCTGTGCCTTCCATGCACTCCTCTGGTGAGAGCCCCTTGTGCTCTCTGACCTAAACCATGGAACAACCTGCTCACTGAGTTACGGGAGGTCCTGGTTTTGGCCCTTTACCAAATATGGAACTGGAAATGTATCTCCTGATAATCACTGGAATTATGACATCTATATGCTAAACGTGGCATAAGCCTTTTTTTTATTTAGATTTATTTTTGTCCTTAACGTTAATTTCACCTCTGCCAAACACACAGGGCTGGCTTTAGTGTCGGCTTTTTTGCATCCTTCTCCCCCCATTACCTACTCCTCGGATTCCCTCACTACCATGTGCCCCTCATCTTTCCATAGCCCCTCTCTCACATAAATTCCAGTTGTTTGAAAGCACTAGTAAAGGCTGGCTTTACACTCAGCTATCCACATAAACTATGGATCTGTTCTTTGCGGCAGGCACATTAACCCTCTATGCTACTTTGTGGAGAGTCACAACTGCCACCAGACAAAACTGTGATCTCTCTCTGGAGCAGGAACATTAACCACAGAAGTGATTTTGACATTTTTATCGCTGCCCGAAATCTGGACGCACAAGGAACTCTTCAGCAGGTGCTTTTAAATTGTGAGTTATTGCTAAACACAGCGCTCCTCCCCGGAGCTCAGAACACCCCCTCCAGTTCAGCGCCCAGTGCAGCCGCACCAGCCGCACTGCCCTTAAGCTCGCCCTGCAAACACCCGCATTTAGAAATGAGTGGTAAAGTTCTACATAAAATCAAGCTTCTGTTCATTTGTTACCGCTCTACTGCATTGCTTTGCTGTTACTCCTCATGTTGTTACCAGAACTATTTACCACCAGTTAAGTTTGGAGGAAAAGAACGTCAGGAGGCAATAGTATTGCCACCAGTTAGTCCATGCCCATACCACAAAACAATACACAGACAACAAAACAACAGTAATACAATTATCGCTGCAGAGAATAAATGCAGTGCGTTCAACAGATTTCTAAATGAGGGCATAAGTTGCCTCGTGTATTGTATAAATACAACTAGTACCGAACTGATAACTGTGCCTAGGTGAAGGTCAGAGTTCTGACCCAAATACAGACAACCGATAGCACAGCAAATAGGACTGACCTTTAATATGCAATTTGGTCATTGCTTTGGCATAGTGTCAACAAAAAAAAAAAAAAAAAGATGGCCGCTTGTGTCTGACGTTCCAAGGTTGACGTCACTAGCAGCTGCAGAGCAGGATGCAGTGCACTGGGTGTAGCAGAGGGGCCCCTGGCGCACTGCCTGTGAAGCTACGGGTCGTTGGAAAAGTAAATAAAAATACAAAAATAATGAAATGCAAAACAAGGTTTGAAGAAATAAAACACACAGAGACCCACCAGGACTGGCAATGAATTGGACTACTTTATAGTTGATGTGCATAGTTTGCGTAATGCAAAAACCACTTAAAAGGCCAGGCCCAAAGTGATCTTTGCAGAAACCATACAGAAGCAGCGCACCAGTGTGCGATGCTCATGTGAGATCCTCGTGAGATGCTCATGTGAGACAGAGCGGCGGCCCAGCCCCGCGCGTCCTGGTCACACAGACGCATCTTTTACGCACAGTTCACACGGAGGAGACTGTACATTTCAAAGCATAGATATCGTTCCTCTTCCCTTCTCCTCATGCTCTGGTTAAGAATAGCAGCTCTGTCTGACAAGGGCCCTGAAACCACGCGCCGTGCCAGGAGGGCAGCTCTGATGAGCGCGCCCCGGCGAGGCACCTTTGTGTGAGGAGCCGCTGTCTCTCATCGACGGGGGAAAGCCGGTTATTAGGCTCATCGGGGCCTCTCTGGGAGCCGGCCCGCCATGAGTGACATTGTTGGCACCGCAAGAAAGAGGCGCAGGAGGTGCCCGCTGAGCTCCACTGGGCGGGAAGGGCGCGCAGCGCACCTGTCCTGGGAGGAGGCCGAAGAGAGGATGGGTGGGAGCGGGAAGGACGGGTGTGTCTGCGCTCAGGCGGGAGCAGGTAATGAGGGCAAGGTAATCAGGCGGGCCGTCGGGATATGGAAGGCACATGGAGGGGCGGGGCTATCTGTAGTGCATTAGGTGCAGTGGCGTCGGGACAAACAGGGGAGGCGAAGGGGGGTGGGGGGGTTCTCTCTAGCCCGTGTGCACGTTTTTAACACCAAAACGGGATGGGGGCCATTTTCCTTGTTTGCATTAGGGGCCTCCGCACGTTTGCCGCCTCAGTAGACACTGAACAGACGGGAAATAAATAGACAAGACAGAAATGCAGAGGCTGCCCCGACAGGGAAAGGATTGAACGAAATGCTCAGGGAAGCAGGGGCGTAACACTGGCCCCTGCAGCCCGAGCGGTGCAGGGGGCCCCCAACCCTCTAGGGACCACCAAACCTTCAGGGCACTCCCAACCATTTAGATACCCCTCAACCATTCAGAGGCCCCCCACTGAGCCCAATGATAACTACTATCTGGTAGAGATGGGAGGCTCATGGGCACGTCATCATATTCTGCAAGGGGAGCATCATTTTGCATGACGCCACTGTTGGGGAGATGACAGAGCAGGTAAGGGGGGGGGATGAGGAAGACACACAAGGGTACCCTGGGTCCTTATGCAAACAAAGAAATTCAGCCCCCCCCCCCCCCCCCCGCACACGACTGAGTAGCTGTGGGTCCTTTAGGCCCCGGTGCCGCTGTACCCTATACACCATGCATAGTTATGCCCCTAAAGAGTTATTAGCGATGAACAGAGTTTTGTGGTTCCTATTTCCTCTGTGCATTTTTGAAACCTGTGTGTCTGTCAGTTGTGTGAGCTTTTTCTTTCTTTGCAGAAATAAGTGTCTCTAAAGAGACAGCACCGCTGAGGTGGCTTTTAAGAGCCCGTAGCCAAAAGTATATATTTTGGGGTATAGGCCAGGTGACTGTAGCAAAATAAAACCTCCACATCATAATACTGTTGTAACTTACAGACAATATATTCAGGGCCAGCTTTAGGGCAGTGCAAGGGGTGCGCGGCCGCTGAAGTGGAAGAGAGGGTGGGGCCGTGGGGGCATTTCAGGCAGCAATAAAAATGTCAAGATAACTCTTGTGATTAATGTTCCCGCTAGAGAGAGAGAGATCAGAGTTTTGTCTAGTTGCAGTTTTGAGTCTCCATACAGTAGCGCAGAGGGTTAATGTGCCTTCTGCAAAGAGCAGATCTGTATTTTATGTGGATAGCTGAGTGGGTTAGTAAAGCCAACCTTTATCAGTGCTTTAAAACAAATGAAATGCATGTGAGCGAGGGGGGTGTGGGAAGATGAGGAGCACTTTTGCCTGGTGGAGGTGAGGGAATCTGAGGATGACGTCATTGGGGGGGTGCTGGGGGCAAAAAAGACTGTCACCCCGGGCGCCACCAGAGCTACAGCTGGCCCTGATTATACTCATACTCCACATTAAGGAGAGCAGGTGCCTTCAAGCAATTCTACCTGAAATAAAACAGATTACAGGCTATTTTTTAATTATTAGGTGACAAAGCTGACTTTTAAGATGCCTCACCGACTGAAGCTTTTTATTCTAAATATCAACAACATTGGACATTTAAAGCCTCTTGCACTGAAAATCTGTAGAGAAACAGTACTGGTTTCCAGCCACTGCACAACAATGTAAATTAGAAACAGCAAATTAATTGGATATTATCCTCTATCTGAGTGCTAAGTGTTTGCTGACAACGAAAGATACTTTAAACTAGTGAAGAACTTTGCATTCTGGGACTTGTAGTTTTGGTTTCTCACTATAAGTAGAGACCTTCAAACAGAGCTAACGATCTCACGTTCCACATTCTATGCGAAAGTAGCTCATTGAGTCCGGCTTCTCAGTACCACAAGTACAAGGATGTGTAAAAAAGCTGAAAGTGTGACTTGCGGGAAAAAAGTAGATAGAATCAAGCTTAAATGTGTTCACAGTTATGATTTCTGCCAACTGCAATGCTTACGTCGTTGGGAGTAAAGTCCAGGACTGAGTCACCCCCAGCAGTGGTTCCCAACCTGTGGTTCTGGGTCACTGGGTGTTATTGGAGCAAAGGGTGTTTCTTACAAAACAGGTTGCAGCTGAATCAATGGATATCTCCTGCATCACTGGGTGTTACCGGATCAATGTCTCTCTCCTGCACCACTGGGTGTTACCGGATCAATGGTTCTCTCCTGCGCCACTGGGGTTACTGGATCAATGGCTCTCTCTTGCACTACTGGGTGTTACCGGATCAATGACTCTCTCCTGCGACACTGGGTGTTACTGGATCAATGACTCTCTCTTGCACTACTGGGTGTTACCGGATCAATGACTCTCCTGCACCACTGGGTGTTACCGGATCAATGGCTCTCTCCTGCACCACTGGGTGTTACCGGATCAATTACTTTTCCTGCCCATTGAGTGTTACCGGATCAATGGCTCTCTCCTGCCCCACTGAGTAGTACCAGATCAATGACTCTCTCCTGCACCACTGGGTGTTACCGGATCAATGGCTCTCTCCTGCGACACTGGGTGTTACCGGATCAATGACTCTCTCCTGCGACACTGGGTGTTACTGGATTAATGACTCTCTCCTGCACCACTGGGTGTTACCAGATCAAATGAGACTCTCCTGCACCACTGGGTGTTACCGGATCAATGGCTCTCTCCTGCACCACGGGTGTTACCGGATCAATGACTTTCTCCTGCACCACTGGGTGTTACTGGGTCAATGGCTGTCTCCTGCACCACTGAGTAGTACCAGATCAATGACTCTCTCCTGCACCACTGGGTGTTACCGGATCAATGGCTCTCTCCTGCGACACTGGGTGTTACCGGATCAATGACTCTCTCCTACACCACTGGGTGTTACTGGATCAATGACTCTCTCCTGCACCACTGGGTGTTACCAGATCAAATGAGACTCTCCTGCACCACTGGGTGTTACCGGATCAATGGCTGTCTCCTGCACCACTGGGTGTTACCGGATCAATAGCTCTCTCTGGCACCACTGGGTGTTACCAGATCAAATGAGACTCTCCTGCTGTCTCCTGCACCACTGGGTGTTACCGGATTAATGGCTCTCTCCGGCACCACTGGAGTTACTGGATCAATGGCTCTCTCTTGCACTACTGGGTGTTACCGGATCAATGACTCTCTCCTGCACCACTGGGTGTTACCGGATCAATGGCTCTCTCCTGCACCACTGGGTGTTACCGGATCAATGACTTTCTCCTGCACCACTGGGTGTTACCGGGTCAATGGCTGTCTCCTGCACCACTGGGTGTTACCGGATCAATGACTGTCTCCTGCACCACTGGGTGTTACCGGATCAATGGCTCTCTCCTGCGCCACTGGGTGTTACCGGATCATTGTCTGTCTCCTGCACCACTGGGTGTTACCAGATCAAATGAGACTCTCCTACTGTCTCCTGCGCCACTGGGTGTTACCGGAACAATTACTTTCTCCTGCGCCACTGGGTGTTACTGGATCAATGGCTCTCTCCTGCACCACTGGGTGTTACCGGATCAATGACTCGCTCCTGCGCCACTGGGTGTTACTGGATCAATGGCTGTCTCCGGCACCACTGGGTGTTACCGGATCAATGGCTCTCTCCTGGACCACTGGGTGTTCCGGATCAATGGCTGTCTCCTGCACCACTGGGTGTTACCCGATCAATGTCTCTCTCCTGCATCACTGGGTGTTACGAGATCAATGGCTCTCTCCGGCACCACTGGGTGTTACCGAATCAATGGCTCTCTCCTGCAACACTTGGTGTTACCGGATCAATCGCTCTCTCCTGCGCCACTGGGTGTTACAAGATCAGTGGCTCTCTCCTGCACCACTGGCTGTTCCTGGATCAATGACTCTCTCCTGCACCACTGGGTGTTACCGGATCAATGGCTCTCTCCTGCGCCACTGGGTGTTACTGGATCAATGGCTCTCTCCTGCGACACTGGGTGTTACTGGATCAATGACTCTCTCCTGCACCACTGGGTGGTACCGGATCAATGGCTGTCTCCTGCACCACTGGGTGTTACCTGATCAATGGCTCTCTCCTGCCCTACCGGGTGTTACCGGATCAAAGGCTGTCTCCTGCACCACTGGGTGTTACCGGATCTATAACTGCCTCCTGCACCACTGGGTGTTACCGGATCAATGGCTGCCTCCTGCACCACTGGGTATTACCGGATCAATGGCTGTCTCTTGCACCACTGGGTATTACCAGATCAATGGCTCTGTCTTGCACCACTGGGTGTTACCGGATCAATGTCTCTCTCCTGCACCACTGAGTGTTACCAGATCAATGGCTCTCTCCTGCACCACTGGGTGTTACCGGATCAATAGCTCTCTCCTGCACCACTGGGTGTTACCGGATCAAAGGCTCTCGCCTGCACCACTGGGTGTTACCAGATCAATGGCTGCCTCCTACACCACTGGGTATTACCGGATCAATGGCTCTCTCCTGCGACACTGGGTGTTACCGGATCAATTACTCTCTCCTGCACCACTGGGTGTTACCGGATCAATGGCTCTCTCCTGCGACACTGGGTGTTACTGGATCAATGACTCTCTCCTGCACCACTGGGTGTTACCGGATCAATGGCTGTCTCCTGCACCACTGGATGTTACCTGATCAATGGCTCTCTCCTGCCCTACTGTGTGTTACCGGATCAAAGGCTGTCTCCTGCACCACTTGGTGTTACCGAATTAATGACTGCCTCCTGCACCACTGGGTGTTACTGGATCAATGGCTGCCTCCTGCACCACTGGGTATTACCGGATCAATGGCTGTCTCCTGCACCACTGGGTATTACCGGATCAATGGCTGTCTCCTGCACCACTGGGTATTACCAGATCAATGGCTCTCTCTTGCACCACTGAGTGTTACCGGATCAACTGATCTCTCCTGCACCACTGGGTGTTACCGGATCAATGGCTCTCTCCTGCACCACTGGGTGTTACCGGATCAAAGGCTCTCGCCTGCACCACTGGGTGTTACCGGATCAATGGCTGCCTCCTACACCACTGGGTGTTACCGGATCAATGTATCTCTCCTGCACCACTGTTACCGGATCAATGGCTCTCTCCTGCACCACTGGGTGTTACCGGATCAAAGGCTCTCGCCTGCACCACTGGGTGTTACCGGATCAATAGCTGCCTCCTACACCACTGGGTATTACCGGACCAATGGCTCTCTCCTGCGACACTGGGTGTTACTGGATAAATGACTCTCTCCTGCACCACTTGGTGTTACCGGATCAATGGCTGTCTCCTGCACCACTGGATGTTACCTGATCAATGGCTCTCTCCTGCCCTACTGTGTGTTACCGGATCAATGACTCTCTCCTGCGACACTGGGTGTTACCGGATCAATGACTGCCTCCTGCACCACTGGGTGTTACTGGATCAATGGCTGCCTCTTGCACCACTGGGTATTACCGGATCAATGGCTGTCTCCTGCACTACTGGGTATTACCAGATCAATGGCTCTCTCTTGCACCACTGGGTGTTACCGGATCAATGTCTCTCTCCTGCACCACTGAGTGTTACCGGATCAATGGATCTCTCCTGCACCACTGGGTCTTACCGGATCAATGGCTCTCTCCTGCACCACTGGGTGTTACCGGATCAAAGGCTCTCGCCTGCACCACTGGGTGTTACCGGATCAATGGCTGCCTCCTACACCACTGGGTGTTACCGGATCAATGTCTCTCTCCTGCACCACTGTTACCGGATCAATGGCTCTCTCCTGCACCACTGGGTGTTACCGGATCAAAGGCTCACGCCTGCACCACTGGGTGTTACCGGATCAATGGCTGCCTCCTACACCACTGGGTATTACCGGACCAATGGCTCTCTCCTGCGACACTGGGTGTTACTGGATCAATGACTCTCTCCTGCACCACTGGGTGTTACCGGATCAATGGCTGTCTCCTGCACCACTGGATGTTACCTGATCAATGGCTCTCTCCTGCCCTACTGTGTGTTACCAGATCAATGACTCTCTCCTGCGACACTGGGTGTTACCGGATCAATGAGTGCCTCCTGCACCACTGGGTGTTACTGGATCAATGGCTGCCTCCTGCACCACTGGCTATTACCGGATCAATGGCTGTCTCCTGCACCACTGGGTATTACCAGATCAGTGTCTCTTGCACCACTGGGTGTTACCGGATCAATGTCTCTCTCCTGCCCCACTGGGTGTTACCGGATCAATGTCTCTCTCCTGCCCCACTGGGTGTTACCGGATCAATGACTCTCTCCTGCACCACTGGGTGTTACCGGATCAATGTCTCTCTCCTGCACCACTGGGTCCTACTTTACGCTTATGCCACAATACTCCGTTACACCCCATATTGGGTGACCCTCTGCACTGGCCTTTCACCAGAGAATGCTGTGAATCAGGAATTGAAAGGGGAAGAACTGCCTTACATCCAGCTCTGGCGGTGCAGAGATCCTGACTGTGGTTGGAAGCTCGGATCTCTGATCCTGCTTAGTTAACAAAGGACACAGGAGGTACAAACGATTCTCCTCTGTGATCAGACAGTCAGCCACCTGCTGCCATATCTGCATTTACCCTACACTGGAAAAATGTACAAACAGAATGCCTTTTGTTATCCAGGATGGTTGCCTTCTGGCGAGATCAGCTCTCAGAGACTCAAGATAACATTATAGTAATGCCACTCGGCTAGACTCTTCAACAGATTGCAGAATTGTGCTGTAGCCAATATTTATCCGCACCATATTGATTCTTAAGTGTCTCCACTGACTATCTATTTAAGCCAGAGATCCCTTTAAAGCCCTGTGTATGCTACACACATCTTGGAATGGCATGGCAAGTTTCATTAATTTCGGCAAAATATATGACTTCTCGTACTCGCTTTCTCATCTTCTGTTCTCAGCTTGTGCTCCGAAATTATAAGTATCCGGCTTGAGTAGTCCCTCTTCCTGGACGTCCCTTTTCTGTTCGTGCCCATTCCGTGTGGAGTTTAATTCCTTTGGATTTAAGAAAGATTCCTCTCTTTTCCCCCCACAAATGTGTGGAAACTCGGATCGATCAAAAGTTCCTTACCTGATTCTCTTTGTGGTGACAGGGTCAATTTGCCTTCCTAGCGCCGAGAGACCCCTAAAAAGCTCTCAAGCTGATCCCATCACACACATCCCTTGGCAAGTGATTGAGAAATCTGTCTCAGATAAGCTTAAGTTATTCATCGATACTTTATTAATACTGCCCTTGCTCTCAGCGGGGTCTCCCTGGCATACATAGGAGAAATGCCCCATCCTCTTGCGTTCATAGCACCCACCCTTCACAGTTAGACCCGCTGTTGAAGCCACCTTATCTGTGGTCATACCGCACATATAGCACTCATGTTTATCCCTCATACTTTGACCCAAATTTAAGAAGGGCCTAGAGCCTACTATCGCCACATTAGCGGCATTGTTTTACGCTACTGTGGCGATAGTGTGCCAAAACACCGCACCATGTTTACAATGTGACACACTGCTTGCATTGCGCATCTTTGAAAACACTTTCTCCACATTATGCCAGCGCCAGGCATAATGCATGCACATGGTGGCGTTAGGGGGTGCAATGGGCCACAAGAAAAGTGGCGCTTTATGACATGAAGAGCCACTTTTCTTAAATCTGGGCCTTTGTACCTTGGCCTTTCTATTCATTTTATTCTCATCCTTGGAAGAACTTTGCACCACGTTTATGTCCTCCAATCGCCTCTTGCCACTCCTCCCTAATCCATCTCCCACAAACAAAAAAGGTGATTTCAACAACTAGAAATATGTGTAACTCTGAGAAAGGATGTAACTGAGTACCCATTTCCTTTAATCATCTTTATTCAGGTTTATAGTTACAAACCACAGAAGCATATACAATACAGTTTGTCTTATAAATTCCAAAAAATGAAAGTTATTCAGAGCTTAAGCAACAGAGCATCCTGATTCGTGATAAAACATTTCCTGATGCTTCAAACATGTTTTTTTAAGTTTCAAAGATTGATGAATAAAACATTTACATCCTCTAACTTGTACAAGTATAAAAAGGCAGACCAGTGACCACAAAAATTCTTATTCACTAATAAAAGTTTTTAAAAGGCTTTCTTAAAAGCACAAATAATGTGCAAAGATGTCCACCATGTTACATTAACTGTTTTGATCTCCCATCACATGGAAACTTAGGCCCCTCTGTTGGAAATGGTCTTTTCTGCAGGGTTATCCTCAAACGTTTTGCCTTTCTCCTCCTATTTTTCTGACCCTCTTTTTGTTGGCTTTAGGACTCTGGGCACTTTACCACTGCTAATCAGTGCTAATGTGCATGTGTTCTCTCCCCTAAAACGTGGTGTGAATGGCTTACACCCATTTGGCATATTTAATTTACCTGTAAGTCCTTTGTAAAGTGGCATACCATATACCCAGGGCCTGTAAATTAAATGCTACTAGTGGGCCTGCAGCACTGTTTGGGCCACTCACAAAAATAGCCTTTCAAATTTGTCTCAGGCCTACCACTGCAGTGGGTGCATGCACATTTTACTGCCACATTGACTTGCAATTCAAACTACTTGCCAAGGCCTAAACTCCCTTTTTACTACACCTAAGTCACCCCTATGAAAGGCCCTAGATATCCCAATGGGCAGGGTGCTGTGTATGAAAAGGTAGGACATATACTTTTATGTTTCACATGTCCTAGTAGTGATAAATGGTCTATTCTATTTTTCACTACCGCAAGGGCTTCTCCTCTCTTAGGATAGCATTGGGAATTCCCTTATATATGTTTAAGTGGTAATTTCTGATTTGGAATGAGTAGCGTGGGCATGTTTGGAACAGTAGTGAGACATCCTGCTTACTGGTATTGTTGGATTTTGCATTACTATTTTAGGAATGGCATTTTTAGAAAGTGGGCATTTCTCTGTGCTTATAACTGTAGTGCTTTGCAGCCTGACTCCAATCCACATCTAGGGCAGAGTGGCAGCTACACTTTCTGCATACTTTGCAGACAGCCACAGCACAGGAGGGGCTTGGTGTGACAGAAGAAGCATCTTAATACTGATAGTCATCCTGGGCTGGGGAGAGGGAGGGTCATTCACACTTTACATGTCAATAGGCTGTGTCCTGCCCTCACACAATTGGCTGAAATACCCTCTATTGATGTCTGGAGCCAAAATTACCCTCTACTGATGTCTGGAGCCAAGGCTAGGTTGAAAGGGGTTGTGTTTCCTTTTAAATCACCCCTTGAACAAAGACATTTTGGAGTACAAGTACAAGGGGTCTGACCCTTTGAAATCACCCCTTGAACAAAGACATTTTGGAGTACAAGTACAGGGGCTCTGACCTCATGTTTTGAGAGCAACATCCTATGCCAGAAAGACTGCTGAGCAGCAAAAGGATCATGTGGACCAGTGGTGAATGGTGACCTTTAAGAGTGGTGGGGCATAATCCTTGGCTCAAACTCTAAAGAGCTTTTTCTTGAACGGTTCTCTCACACTTTCTTACACTACACTTACTGTCTCACTCTGACTTGATCTCACTAATTCACAGTCTCACTCATTCTGCTCTGGCCCACTCTGTCTCACTCAGTCCCACTCATTCATACTCATTCTGAATTACTCAGTCTCCCTGTGACTCAGTCTCACCCATACTAACACTCAGTTAAACTCACTGCCATTCTCCCTCACTCGCTCACATTCATTCTCACACATACTGGTCTCTACTGTCACTCATTCTCACTCACTCTGACTCATCCTTCACTGACTCTCTCTCACTTTAACTCACACACATAGTCACACAGACATGCTCACAGTGCTGGGAAGGTGCAGGCACCTTTATGCACCTGTGTCAGCAATCAACCAATGTTACTAGCTGCCTCGGTTTGTTGCTGGACCTGAAGCGGGTCTGCATTTTATTTTTATTATATCAAGAGTGAATAATTATTCACTCTTGATACAAGAAAAATGGGCCACAAAACAAGGAAGGTGCAGTGTAGCTGTGGAGCCCATAAAGGAGACCTGCCACCGGTCCAGGGACACCTATCCATCAAACCAATCAAACCACTCAATCATCCATCCTTTCACTTATCCACCCCCTTTTATCTAATCATTCATCCATCCATTTCTTCGCTCATCCATCCACCCTTTCACTCCATCTAGCAATCCTTTCTCTCCATCCATCCATTATCCTCCCTTTGACTCAACCATCTATCCATCCTTTTACTCAGTCATCCGTCCTTACACCCATCCATCCATCCTTTGTCCCATCCATCCACTCATCCATCCCTCCATTTACCCTTTCACTCAGCCATCGATCCATCCTTTCACTCACTCATCCATCTATTCATCCATCTATCAATTACACCCATCCATCCACTCTTTGTCCCATCCATCCACTCATACATGCTTCCATTTACCCTTTCACTCATCCATTCACTCATCCTTTCTTTCAGACATCCATCTACCATGTCTTTACACTTGTTTTACTCATCCATCTTTACATACATCCTTTCACTCATCCATCCTTTCGCTCATTCATCCATACTTTCACTCATCCATCTATTTACCCTTCCCCTCATCTATCTATCTTTCTATCTATCCATCCATCCATCCTTTCACTCATTCTACCATCCACCCATCGTTTCTCCCATCCATCCAACCACTCTCCCTGCCTTTCACTCTTCCATTCTTAGTCCCATCCTTTCACTTATTCATTCATGCATCTAACCATCGACCATTTCATCCATCCACCCAGCATAACTTTCACTCACTCACCCTCCCAAGTTAATTATGACCCTTTGTCTCCTGAGCTGCAGACAGAAGAGGCCCATCAAGAACCCCACCACTCTGTAGCTGCTAAGGCAAGGTGGGGGGTGACGATGCCCCTCGTGCAGGCAGAAGCTTAACTGTACACTTACCTCTTAGTCCACTAGAGCAATTGCTGTTCGCAGGTGGTTACTTCCCTCTCTTGGGCATCTATGGTCGAGATAAGGAGCACTCTGTCCTGCTAAGCTCCATAACATGTTTTTCAAAGTGAAACCAAATGTAGTACTATCCTTACTGCCAGGAGAGCAGCCCTCTGCACCCCTCCTACAGGCTGCCCCTCTGTGATGACCAGCAAATTGTTGCCACCCACTTGTCTCATCGGCCATGCCCAGCTGCAGCCATTGAAGTGAATGGAGTTTTGTAAGTCCTCCCAGGGCACTGTTTATGCACCCCAACAGCAATGAGATCAATTGAATTGTAATTCAACACTCCTCATATCATGTCACTGCCATAGCCAGTGCCTGCAGGTTGCCTCCCTGGCTGGCACTTGCACAGTCGGACATCTGTTAAGTTCACTAGAGTTCACGCAGGAGAGTCAGCACACTGTCTCAGAGCAGTGACTTATTTTCAGCTGCTCTCTGTTTATTTCCCTGTTGTTGCCTCTCCCTGGAGGTTGGCAGGGCAACACCCCTTTTGCCCATGAACAACAGTGGCCCCTGATCTGGACTGCTCTTGTGTTTGTTCCCCTGCTACCCGCTGCTGCTGGGGGCATAAAGGGCTCACTGAGTTGCTCTTCTGCTTGTTGTCCTGCTGCCAGCTGCTCCCTGAGTCTCTGGACTAGCTAGGCACTGCTGGAAGGAACTGCCATTATGTGCCAGATTGTGCTGGCATCCCTGCCTACCCTACCTGCCTTGTGTTTCCCTCAGGTGTCTTCCCAGGGGCCCTGCGCGTGGTGGGCTTTGGTTGCTGTCCCTGGCCCTGTAATTATTGGGCATGCTGAGCGCTTCACCTTTTTACTTTATTGGTGCAAGGATAGCACGTGATGAGCGCTTTGTAGATTCACTAAACCCCTATATGTGGTGCATTGGGAGCGCCTCATCACCAAGGGAGCTGCCTGCCCCTATTACCCTTGCAGCTTTGGGCCGTGGCTCGCTGTGTGCCACTGGCGGCTCATGACCAAGGCACGCAGCCTCAAAAGTAACCCTTCACCGAGTGCCCAGGGAGGGCCCGGGGTGTGAGAGCTGCCCCTGGCGAAGTGCCACCGGCGCACACGGAGCACTGTGTCTTATCGGGATGCACCTTTATCCCGGGAGCGGTGTGGACCCCAGTGTTCTCGCTCCGAGTCCCCAGCACCACCCGCTCCTGTTGGAGCAAGACGCCGCAGCCACGGGGGAAACCCCACGGGTGATGAGTGGTGGACGGGGCCCAGACAACACAAGAAGACGCGGTCCTGCCCGACTGCTGGGAAGAATCTTGGGAGTGTGGCTCGAGGAGGGTAACAGTCACTCCTCCGTAGTCTCGAGGTACTGGGGACAACCAGTGTTGCTGTGGTTGCATTGGGTGCTCACAGGCAGCTGCCCTAGGCCATTTCTTTGTTTTTTTTGCACGCGGGGCACTGGGGATTTTACTGCTACAACCCTTCGTACACCAGCGCCCCCCCCTCCCCCCCACCTTGCTGTTATAGTCCTTACGAGGGGGACATTTGATTTACTTGTGTGACGGGGAGAAACTACGATGGAGTTCACATTCACTTCTCAAATCCCTCGCCACATTTCAGAAGTCACTGCAAGAAAGTACTGTTATATGTATAGTAGGTACCCAGTTGTTCCTGCGGCCTACAATTTTTGCCTGATTACCATATCACTTCTTATTTGAGCGCAGATGCCCTGTAACAGCTGATCTTACCCGGATTTAGCAGCTGTTGGACGTGTCCTGCTGAATATATGGTATATACTGTTTTTCATGTCTTCCCAGTCAGACTAACAGGCATTAGTTCAATGTTGGCATAATATGCATAATGTTTATGATTCTTGATGATCCATATATGTTATGCTATAACCTAACTGTTGCGTTTCATGCCCTGATGTTGTGATGTATGTCATTTAGGTTCTTGCATAGCCAAGGTAATGAGTGTTGACTGATGATTTGCATTGTATGCATAGTATTTATGAATAATGACATTTCGGTCTAGGTTATGTACACTATATACTATATATTTTTATATATAAACCTGTGTGGAGTCTCTTTTGTGGTGTCTTTATTGTGTCACTAGTGTGAGTGTGTTGTGCAAATGCTTTACACATGACCTCTGGGGATAAGCCTCACTGCTCTGTGCCAAGCTACCAGAGGTGAGCACAAGTTATCTTTGGTGTATAACTTACTTGCTCTGACTAGAGTGGTGGGTTCTGCCTGGCTGAGGTGCATACCCTAGCCAACCACAGACTCCATTTCTAACAATCTCCTTATTCCTTTTACCCATCTTTAGGAATGCAGCCATTTGTACAAGGCCCAACCTAAAACCAAGTCAAAATAAAATGGCATCTTGTTTTGGTTATCAAGGAGAGATACCGTGGAATGCCCCCAAGTGTGACACAGAGACATACAGCTTGTGGCTGTAGGTGTTTGGACCTCTACAGCAGCTCCCTGCTCATCTCAATTACTATCAAGCACCTGTTTGAGGTCTTATTTTGAGAATTGTGATATGCATTTGTAAGTTTCAAAAAGAACTGGGTGCCTCATTTACGAGGCCCTAGCAGCACGCTGCACCACCGGAGATCCATTTTTTTTATGTGTCATCCCATATTTACAAGGCCACACAAAGCCTCCTTGCGTGGCTTCTCATAGCCTTGTAAATATGGACCCCTTTCATGCTTAACACTGTGTGAAAAGGGCGTTATATGGGTGTTGCTTGGGGTGTTCCCATGCAACACACGTTAAGCTGGAAGGAGTATGACCCATTCCCAGATTTACAAGTCTGGGTATGTGTCAGATTCCTATGCCACCCAAGGGGTGGCATAAGAGTGATGCAACAGGGAAAAATATCATTATTTCTCCCCTTTTTTCACACATGGAAAGAGGAAAACACCTCTTGTGATTGTTTTTGTGCAGGAAAGTGTCCCTTCCTGCACAAAAACAATCATCCCCGCAACGCAGGCAACAGTGCACCATGGTGCAAGGGTGCCTGCATTGGTGCTAGGCAGCAACTTGCGCACCAGCGCAGGAGGAGAGGACAGAAATGTGCTGTGTCTTTCAGATACATTGCATTTCTCCTCTTTCCCAGTGGTGCAGGGCAATGCAGCAAGGTAGCTCCTGAGCCGCTCTGCACCACAGGCCTCGTAAAGAGGCCCTGGATTTTTAAAGGTATAGAGTCTTTCTAATATATCCCAGCCAAGGGATTTGAAAAGCATCATCAAGGGCGAGGAAATCCTTACAATAGCCCTAGTGAAGGATGTCTGCATGCTTTTTTCCAAATGGCATGGCATAAAAGAACAGGCTTTACATAAATGCAATCCTCGCTATAAGGACTCCTCACCTCATTGTGTAGAATACATAAGTTGAGCTACCTTGTGGTAGTGAAAGGAGCCTTCATAGAAATGGGTTGTCTTACCTTTTCAGAATGGCTGCCCCCAAAATGCCCCATATCCCAGTCCATATGTAATGGCAGAGAGGCGTTTACTTTTATAAATTTGCTTGCTACCTAGCTTCGTAGCAAATCTAAATCCGCCTCCAATTAGACAAATGAACAGTAAACGTCTAAAGTTTTTTGCGTGCCCCCAATTGCCATACGCATGTGCTATTGTTTGCCCTTTACCTGTGCTGGAATGTGCCATGCAGATGCTGGGCATTCTGTGTGTTGTGGACTGTTGGGAGTCACTTGGCAGGGGTGTAGCTTGGACAGTAAGATTTGTGGGGGTGGGAGGGGAAGCCTCAGATTTTCCAACAAGCAGGCTGACATATAATGTTATAATACATTATAGGACAATCAAGGTGCATGACAGGGGCCTAAGGGCAGTGGAAAGGGAGAGGAATGCAGATTGGTAGGAGTACTAAGTGAGAGAAAACAATATTTGGTAATATAACCAACATTTTCGAGGTCTTTGAAACCAAAGGGGGAGAGAGCGTTAATTGTTATCTTTGTGTATGGAAAAATTCCTGGCGAATTCCGACAGAGACCTCACCATACCCGACTGAAAACACCTGTACCCACGTATTTATCAGAAAAAAGATTAGGGGACTGTAACTTCCCAAACACCCCTCCACCGGCAGCTATGCCGCTGTCAGATGGAGAGAGCTGGGAGGGGAGGAGCTGCGAGGACCTGGGTGAACCCCTGGGTGATGAGATTAGATGATTCTTAATAAAGTAGTGAAACCTTCAATCAGTGTCTGCCTCTTCAAGAACATAATGCATCAGAATCAACCTGGATACCAAGATACAAGAAAGGATAAACTCTCTTGACTTGAGCACCATTAATAATGTGACACAGGTCTTTGGTCTTCCCTGTCCACAAAACATAGTTCTATGAGATGCTGTTTCCTATTTGTGATCCTAGACAACGGCTCAGTCATCTGTGTCCAGCAATACGGTGACACAAAGAGATCTAATTATAGGTGAGTTTGTGCTATGAGCCTTTAATATTAATCTATACCACTGATGTAACATGAAAAGAGAAAGGGGACAAGGACGCAACCTTGCCTTACCCTTTACTTTACATTAAATGGCTGTGTACATCATTCACCATTTGGGCCATAACGGACTCAAGCGGTAGCCCTCTAATACAAACATGCCAATATTAAGAGTATCTCCGATGGGGCAGCAAGTGATTCTACTGTATGGCGCTATTACCAAGATCAAAGATGCTGCTCAGATCCATAATGCATTGATGCAAATGACCCGCCATTGTTCTTGTGTACTTGTCTATGAGCAAGTCCAAATTGACACGCAGCTCCACCAATACCCACACACCTTCTGAACCTGTTCTGTGATTCCATGACGATAGAGCAGGGGTCTCCAACCTTCTCTGTAGTGAGAGCTACTTCTGATCAGTGAAAATCATTGTGAGCTACCGAAGGCTAAACAACTCGCGCACCAAACACCCCCACACCCAGCTTCCTCGACTTTAAGCCTAATGTCAATAGAGCCAGATGTAGGAGGCTGGCCTGGCTTGTAGTGGGTACCAGAGGTACTTACACCTTGTGCCAGGTCCAGTTATCCCTTATTAGTGTAGAAGAGGTGTTTCTAGCAGCTTAGGCTGATAGAAGGTAGCTATGGCAAAGCAGCTCAGGCTGAACTAGGTAGACATGTAAAGCTCCTACTATACCACTGGTGTCATATGCACAATATCATAAGAAAACACAATACACAGAGTTACTAAAAATAAAGGTACTTTATTTTTATGACAATATGCCAAAAGTATCTCAGTGAGTACCCTCAGTATGAGGATAAGATATATACACAAGATATATGTACACAAACCAAAATTATGTAAGTAATAGCAAGAAAAGTAATGCAAACAGTGTAGAATTACAATAGATTGCATTAGGAGCACATAGGTAAAGGGGCAACACAAACCATATACTCCAAAAGTGGAATGCGAACCACGAATGGACCCCAAACCTATGTGAGCTTGTAGAGGGTCACTGGGACTGTAAGAAAACAGTGAGGGTTAGAAAAATAGTCCACCCCAAGACCCTGAAAAGTAGGTGTAAAGTGCACCTATTACCCCCAGAGAGCACAGAAGTCGAGATAGGGGGATTCTGCAGGAAAAACAAACACCAGCAATGCAACAACAGTGGATTTCCGGACCTGAGTACCTGTAAGACAAGGGGACCAAGTCCAATAGTCGCAACAGTGTCGAGAGTGGGCAGGAGCCCAGGAAATGCCAGCTGAGGGTGCAAGGAAGCTGCCACCTGTTGGAAGAAGCTTGGAGTTCGGCAAGAAAGAAGAGGACTAGGAACTTCTCCTTTGGAGGATGGATGTCCCACGTCGTGATGAAGCTTGCAGAGGTGTTCCCACGCAGAAAGACCGCAAACAAGCCTTGCTAGAGGTTTTTGGGTGCTACTGTAGCCAAGGAGGGACCAGAATGCCGCCACTTGGAGGAGGAGACAGAGGGGGTGCCCAGCAACTCAGGGAGCCCTCACAGAAGCAGGCAGCACATGCAAAAGTACCTGAACAGGCACTTGGAAGGAAAGTGAACCGGAGTCCACGCGAAGTCACAAAAGGGAGTCCCACGACGCCGGAGGACAACTCAGAAGGTTGTGCACTGCAGGAAGGAATGTCGGGGACCCAGGCTTGGCTGTGCACAAAGGAAATCCTGGAGGAGTGCACAGGAGCCGGAGCAGCTGCAAAACACGCGGTACCCAGCAATGCAGTCTAGCGTGGGGAGGCATGGACTTACCTCCACCAAACTTGGACTGAAGAGTCACTGGACTGTGGGAGTCACTTGGACAAAGTTGCTGAGTTCCAGGGACAACGCTCGTCAGGATGAGAGGGGCCCCAGAGGACCAGTGTTGCAGTCTTTTGGTGCCTGCGTTAGCAGGGGGAAGATTCCGTCGACCCACGGGAGATTTCTTCAGAGCTCCTGGTGCAGGGTGAAGGCAGGCTACATCCAGAGCATGCACCACCTGGAAACAGTTGAGAAAGCCGGCAGGATGTGGCTATACAAGGTTGCTAGTAGTCGTCTTGCTACTTTGTTGCGGTTTTGCAGGCGTCCTGAGCAGTCAGCGGTCGATCCTTTGGTAGAAGATGAAGAGGGAGATGCAGAGGAACTCTGGTGAGCTCTTGCATTCGTTATCTAAAGAATTCCCCAAAGCAGAGACCCTAAATAGCCAGAAAAGGAGGTTTGGCTACCAACAAAGGAGGATTGGCTACCAAGCGAGGTAAGAGCCTATCAGAAGGAGACTCTGACGTCACCTGCTGGCACTGGCCACTCAGAGCAGTCCAGTGTGCCCCCAGCACCTCTAAATCCAAGATGGCAGAGGTCTGGGACACACTGGAGGAGCTCTGGGCACCTCCCCTGGGAGGTGCAGGTCAGGGGAGTGGTCACTCCCCTTTCCTTTGTCCAGTTTCGCACCAGAGCAGGGCTGGGGGATCCCTAAACCGGTGTAGACTGGCTTATGCAGAAATGGGCACCATCTGTGCCCATCAAAGCATTTCCAGAGGCTGGGGGAGGCTACTCCTCCCCAGCCTTCACACCTATTTCCAAAGGGAGAGGGTGTAACACCCTCTCTCAGAGGAAATCCTTTGTTCTGCCTTACTGGGCCAGGGCTGCCTGGACCCCAGGAGGGCAGAAACCTGTCTGAGGGGTTGGCAGCAGCAGCAGCTGCAGTGGAGACCCCGGAAAGGCAGTTTGGCAGTACCCGGGTACTGTGCTAGAGACCCGGGGAATGGTATTGGGGGGACAATTCTAGGATCTTAGACATGTTACATGGCCATGTTCGGAGTTACTATTGTGACGCTATACATAGGTAGTGACCTATGTATAGTGCACGCGTGTAATGGTGTCCCCGCACTCACAAAGTCTGGGGAATTTGCCCTGAACAATGTGGGGGCACCTTGGCTAGTGCCAGAGTGCCCACACACTGAGTAACTTTGCACCCAACCTTCACCAGGTGAAGGTTAGACATATAGATGACTTATTAGTTACTTAAGTGCAGTGGTAAATGGCTGTGAAATAACGTGGACGTTATTTCACTCAGGCTGCACTGGCAGGCCTGTGTAAGAATTGTCAGAGCTCCCCATGGGTGGCAAAAGAAATGCTGCAGCACATAGGGATCTCCTGGAACCCCAATACCCTGGGTACCTCAGTACCATATTCTAGGGAATTATATGGGTGTACCAGTATGCCAATGTGAATTGGTAAATTTAGTCACTAGCCTGTTAGTGACAAATTTGGAAAGCATAGAGAGCATAACCACTGAGGTTCTGGTTAGCAGAGCCTCAGTGAGACAGTTAGGCATCACACAGGGAACACATACAGGGCACATACTTATGAGCACTGGGGCCCTGCCTGGCAGGGTCCCAGTAACACATAGATTAAAACAACATATATACATTGAAATATGGGGGTAACATGCCAGGCAAGATGGTACTTTCCTACACCAGATACTATGGTTCGAGCAAAATACTTTGATTAGGGGCACTATGACAGGCTGCCATATGTGTAAGTGAGAGCATGGTCTTTGGGGATGTATGAACATGTGTGCATATCAATGGGACATATTTGTATGGGTAACTGAGAGCCTGTGTCATATGTACTTGAGGTACAGGACATACCTTTCATCATATGTGGTACAGTAACATGTCTAACACAAACATAATTTTTTTTTTAAATGGGAGGTAATCAAAGTGCAAATATATGCCCTTTAAAGTTCTGCCATTTTAAAAAATGGCCATATTTTTCAGTTATAAATATGGCACTGTGTTTGACTAGCCACTGGGAGCAGAAGGCCTACTGTTTGTAAATGCAACACTTTCAAAAACAAATCGAGACAATTAAAATGAAAAGTTTTTATTTTAATTTTGTCTGGCTTAAAAACGTTGAGAAACATCCTTTTGATGTCACCTCCAATATTGGGTTGACAAGGACTTTTATTTAGGAGTTAAATACCTTAGCGCTTCAATTCTTCACCTGTGCGTCCTGGGTCATAAATCTGACCCCAGCACTGCTCCTTATCAGGCCCTGCTATCTGCAGCCGGATTATAATAATATAATACAAACTCACCCTTGCCTTAACTTTAAAAGAGAAAAATGTGATCCTGTGCTTATTTAAAAATGAACTCCACGCTGTGAGCTACCCTGAAGGCATCTGGGAGCCAATGGTAGCTCTTGACTGGTTGGAGGCACCTGCCTTAGAGCATTCCTCCACCCCCACTCCTAGGCTGTCCAATAAAAACCTCCCCAGAAGCGGCCTACACTAGGAGAGAACTTGGTCGGTAGCTGTGAAGTCGCTCCACCAGCCTGGCTTACAGATCGGAACAATGATTGAGCCCTTCCATGTGGACGGAAATTCCCCAGCTATGGCTGCATTTACCACTGTCCGGATTGATGCCAGCAGATTGACTGTGTGAATAAATACATGCACTGGAGCTCTATCCAGACCCAGCGCTTTCCCTTTACCACGCGTAGCTAGGCCGCTTGTGACTTCACGCAAAGTAAATGTTACTACATTAGGCTTGGCCGATGAATGGGCCACATCAGTATTAGCAGCACCCAAGAACTTCCTTGTAGAATTAAATATTTAACCAAAGTGGTTTATCCTATCATTGTGTGAGACCAAAGAATCAAATTGGGGATCTTTCTTTTCCTTAAAAGAACTCATGTTTAGACGTTTTCAAAATAAGATCTTATCATGGATAACGCTTGCTTCAACCACCGTTGTGCAAGCCTCTGTCTGGATTTCTTTTTTCTTATTTAACAGCGTTAATTTATATCTTGTTCTGCAATGCTGAATTTCAGCTTCATCCCTTCACTCTTTGCACAAAGGCTCTTTCAGATTTTTAAGGACAGATGTACATTCATGATCAAGCCAACCTCCATTTTTCCTGGTACTAGCAGGTTTAGTGGGCAGGCTAATAATTGTTGCACTGATTGCTCCAAAACCCTGCTTTATGTGACAAAAGTTGGGTTCCTCATGTAAACAGGTCAACAAATCTTGCCTTTTTTCATTAATAGCAGTAGACAGGAAAGTACTGGGATCCACTCTGGCCATTTTATCCTTACCCTATTTGGTCTAATCACTCCAATGGCTTCCACTCTTGCAATAGGCGAGTATTGTTCAGCATGTAGCGATAAATTTAAAGTTAATGCTAAGGGATTATGGTCCCTCATAAAATTAGGCCTACCGTTAAAATCAAGAATATTTACTAGAGGGTTTGATGACAACAAAATACAATCAATTGCACATGTTGCATACCGCCCAGTAAAGGCCGGTGCCATTAGGGAGCTAGTCGAAGAAACGTCATTAGCCAATCGACAAATTGTATTGAGTAAGGGCTGAATTCAGTGCATCGTCATAATCATTACGTAAAAAGTGAGATTGTCCTTCACCCTGGAAGTCAACCATACTACATATCTCTTGTGGGGGAAGTGGACAACTAGTGATATTCAAATCCCCAGATCACAATATGAAAGTTTCTTTACTTCAGGATGATAAAAATCCAATCCCTCAAGTAAATATGCAGTTCAGTACTCAGTACCTGTCACAGTACCTTCTCAGCTGTTTAAAGCATATACCTATAGGAGGACCATTGCCCTCCTTTTATATCCTGGGCAACGTTGTGAGGTTGGATACACTTCTCACAGGTATCGTATCACATCCCTTCCTCGTCGCCACTGTTACAAAGCAGAACCACCGGCAGCGGCTGATTTAATGATCGTTATTGGGAGCAATGCCTATAACGTACAGTTACTAGCAGGTGCAGCATCGTCTTGCATCTCCTACATTTTGAACCATCACTAAAGAAAAGACACGGGCTATAACACTGTGGTTATGCTCATGCATGTGCCATCAAGACTGAAGAGAATGCGACACCGGTCTGTCCTTCTTGGTTCTTCACTGTCCCTGTCACTTTCTGCCTGGAGGGGTACAGAGAGTTAACACGCAGGCACAGCTTCAAGGAGCAAGATGCCGTGCTCTACAGGAACACAAGACTTCACCAAATGTCCTGGGGTTGTAGGTACATCCGTGAGAGACAGCAGGCAAATTTCGGCCCAGATTTAAGAGGGCCTAGCCCCTCCTTGCGCCACATTAGCGTCATTATTTTACACTAATGTGGCCCAACGAGGCCAAATTTGCTGCGCTATATTTACAAAGTGGCGCGATGCATGCATTGCGCCACTTTGTAACCCCTTGCTCCACATTATGCCTGCGACAGGCATAATGTATGCAAAGGGAGATATGAGATTCCACTGCACCATTTTTTGCGGCTATGTTTAACGCCTGCACAGAGCAGGCGTTAAAAGGGGGCATACCATTGTATTCAATGTATCCCTATGTACTCTGCACGATTAGTACCAAATCTGGGGCACTAATCCTGCAAAGTACATCAATAGTGTCAAAAATTGCCCCTACCTTGCGCCATCGTGCGCCGTATATTAAATACGGCGCACACATGGTGGCGGTAGGGGGTGCGCTAAGGGGCGCAAAAAAAGTGGCTCTGCATTCGATGCAGCACCACTTTTCTTAAATTCAGGCAATTTCACCTCTAGTTAACTATTTTCAGCAGTCACTGGACTCCTTGTTTCAAGGTGCTTCAAATCTAAGCAACAAAGATATGTTGCACCCTACACATTAGTGACAAGGAGCTAGTTGTATATCAATAACAAAGAAATTGGATGCCCCTTAGGCATTCATAATCGTGTCTGCATTAACACATCACCAGTCAGGGGGTCCAAATATCCCTCAAAAAATAGGAAAAAAAGATTTTGAAGATTCAATAATTTCTGTTGATTACAAAACAAAAAGAATTGTGATATTAAACATTACAAGCCTTTTTGGATGAAGACAGAGGCCCTCATTACTAGAACCGCCAGACTCGTGGTGGCGGTCGGACCACCACCAATGCGGCGATCCTGCTAACGTGCCACAGTTGGATTGCCGCCGCCACCACTTTTTCGCCGGCTGACGGCATGGCGGTGCTGGCGGTCTTAATCCGGCAGGGCAGCGCTGCCCTGGGGGTTAAGAGATCCCTCTCCGACAGGTTTTACGTGGTGGTTGCACCACTGTTGGAGACAGTGAAAAGCACTATGGGTGCTGTTGAACCCGACGCACCACAACATTTTCAATGTTGTGGGCTGTTACCTGCTGGGCCAGCAGGAAACTCGTAATAGGGACTGTGGGAGGGCTGCTACATAGGCGGTACCCTGACTGTGGGAGTTTGGCGGGCGGGCTTTTCCGCAAGCCAAGCTCATAATCAGGGCCAGAGTATGACATGAGTAGTGATGACATACCAGCATATGATACACCAGGATAATCTCCTAGTCACATGAAAAAGATGGGTCTTTGCAGGAGAATTTTGGTTGGGTCTTCACATTAGGGATGTCCAAAATTCACATAATTTGCTTTCATTAAATTAGACTAAATTTCAGAAAAATTATGCGAAATGACACAAAATTACACGAAATGCAAATCCATCATTTAATGTTATATTTAAGTACGGAAAAATGCATTTTGCGCTTAAAATAGTGCAAAAAAAAAAACACCCTGAATAACACCATTCTTGTTCTGTTGTTTCTGTGCGTTTGCTGTACATTTTTACAGCAATTGCATGTTCATGGTAAACTTTTACCACATATGGCTTGATATTACATTAAGCGGAGTAATGCCATAATTTTGCCAATTTCGTGTAAGTGTCATAACTCAGATTCACAAAATTAAGCATATTACAGCAGTGTAATTTACATTTTTCCCAGGCCTAGTCTACATGTGCAGGATAAAGAGAGGCCTTGAAATGAGAGTTCATGGTAGCTCTTGACATGTGGGAGCATGACAGCCCTCCGTTTAAGGGGTATGGATGTTGCGCCCACGTTTGGGATCAGGATGGGCCTTGACGTGAAGCTTTAGTATAAGCCTCTCAATGAGTGATGAGGATAGACCTTGAAATAGGAGATCAAAACAGGCCTCGATAAGAGGCATCAAAGTAGGCTTGTGAAGGTAATTGTGATTGGCCTGTACTTGAAGTGTAAGTATGAACCATAACATGAGGGATTAGGATTGGCTTCAATCTTCTCTGTCTGCGTAAGCTTCCAGGTAGTTGACCAAGATAGGCTTTGTCATGAGTGATCAAACTAGACCTCTAAAAGAGGGTTCAGGATGGGCCTGAACATGGCTGGTTAGCAAAGACCCATAGATAAGGAATACTGGTAGCTGTTGAGAGGAGAGATCAGGGGAGACCCTAACATGAGGAATAGGCCTTGACAGGAGAGATTGCTATAGACCTCAGTATGCAAATTCAGGAAAGACTTTGGATAAGGGACAAGGATAGGCCTAGGCTCGAAGAGTCAGAACAGAGCTTCGCATGGGTGATCAGGACAAGTCTTTTTTCTCTTTCAGGAAAGGTGTTTTCTGTTTGTGTACCTAGCCATTCTCAACCTCAAGCGCACCTTCCTTCTATTGGTATCCATTTAAATACCAATTAATAGCTCCAATTACCAGTTATGAAAGAATTTCAAGATTTAGTTTCAGTTATGTTTTTTTTCGACCCTGGCCTGTATTTTTAAAAAGCAAATGGGGACACTACTTATTAAATAAATACCACCTGAAAACTTTATACACCACTAAACTCGGCGATCCAACATGCAAATAAATCAACTGAAAAGTTCTCCAGTGACGTCCAGTAGATTGTTTCAATTTCAGAATCTTTTTAAAGAATCAATGTATATTTTGTTATTGAATCAATTCATTATGAAGCAAAGTTATTTTCAAATTGATTTTAAGTATTGCTTTGTTGTTTTCAGATTTATATGGGGCAATTTTTTCAAGGCAAAATTCAAATCCAATCAGTGCTTAATTTGAGCGAGTGGTTGCTGGTGTCACCCACCAGCACTAATTTTAAGGGACCAGCACTTCTGTAATTGAGCAATGGATTATAGCCACTAACTTTCCATATATTCCCAAAAACTCTAATAAAGGCTCCCACTCCAAACACCAAGTGCTGCCATTACCATATATAATGGTTCCCTTTTTAATCAACTTAACAAACATAATAATTCTGCTTGGTAAACACATACTTCTGCCGCAAGTGCCTCAACCCAGCAAACTATCTCGCCAGTCGGAGGGCTCCCTCGACAGGACGGATGCCAGAACACGTGACAGCACGTGGGAGCTCGTGGATGAGTTCAGCCCAGCGGATGTCATGCGTGTGTTTTCAGCTGCAGACCAGACACCACTCGCAGACCCGCCCCCTTATCTGTCTGGCGCAGGGTTATTTTGGTAACTGCGCGCGAGTCACGCCGTGCGCTCTTACGTGGTCATGTTCCTGCAGACTTGTTGTCTAATTCGATCCTCTTGCTATTTTGGGAGCTGGAGAACATTGGCTGATGAGAGGCCTCACGCGTCGCTATAACGGGTGTTTCAAGTCTGCCCCCCTCACCCACCTCAGTCATGTAAAGAGCGTGGCCCAGACCTGCCATCTCACAGTGCGCCAGTGCCACCCAGTGCTTAATTTGTAAATGAAAACGTGCCGGTGCCCAAAGCCCTCCCGTTAAACAGACGGCTGCTGCAATTAAATTGAACACGGAATAATGAGGCGGCGGCATAACCCTGATGCCATCTCTGGCCTCTTCAATCCATTTACGTTTTACATCCTCTCCCTGCCCCTTCAGCTCACTCTTGCAGCTTTCTCCCTTTGTGACGCTTTTTCGTTTCTCTCTTCCTCTGTCTTTCCAATATGTGTCTTTTGCTCGCAGTCAATGCTTGAGGCAGAAAAATAAGTGCCGGTGCTCAGCACCGGAAACAACAAGCACAAATTAAGCACTGGTGCCACCATGAGTCACACTATTTTGGCTCCTTTCACACAGTCACCCTGAAAATCACTGCAGAGAATGGCTTTACAGCTTGTCTTTGGAGGTTGTAAGCAACCAATGTCCATTAAGGGGAGTGAAATACCCTCAGGACATCACCAGTAGCTTCAGCGACCCTGTGTTGGTTTGTTTGGGCAGAGGAGGGAATGGTTGGCTTTGTGGACAGCAGAGTGCCTGTTAGGGCTCAGCACAGAGCCCTGCCTGCTCCAAGGCTCCGCCTCCACCTCACATGGTGACATTTATTTTGAAGATCTGATGGTCTGGTGGCCTCTTATGGTGTACTCTACCTGTCCCGCATGCCCCCAATGCCTGCTGCGGGGAACGGGACAGAGGTCAATCACTTTTGGTGCCGCGGGACTTGTCTGCTGCCTTTGATAACATCAACCATTCCGTCCTATTTATGAGGCAGTGCCTACTGCTGGGGTTGGTACAGATATTATGGTTTGGTATACCTCGTTCTTATGAGAGCGGATCTTTTATTGCCACCCTTAATGGTTGTGACCTGCGGGGTGTCCCAGTTGTTCCCCCTTGACTGTAGCTCTTTTTAAGATGAGTTCTTCAGATGTGGGTGACATTTCAGATATATGTACGCAAGGCAGGATATAGTGCCTCGACGTAATAACCTGCACGAAGGCACTCTTGAATGAGTTTACTGAAGTAACCCAGAATTGGATGAAAATAGTACATTCTGCGTGTGGGCTCCACAAATTTGGTTATCAAACCAATTTCCAGGGTCACATGTATGCTGCTACACACCTGTTACCTGTATGTTACAAGGTTTAAACAATTGGGACTCATTGCGTGTGCCCTGGATACCTGCCCATTACTTTGCCTCTCTCACCTGGAGTAACCACTGCCAGGAAGACCGGTAACTCTGGGGTGGAATTAATGGGGATCACAAGTGAACCAGGAATCCAAAATTTTGATGCTGATTCCTCTAGTTATTTCTGCCTAACGCTTCAGCTGATTTCAGGAGTGAAATATACTGTGTGCACAGTGTTTCCAAAACCAAGAACTTGCACCGGGGCCAGTAGCTTTCATGTTGGCAATTCCCTCAGAATTAAGTAGGCACTCGTATTCAATGCACTAGTGTTTTGTTTGATTCCACACTTAACATGGAGGAGTTAACAGCCCGTGCTCCTTCAATCAATCAATCAATCATGGATTTGTAAAGCGCGGCTAATCACCCACAGTGTCTCAAGACCCTGTATGTGGGCGTGTTGCTCATTCGGAGAGCCAGATCTTAAGGTCCTTCCTGAACTGCATAAGTGATGCGGTCTGCCTGAGCTTGGGGGGTAGTGCGTCCCACGTCCGGGATCTTCCTCCTGCTGTGCTTTTCTGGATCTTGGGGACGGCTGCAAGGGCGAACTGGGAGGAATGGAGACGTCTGTTGGGTAGGTAGAAGGCGAGGCGGTGGTTGAGGTGGTCCTATGTTGTGCAGCACCTTGTAGGTGTGGATCAGGAGTTTGTATGTGATGCGCTTGTTGAGCGATTCCCACAGCAGCGGGCCACCAGGAGTCGTTCCAGGCAAACGGGGTGGAGCCATTTATGAGGATCTCTGTCTTGTCCAAGTAAGCGTGAGGCAGCTGGCCTCCATCCAGGCGGCAACTGCTCTCATCCCGTTGTGGAAATTTCTCTTGGCCTGAGCAGAGTACTCGGCCAGAAGAGGATCAGCTGGATGTCGTTGGTGTAGCAGAATATGGGGGTCATTACAACCCTGGCGGACGGTGTTAAAGCGGCGGTAAGACCGCAAACAGTCTGGCGGTAAAAATATTTGGAATTATGACCGTGGCGGAAACCACCAACAAAGACAGCCACTTTAACACTCCGACCGCCACGGCGGTACAGACAAGCAGCGCAGCGGTCACCGCCAACAGACAGGCGGAACACAATGTACCGCCCATAGTATCACAACCCGCCAATCCACCACCTTTTCCGGGGCGGATTCTCCGTGGATAAAAACACGGCGGAAACAGTTTCTGCAATGGGAAAACTCTCCGCTGAACACATCCCACGAGGAAGGAGGACTCCATGGAGCCTGAACTCCAAATCCTACCGGCCCTTGTATTCCTACTCATCTACGAAGACCAACGCCAGCGCCGGCGACGACAACGGTGAGTACTGCACCTATGACATAGGAGAGGGGGGAGGCAAAAGTTAGGGGGACACCCAACAAACACCCCCACCCCCACCCTCGCATATTACAACACACACACCAAAGCATTCACAAAAATCACATCAACAACCCACAACCCCCCGGAAGAAAGCAAAGACAAAACTAAATCAGTCAAAACCTTGTAATGTATCAATATACATGTCTCAAAAATATACAGGTATATTAGCTAACCATACAAAAGTATATACATTCCGAGAAGTAGTGCAGATATGCACATATAAATGTCCGTGCACCACTAGTCCAAAAATGCATGGGCGAGGCCCACACAAGATACCTGTCCACACACGGAGAGAACACTGCCGGGGCATCAGATAGAAATACTACAGGCACCTCAGGTGGAAGGGAAGGGGGGGCACCTCAGCCGGAGGAGTGCAAAGCCAGATCCACGACGGGGCTCCATGCCCACTGTTCCATCCTGGGGAGTGCAAAGCCACAGTCTCTCAAGTCTCTACAGTGGGTGGCTTGCCCACTGTTCAATCCTGGGGAGTGCAAAGCCACAGTCTCACAAGTCTCTACAGTGGGTGGCTTGCCCACTGTACCATCCTGGGGAGTGCAAAGCCACAGTTTCCAAAGTAGAAAACAGCCTCCACTGGTTCTGGAGGGGGACTGGTGCCCAGACTGTATTAGTCTCCCCGTGGAAGTTCCTGTACCGTCCCTGTCCCACCCGCACATGGGATAACGATGCTTGATGTGGCGGACATTTCATTCTTCCCCGGTGCATGCCCTGTTCAGCGGTGCTTTGCCATGGCGGTGTCTGGACTGTTCAGCGGTGCTTTGCCATGACGGTCTCTGGACTCTTCAGCGGTGCTTTGACATGGTGGTCTCTGGACTGTTCAGCGGTGCTTTGCCATGACGGTCTCTGGACTCTTCAGCGGTGCTTTGCCATGGCGGTCTCTGCACTCTTCAGCGGTGCTTTGCCATGGCATTTCTGGACTGTTCAGCGGTGCTTCGCCATGGCGGTCTCTGGACTCTTCAGCGGTGCTTTGCCATGGCGGTTCTGGACTGTTCAGCTGTGCTTTGCCATGGCGGTGCATGCCCTGTTCAGCGGTGCTTTGTCATGGCGGTTCTGGACTGTTCAGCGGTGCTTTGCCATGGCGGTGCATGCCCTGTTCAGCGGTGCTTTGCCATGGCGGTGCAGGCCCTGTTCAGCGGTGCTTTGCCATGGCGGTTCTGGACTGTTCAGCGGTGCTTTAACATGCCGGTTCTGGACTGGGCATTGGTGTGTGGCATGACGTTCTCTGGACTGGGCATTGGTGTGTGGCATGACGTTCTCCGGACTGGGCATTGGTGTGTGGCATGACGTTTTCTGGACTGGGCATTGGTGTGTGGCATGACGTTCCCTCATTGCCCAGCGGGGCTGTGGCAGCCGGGCCCCTCCTAGGCACTGACTTCGGCGGTGGTCTCCTGACCAGTGACGATACTTGGGCCCTCCTGGGCACTGACCCTGGCGGTGGTCTCCTGACCAGTGACGATACTTGGGCCCTCCTGGGAACTGACTCTGGCGGTGGTCTCCTGACCAGTGACGATACTTGGTCCCTCCTGGGCACTGACTTCGGCGGTGGTCTCCTGACCAGTGACGATACTTGGGCCCTCCTGGGCACTGACTCTGGCGGTGGTCTCCTGACCAGTGACGATACTTAGGCCCTCCTGGGCACTGACTCCGGCGGTGGCGGTGGTCTCCTGACCAGTGACGATACTTGGGCCCTCCTGGGCACTGACTCCGGCGGTGGCGGAGGTCTCCTGACCTGTGACGATACTTGGGTCCTCCTGGGCACTGACTCTGGCGGTGGCGGTGGTCTCCTGACCAGTGACGATACTTGGGCCCTCCTGGGCACTGACTCCGGCGGTGGCGGTGGTCTCCTGACCAGTGACGATACTTGGGCCCTCCTGGGCAATGACTCTGGCGGTGGTCTCCTGACCAGTGACGATACTTGGGCCCTCCTGGGCACTGACTCTGGCGGTGGTCTCCTGACCAGTGACGACGGTGCTGGCGGTGGCGTCCCGACCGCCGGGAAGGATGCCGCCCTTCTCCGCCGTGCTGCTCACACTAGGCTGTGCAGACTTCCTCTGGCCCTTCCCCACCTTTGGAAGAGTCACAGCTGACTCTGCCATCCCCCTGGAGCCCTGTGAGTTGTTTTGCCACCAGGAGTCTTCACAGGGTCCCGTCGGCCACTTTCCAATTTCAGAGCCTTTACAGGGGGTGGGCTGCCAGTGCCTTGGCTCCGGGTCACACTGCCAGTCCTGGTGGCCGGTGCACTCCACACACCTTGAACAGGCACCACTGGTATTGGAGGCTTTTTGGCTGAGGCGCTACGACGGGACTGATGAATTGGAGGGGGGGGTGCAAAAAGGTAAACTTTACATAGGGACAGTTTCTGACGAACATTGGGATGGGTAGTTGGAGGGGGTCTGGGAGTAGAGGAAGAGGAGGTGGTTGTAGGAGGTGTCACTTTAGGTGTTTTGGGTGCAGGTGCAGGTACTGGAGGCTGTCGTGAGGTGGATGGATGTTGGGTGTGTGGGTGCCCGCGTTTATGTACTTTGGGAGGGGGCGTCACAGACACACTGGGAGAGGACACAGGGGACGTGTAAATGGGAGTGGAGGTGGTGAGTGCAGGTGAGTGGGGTGTGGTGCTGGGTGTTCTGGTGCGAGTCCTGGTGCCTGTAGATGTAGTGCATGCAGGTGTGAGTGTAGACGAGACTGGGAGGGAGGAGGGAGACGATGAGGAGGGGGACACAGTGGAGGCAGTGGATGTTGCTGTGTCTGCACGTGGGTGATGCTTGCATGTGTGCCTGTGGGTTGTGTGGTGCCTATGTTTGCCTGAGCTACTTTTGTGTGTAGAGGTGTGTGCATGCTGGTCTGATGGTGTGCTTGGGATAGGCTGGGGTATAGGGGATTGGGTCTGCGTGGAGGAGGTTGGAGGGGGGAAGCTAGACACAGGGACAATGGCTGCCATCAGTGCTGAGGCCAGAGATTGCAGGGTTCGCTGAAGGGCAGCCTGACCAGAATGAATGCTCTCCAGGAATGCATTACCGTGTTGCAACTCCCTTTCTACACCCTGGATGGCATTCACAATGGTAGACTGCCCAACAGTGAGGGACCTGAGGAGGTCAATGGCCTCCTCACTGAGGGCAGCAGGGGTGACTGGGGCAGGGCCTGAGGTGCCTGGGGCGAAGGTGATGCCCACCCTCCTGGGAGAGCGGGCACGGGGCGAACGCTGAGGGCCTGCTGGGAGGGCGGTGCTGGTAGGGGAGGTGGCGGCTGTACCTGTAAAAGTGGGGTGCACAGATGGTGCCGCCATCACAAGGGAGCTCCCATCGTCGGACGAGTCCGTGTCGCTGGTTGGTGATCCGGTAGCCAACGTGAAGCTCCCCTCGCCCTCCGTCCCACTGGTGCATTCAGAGTCCGTGGTCTGGCCCTCCAAGGCCATGTGGGATGCAGCTCCCACGTGCTCCGGTGCCACTGTACCTCTGCCTGATGATGCTGATGCACATAAGAACATGGAGAGCACAAAAAGGGGGGGGAGGCAGAAGAAAGACAGGTTGAGTGCATGGCATACCGCGACCTTTGGCGGACACTACAGACACAGCAGCCCCCTGCACTACGCCGTGCTCCTGGCCTCTACAGATGCAATTCCTGGGATCTGGCCTACATGGCTATGGTGGAGCTCTGCACACATGGATGCCACAGGGGCATCTATACCTGTACTTGGCACTCTACTGCGGCGGGGTAGGGAGCCACATGGCCTGCATTACGGAGGGGCCTAGTCTACCTATGTCTGCCTGGCCTAGGTACACCCACAGGACTCCTCCCCCACCCAGACCCCTCCATTGCGCGCAAAGTCCGCAGAATGATGTTGTACTCACCCCCTTGTGTCTGCTGTGATGCCCTCAAGCGCCCATCCAACTCAGGGTAGGCCACCGTCAGGATCCGGAACATCAGGGGGGTCATGGGGCGACGGGCACCCCTCCCACGCTGGGAGGCCATCCCCAGCTGAGCCTCCGCCATCTTCTTGCTCCAGTGGCGAATGTCCTCCCATCATTTACGGCAGTGGGTGCCCCGTCTCTGTTGGTCCCCTTCCTAGGCGCCGTCAGCTGGGACAATTGAGAAGATGGCGGAATCCTCCGGTGTACCGACCGCTGGTGGACCTGTTGACAATGGAGGAGCGACATTTAATCGTCACCTACAGGTTTGACCGTGCCACTATCCAGGAACTATGTACCCAGTTGGAGCCAGACCTGATGTCACCAATCCGCCATCCCACTGGAATCCCCCCTGACGTGCAGGTGCTGTCAGTGTTCCATTTCCTTGCAAGTGGGTCTTTTCAGACAACAGTGGCCATGGCATCAGGGATGTCCCAGCCTATGTTTTCCAACGTGCTGTCCAGAGTGTTGTCTGCCCTGCTGAAACACGTAAGGAGATACATCATATTCCCTCAGGTGGAAGATTTGGCTACAGTGAAAGGTGACTTCTATGCCCTTGGACATATCCCCAACGTCATAGGTGCTATTGATGGGACTCATGTGGCTTTGGTCCCCCCCACAGGAGTGAACAGGTGTACAGGAACCGGAAGAGTTATCATTCCATGAATGTACAGATGGTCAGTTTGGCAGGCCAGTACATCTTGCAGGTAAATGCAATGTTCCCTGGCTCAGTGCATGACGCATACATCCTGCGGAATAGCAGCATCCCTGATGTGATGGGTCAACTCCAGAGGCACCGTGTGTGGCTATTAGGGGACTCTGGTTACCCCAACCTTTCCTGGCTATTGACCCCAATGAAGAATCCCAGGACCAGGGCAGAGGAACGCTACAATGAGGCCCATGGGCGGGCTAGAAGGGTGATCGAACGCACCTTCGGCCTCCTGAAGGCCAGGTTAAGGTGCCTCCATATGACAGGTGGTTCCCTATTCTACTCACCGAAGAAGGTGTGCCAGATCATCATCGCCTGCTCGATGCTTCACAATCTTGCTTTGCGACGCCAGGTGCCTTTTCTGCAGGAGGATGGTCCAGATGACGGTGTTGTGCCAGATGTGGAGCCTGTGGACAGTGATGAGGAGGAAGCTGAGGAAGAAGACAACGACAACAGGGAGTCAGTCATACAGCAATATTTCCAGTGACACACAGGTGAGAACATTTTCTTTTTTAACATTACATTTACTGTCACATGTCTTACTCTATCCAGTGTGTAACTGAATGGGATTATTTGGTAACTGAGTTGTTCCTTTCCATTACGGTTTCACAGGTGTGGTTACCAACGTCTGCATGCATCCTTCAAGGACTTGTGATGTGTGACATTGGTATGTTGCCTTAACAACTAAAAAAGCATTTTGACACTGTCATTGATCATACATTTTACAAAATCATAGACTGACTTCAGAATGTTTTGTGGTTCAAGGGTGTTTATTTAAGTGCTCAAAAATGGAGGGGGGTTGTAAAATGGTGATGGGTGATGGTGGAGGAATGTCTATGGCAGAGTCCAGTCTATTAGTCTCCACAGGTGCACTGCCCATATGGGCATAGGAAGTGGAGCTGGGGCAGTTAAAGTATGGACAGGGTAACAAAGTGGGACGGTGGGGGGACAATCAGGGTGGTCTCATTTGCTGGCGGGTGTCTTGCCATCTTGCTCTGTCCTGTTCCTGGATCTCAGGGACCGCTTGCGTGGTGGTTGTCCGTCTGCAGGGGGTGGGGTGCTGGTGTGGTGGTCCTGTGGCGGGGCGTCCTGTCCACTAGCGCCGGCGGAGGGGGTGGGCAGTTCATCGTCCATGCTAGTGTCAGGGGCCCCTTGGAGTGCCACGGTGTCCCTCAAGGTCTGCTGTATGTCCTTCAGCACCCCTACGATGGTGCCCAAGGCAGAGCTGATGGTCCTGAGCTCCTCCCTGAAGCCCAAATACTGTTCCTCCTGCAGGCGCTGGGTCTCCTGAAACTTGACCAGGACCGTCGCCATCGTCTCCTGGGAGTGGTGGTATGCTCCCATGATGGAGGATAGGGCCTTGTGGAGAGTGGGTTCCCTTGGCCTGTCCGCCCTTGTCGCACAGCAGCCCTCCCAGTTCCCCTGTGTTCCTGTGCCTCCGTCCCCTGGACCGTGTGCCCACTACCACTGCCCACAGGTCCCTGTTGTTGTTGGGGTGGTGGGTTATCCTGGGTTCCCTGTAGTGGTGGACACACAGCTGATTGACCTGTCCTGGGTACGGAGGTTTGGGCCCGCTGGGTGGGTGCTGTGCTGGTGCTACCAGAGGGTGGAAGGTCAGTGTTGGGCTGTGCCTGTGCAAGGGGAACCGACTGTCCCGAGGCCCACGATGGTCCGGGCTGGTCATCAGGCTCCAGTAGGGCAGAGCTGCTATCGTCACTGTGGGCCTTTTCTGTGGGTGGAGTGGAGATGTCTGGACCCTCCGGTGTGGTGACGGTCCTTCGTGATCCTGCAGGGGCATAAGAGCATGATTATTGCATGTGTGTGTGTGTCATGGTGTGCAATGGGTGGGTGAGCGTGTACCCCAGTGCTAGCATTCCTGTGTGGGGGCTTGTGTGATGATGGTTAGGGGGTTGTTCTGGGTATGTGCAGTGAGCATGCTTTGGTGAGGGGTGACCATGCTTAGTTGTGTCATGCAGGGCTTGTTGTTGGGATGTGTGGTTTGTGTTCTTAGTACATTAGTGTGGAGTTGGAGTGATAGGGGAGGGTGTGAGGGTGGGGGTGTGTGATAGCATGCAGGTAGGGTGGGGGATCTGATAGTTAAGATTTGACTTACCAGTGTCCATTCCTCCACCGACTCCTCCGAGGCCCTCTGGATGCATGATGGTCAAGACTTGCTCCTCCCATGTTGTTAGTTGTGGGGGAGGAGGTGGGGGTCCGCCACCAGTCTGCTGTACCGCGATGTTGTGCCTGGAGACCGCTGAATGCACCTTCCCCCGTAGGTCGTTCCACCTCTTTCTGATGTCCTCCCAATTTCTTGGGTGTTGTCCCACTGCATTGACCCTGTCGACTATTCTGCGCCATAGCTCCATCTTCCTGGCTATGGAGGTGTGCTGCACCTGTGAGCCAAATAGCTGTGGCTCTACCCGTAGGATTTCCTCCACCATGACCCTGAGCTCCTCCTCTGAAAAGCGGGGGTGTCTTTGGCGTGACATGGGGTGGTGTGTGTGATGTGTGAGGTGGTGTATGTGGTGATGAGTGTAGTGATGTGTAGTGGTGTGTGGTGTTTTGTGTGTGGATGTTGTGTGGGTGATGGTGTTGTGTGCCTCTGTGTGGTGGTATTGTCTATTCTGTGCTCTCTCTCTGGCCTTCTTTCTGCATTTTTGGTCGTAGGGGTTTGTGGGTGATGTGGGTGTGTGTTTTATATTGTGTTGGGTGTGTGGGAGTGGTGTGTGTATGTGTATCAGGTGTGTGTATTTCTAAATGTCCAATGTGGTGGTGTTTTGGAGATGTGTGTGTATTTTGAGCGCGGCGATGTGTACCGCCAATGGAATACCGCGGTTGAAAGACCGCCGCATGGATTCGTGTGTCGTAATAGCATGGGCGTGCTTCTGTTGGCATGGAGGTGGAGGTTTTGTTTTCGCCAGTTTAACACTGACCGTTGGTGTGGCGGACTTGTGTGGGTGTCTGAGTTTCGGCGGATTCCGAGATGTGTGTCATAATAGCTGTGGCGGAATTCCGCGGCCGGGGCGGTGTATTGGCGGTCTTCTGCACGGCGGTAAGCGGCTTTTACCGCCAATGTTGTAATGACCCCCTATGTTTAGTTCGTGTTTGGTGATCGTGGCAAGTGGGGCCATGTAGATGTTGAAAAGCCTTTGGCTGAGTGATGATCCTGGGGGCACTCCACAGCAAGTGTCTGTGGGTTATGACATGAATGTCGGTAGCCTGACACTCTGTGTTCTTCCGGTGAGAAAGCACCTGATCCAATCCAGGGCTTTATCTTGGATGCCGGCACCGTGTAGTCTGTTGCAGAGGTTGGAGTGGGAGACGGTGTCAAATGCAGCAGAGAGGTCAAGGAGGATGAGTGCGGCGTGCCTCTGTAGTCCAGTATGATGCATATGTCATCAGTGGTTGCTTAGAGAATGCGATTCCAGTGCTGTGGTTGCTTCTGAATCCGGATCGGGATGGGTCTAGGATGTGGTGTGTCTTGAGGAAGTTGGTGAGTTGTTGGTTGACGGCCTTCTCTGTTACCTTGCTGGAAAAGTGAGCTGAGAGATAGGTCTGTAGTTCTTCAGCTCCCTAGGGTCGGCAGTGGATTTCTTGAGTAGGGGGATGATTTTGTCATGTTTCCAGTCTGAGGGGGAATGTGGTGGTCTCGAAGGATCGGTTGATGGTTTGGCAGAGGTCCGGTGCCTTGGTGGCGCTGGCCAGGTTGAGGATATGATAAGGGCACGGATCTGACGGTGCTCCCGAGTGGATGGAGTTCATTAGTCTAAGGGTGTCCTGTTTGGTGATGGGGGTCTAGGAGTTCAGTATCTGGTGAGGTGCTAGGTCTGTGGTGGTGAGCGGTGCTGAAGTGTTTTGGGTCCTGAAATCATTGTTGATGTCCTGGATTTTACGATGAAAGTAGGTGGCAAGGTCATTGCAGAGTTCTTGGGAGGGAGAGATGGATCAGGTGTCTTTCCATGGGTTTGTGAACTCTTTGACGATGGCAAAGAGCTCTTTGCTGTTGTGAGTACTGGTGTTGAGGCGTGCTTGAAAGGCGGCTTTTTTGGCAGCTCTGATCCTCTGGTGGTGTATAGTGACTGCACTTTTGTAGGCTGTGGGGTCTTCAGTTGATTTGCTTATCTTCCATTTCCATTCCAGTTGTCTGCAGGAGCGCTCAGATTCCTGTAGCTCTGCCGTAAACCATTTGGGTGTTTTTCTCTGTTGATTTCCAGTTGTTTTCTTCAGGGCTATGTTGTCGGATAGTTCGATAGCCAGCGGTGTAGGTTGAGTGCGGCTTCATTTGCGTCCGTTGCGTACGGTGGGAGGGAGTGGTTGAGTGCGTTGGTGAGTTGTGCTTCTGTGACTTTGCCCCAGCGTCTGCCAGGGGGACGGGGGGTCTAGTGGCGTGCGGTGTTCTTTCTGTAGGTGCTCCAGAGTGGATGGAGTTCATTAGTCTAAGGGTGTCCTCTTTGGTGATGGGGGTCCAGGAGTTCAGTATCTGGTGAGGTGCTAGGTCTGTGGTGGTGAGCGGTGATTTAAGATTTAAGGGCCTGTTTACAGAAAAGGAGCATTCGGAAGGATACTGTAAATATGGTTTGGCTAAGGCAAGGTACACATTCAAGCTGGACAGCCTAAAACAACGAAATCCAACAAATGGAAAGCAAGAAAATGTGAGTTACAAACCACAAAGCCAATGCATTTCTAGGTCAGCTTTCTGTATGTCCCCAGGTTGTCTTTAACAAACCATAATGTCAAAGCACATGTTAAATAAATGCACTTTTTAGGTCGCAGCCTACCAGACAGCGCGGCTGTCTGGTTTGTTAAAGACAACCTGGGGACATACAGAAAGCTGACCTAGAAATGCATCCAGTCAGTTGCTTGCCAGTGGCATTTTTGGCCATTTAACGCCACATTAGCATACAAAAATGACGCTAATGTGTGGTTAGGATGGCGCTAGGGGCTTTTAAATCAGCCCCTAAATGCATGAGAGATGGAGTAAAGATTTGCCTTCTCATTCTTAAGTTTGGGGTGGAAATGTAACTCTGTGAATTTGACATTTATGCCCCTTTGAGAGTCATACATGAGAGTGCTCCTCCTCATTGTGATCTGGATAAAGTGTTAGGAGCTTCTGACATTAGCAGACTCCATCATCATAGCCACATGGCTCACAGGAGCCAACGTCTGACAGTGCACTGAGTCCACAGCTGCTGCTTGGTTGTGCATTAAAAGTTGAGTTGAAATGGAATTGAGCATTCGCCCCCATTGCCCAGCCCTCCAGCTGCTTGCAGGTCTCAGTGTTGAATGTAAGCCAGTGGGCCTCACATCTTTAAAATGTGTGGCAGCAGTTTCATGAATCAGGGCCATTGTGTCTGGACTTTTAAGAACCCCCTCCCCCTAATCTCACTCGAAATATTTGGCTTTCGTTCAATATTTCCACTGCATACATTTATAGTGATAGTTTCTTAGAAAGAAATGTCTTCAAACACAATAATGTTGCCATTTTAATTGCGACAAAATGTGTCATTTTTAGGTGCTTAGTGAATTTCGGTTACACGCTGCTCAGTAGCATGAGAAGGGTTGAAGTGAGCATAGGCAAAATTTTAAACTTATATTAAAAACTCACGGCGTGGTCTGGCCGTCGAAGAAAATGGCCGCCTGAGAAAAGATCTCCGCACGCCGGGCAGGTCAAGCTGGCAAACAGAGGGTCTTCCCCCTGCGATCCTGACCCCTAGTGTGGCCTCCCGGCTGGCAGAGGGAGGGGGCCTCCGGAGGGGCAAAGTTGTGGGACCAGAGCGACGGCAGACACGCCCGGAGACGCGAGAGCAAATGCGGCCTCCGAGCTTCCGCGGAGCCGCGGACTAAGGTGCGGTGCCACACGGGCCCGGGACGCGTCGCGAGGGAGGCGCCCGGATCGGCCCTCTTCCGCCTCGGCTCCACGGGCGCTGGAGCGCCGCACTGCCCCCTCATGCGGATGGAGGGAGAGGGGACCCCGAGGAGGATGGATCACTGAGGAACCTAGGCCTGAGGACGACCACGACGACCACGGCGGAAAGGAAAAGAAGCAATATCACACGAGGACTAAATAGTGCCTGAAGGAGACCGCACGCTGAGACGGTGACACCCCTCAAACAACATTATCTAGCGACAACACCAGCAGCAAATAAAGGACATACTCCCCCCCCCCTCGTTTATGACCTAGCGCGCAAAGAATAAGAATCTCCACGACACCCAGAGGGGAGGCAGAGGAAAAGGGGGAAGGAAGACAAAAGGGAGACAGAGAAAGGATCTCAAAGAGCAACAGAGGGACAACGATTTCTCACATAAGGAACGATAAAGAAGCAAAGAAGGGGGAGGAAAACTGGAATAGGAAGAAGAAAGAAGAGTAGAACAACACGTGTCGCACTACGCAACCTGACCCTCCAACTAAACAATAAGAGACTGATCTAAAATAAAAGATAGACAAGATACCCCCCCCATTGCACGCTGCATCACACTCAAACTTCATTGATCTCTCTTCAGCTTTATATCAATGGACCTCTATCAGAAACTGAGCATATTCTAATCCTCTATAGATCACGCTCTAAAGCTTAGCAGACCACAGCAGATCCTATATTCCAAGGTCTGACCCATCCTTGGAAGTCGAGGAAACTTTCCGTGGACCTACAAGTGCTAGCTCTTAAAATAATATCTCCTAATTGATTTCCACCCCTTGAGAACAATGCCCAACGACAAGACCGCAAGTAAACATTCTCGTCAACTGCTATTCTCGGAAGCCATTGCTCAACCCAAAGCTATGACGGCACAAACGGCATCACAGGGGCATACATCTCCCCCGGTAGATCAACCCGCACTAGATGCCACAGACCGTATACTGCAAGAGATTGCCTCAGTTGGACGACGCTTGGAGGCAATGGACTTAAAAATAACAGACTTAACTTTAGCATCCTCCTCAATCCGCGCTGATATAGCAGGCTTCAGAGAAACAGCAAATAACCTAGATCAGCGCCTGTCGGCAGTAGAAGACCATATAGCGACAACCCCTGATCAGGAAGAAGAACTAAAGTCGCTCAGAGCTAAACTTTCTGAACTGGAGGACCGAAGTCGTAGAGACAATGTACGCTTTTTCGGTATACCGGAACAAAAAGAAGGATCTGATATCAAAACCTTTCTTAGCTCACTGCTGACCAACCACTTCGGCATAGAGTTTTCACCACCTCCAGAATTTCAGAGGGTGCACAGAATTGGTCCTTCACACAAAGCGTCTGCAAATAAACCGCACCCTATCATCGCATGCTTCCTGCGCCATGAACAAGTCCGCCAGGTCATCTCAACAGCTAAAGCACGACAACCGATATCACTGGATGGACACGAAATCAGAGTGGCAGCAGACTTCTCGAGGTTAACGAATGACAGAAGAAGAGCATTTCTTGCCCTACGTCCGCAACTAAGATCTCTAGACATCAAGTATGGTCTTTTTGAACCAGCACGTATGTGGATCACACACCACGGCACATCCAGAGACTTCACTAACCCCGAGGACCTCAGCGCTTATCTACATAGTGTGACCCCGCAATCTATGGACACCGCCCCCGGCCGTCCGGACTCCCCAGCGGCGCATGCAGAAACTGCTATTAGTCTGTCAACTCCATGGCCCCAGACTCACCGTCCCCCTTCGCAAAAAAGAGGCCGAGGATATGATCGGTCACCAAAGACACAGGAATCCCGGGAGCACATCCTGAAAGCAGTGATTGATCACACTCAAGACACGGACAGAGAAAAATCCCGCTCCCCCCTGAAACCAACATCAGAAGATCAGCATGCTGAACACTAAACCCACAGTAGGACAGCTGCCCTGGAGATCCGGACCCGCTTCTAGAACATCTACTCTTCACCTTGGGACAGATAAGTGACATACCCATTCACCACATCTGCTGCTCACCCAATAGGGGAGTGGGGACCTACTAAAAACACATTTATCAAATACTGATTGCCACAATGTAACACATAGGCATACTTGTAGAACAGCACAGTTAACTCTCAGGCATATAACAATCGCACTGAAGAGAGTAATCAGACTAACACAACTCGGGGTCATGGCGGCTCCAAGACTACCACAAGGGGCATGCTCCCGGACGAACACTCAAAATGCAACACTGCAGGCCATCATAAGATACTAAGAATTCCCATATTCTAAGATGTCTTAACAGATGATAAGCACAGAACGTGTAGCGGGAGGTCCTGTGGCACATGGCCCTGGGCCTGTCCCTCTCCCCCTCCCCCCTCCCTCCTCGTTCTTGGACCATAACATCTACTCCGGGCCCGTGCCCAGCCCATCCCGGCACTTCATGCACCCATTTATGCACCCACACGACTAAGGCCCCCCCCCCTTTACCCCCCTGGGAGGTCCCATGATACCAGGAACGAAGCATCTATTCCCTTATCATGCCCCATTGATATAATACCCTACCGGCGCGCGGGCCTTACAGGTTAGACCCGCAGATTAGAAGGTTTTAGACAGTAGTGAGTGTTTTCATCCTCTGACCAATTTCCATTTGCTATTCCTTTTTCCTTTTCCTATTTATTCTTTATCACTTTTATCAATTATTCTTAATCGTTGTCCGTCTCTCTCTGCACATTCCACGCTATTCCTCTCCATCCCCCTCCCTACCTTTCTTTTCTTTTCCCTTCTCTTCTATATTTTTCGTATTGTGACCAAGGGGAACTCTCCCAACCTCCCAAGGCCTAACTGAACAAGAAATCCATATTCCTTGCCTCTCAGCCTAGTCCTTACTTACTTCCTGGTCCCACCACACGGACCATAACATATTCAATACACCATAAACCATGACACACCCGGCGCCCTCGGGATCGACAACCCCACTCACGGCACTGTCCTGGAATGTACACTTCATGACCCATTATATTAAACAACAGAAGATACTGTCCTATCTCCGCTCCAAACATACCGACATTGCTCTACTACAGGAAACACACCTCTCCTCGACGGAATCAGAGAAATTACGTAGAGATTGGGTGGGAAAAGTAATATACAGCGGAACACCACCCATGTTGGCAGGTACACAAGGAACGGGAAGAAAATGTGGAGTGGCAATACTCCTGCGTCGCTCCCTGCAATTCCGACTAATTAAAACATGACATGACCCAGAGGGATGCTACGTACTGGCTAAGCTAGTGGTGGAATCCTCCACAATATGCATAGGCTCCATATACGCCCCCACCGGCTCAAAGCGCACCTTTTTCCTCTCCCTCAACCGTCTTCTGACACAGATAGGTGCCTCACAATATATTCTTGGGGGGGACTGGAACATAGTCCAATATGCCATTCTAGACCGATCAATTGGTCTTGACGCGGGTAACAATGCAGATAGAGCCGTTTTCAAAGACATCCTCTCAGATCATGGCCTAATAGATTGTTGGCGTCTCTCCCACCCTTCCAATGGGGAATATACTTTTGTCTCTTCGGTCCACGGGACCCAGTCACGGCTAGACTATTTCTTACTTAATCATAGAATACTACAAGCGGTTAAGTCAATAGAAATACTGGTAGCCGCACTATCAGACCATTCTCCGGTAGTAATAACTCTGGAACTCGGAATGATTACACCCGGCCGTAAACCCTGGCGCCTCCCTAACACTAGATACCGATCCCCGACTGGGAAGGAACAACTTAAGACCCATATGGCCACATACTTGAAGGACAATAAAGGCTCAGTGACCTCACCACAACTTCTCTGGGCTGCGGCGAAAGCAACTATCAGAGGGCAATTAATGAGAGATGCAGCTATCTCCAATGCCCATAGACGGGCCCGACAACACACGCTAGAAGACACAATAACACAGGCCATGAGGAAATACACACAACAACCCACCCCCTCCAATCGCCGCTCCCTAGAACAGGCTAAAATGGAGCTTAACACCCTCTACACCTCACAGGCAGAATATGCCCTACAACGGCTGAAGGGACGTCACTATGAGCACTGAGAGAAAGCGGGCCGCTTACTGGCTGCCCAACTACGCCAACGGGAAACAGCACTTGCTATACCGGCACTACGCACCCAGGATAACTTACTCATTACACACCCCCAGGCGATTGCGGAAGAATTCGGCCGGTACTACCAAACTTTATATTCCTCAGAAACATCGGAAGACACTGCCCGCTTAGACGCATTCCTGCAGAGGACGCACATCCCCCATTTTACAGATGAAGGCAGGGCTCTTCTAGCAGGGGATATTAGTAAGGAAGAGATACAACAAGCAATAGCTAATCTATCATATCACAAAGCACCGGGGGAGGATGGGTTTACATCTGAATTCTATAAATGGACGGGAACCGACACTGTAGATGTCTTATACGAGGCATTTCAAGGGGCCGAAAGGGAAGGCTCCATACATCCTATGTCTAATAAAGCCACTATCACAGTCTTGCCGAAACCCGGAAAAGACCCACTTCTTAGCGGAAGCTATCGCCCTATCTCCTTATGGAATGGAGATATTAAAATATTAGCGGGAATACTGGCCACTCGCCTTAAAAAAGTTATCCCCTCGTTAATCCATCACTCCCAAGTAGGCTTTGTACCAGGCCGCTCCTCCAGGAATCACCACTGCACACTTTTCCATGCCATTTGGGCCACCCGCGATACACGAGAAGAAGCTCTAGCCCTCTCGTTGGATGCCGAGAAAGCGTTCGACCGAATAGAATGGTGGTACCTCTTCGAAATCTTGAAACGATTCGGGTTAGGAGAAAGCTTCATTAACAAGGTGCGCCTCCTATATGGCTCCCCGACAGCACAGGTAAACTGTGGGGGGTTCCTGTCGGACACTTTTGAGATCCGGAGAGGGACACGTCAAGGATGCCCACTATCACCCCTCCTATTTCTACTTGCGGTGGAGCCTCTGGCGGCAGCCATCCGTAGTTCCAACCTCATATCAGGAATCCCGCTACCAGGCGGAAAATCTGACATATATTTATACGCAAACGATATCTTACTTACCCTCACTGACCTGCCCACTTCCATCACTGCCCTGAGGGAGATTCTAACGGAATTTAAATGCATATCAGGATATCGAATCAATTGGGACAAGTGCGAAGCTCTACCACTTTCCCCATTCACAGTGAGTGCCTCCATACAAGGCTTACCTATTAAATGGAAACACTCCCGACTAAGATATCTAGGAATTGACGTAAATACAGGGTTGGTCAATGTGGTGTCAGACAATATAGACCCACTGATCAATACCATGAAACGGGACTTTGAGAAATGGGGCCAACTGAACCTCTCCATGTGGGGCAGAGTACAGGCGGTGCGGATGGTAACCTTGCCGAGGTTCCTATATGTCCTAGGCATGCTCCCCTTACAGATCCCCTTACCTGTATTAAGAGAGATAGACCGCTGTATCCGCTCCTTTGCTTGGGGATCCATGCGCCCACGACTACCCAAAACCACCTTGATAGCCCGTCGGGAATGCGGTGGACTAACCCTTCCCTCGATCGAACACTATTCGTACGCGTTACATCTTTCACAAATGGCCCTCCTACTCCCGACTGTAATAACCCCGCCGCTATGGGTGGACGTAGAACGAGCCCTTACAGGGGCCCCCTACGGCCTCCAGCTATTATACGATACGAGCCAAAAATGCCCCCGACCCACCAATCCTATGATAGGAGCCATGAAGAAAACCTGGCAGCGGGTACATCGGCTCCTTAAGATAGAACCCCACTTACATGACAGGGCTCCGGTATGGGGCAACAAAGGGTTCCAAATCAGAGGGAAAACTATTACCTGGAAGGATTGGGGTCAACGAGGCATCAGACGAGTGGACCAACTTATATCAGGGGAAACCTGGAAAACTTTTAGGGACCTACAGGTGGAATTCAACCTCCCGGAATACCACTCATGGCGTTACCTCCAACTCAGACATTGTCTTAAACAGAGACTAGGTGCCCTTCCCCGACAGCTCCCGCGCTCTCCTATACTACGCTATCTAGAGACATGGGGGAAGATGAAGGGTGTGATATCGGGACTCCAGGCATTGCTGAATCGCCACCTCTTCTCACTCCCACTCCTGACTTCCCTCAAAAACAAATGGCAGACGCACCTACAAACTGAATATGACCTGGAGGACTGGACTGACCTGATCGAAGCCAGGGACCGCGGAGCACGCGAGGCTCGTCTGAAATTCTGCCTCTTTAAGACACTACATGATTGGTATTGGACCCCACAAAAATTACATATGGCAAGACTTCTCCCCCATGCAAACTGATGGAGGTGCCCACACACACACTGCGACTTACTCCATATCCTACACGATTGCGCAGCCGTACAAACTTTTTGGAGAACAGTGGGAAACACCCTCCGAGAATCCCTACCCCTCCCACCACTCCTCCCCCCATCTCTTCTATTGCTACACGACATGGGAGAACTCCATAAGATCACACGAACTCAAAGTAGACTCCTACACACCGCGCTAGCAACGGCCAAATTATGCATCCTTAGACACTGGCGTGCACCGACCGTCCCCTCCCATGATGAATGGTTGACAGCAATGTACCAAGCAGCCACACACGAACGACTTATCTACAGTTTACAGGACAGAACGGAGGTGTTTCTCCAGACCTGGTCACCCTTCATCTCCGGACACTAGGACAAGATTACCCCTAGAGAACTCCACAAAATACCACGTAGTGGGAATATACCATTCCTGCTATCATACCCATGCAGGTACATCCACCCACACCTAACACACCATCCCTCCCCTCCTGGACTCAGATGACCCCCTCCATCCCCCCGGTAGAAAGGTAGAAAGCTACTGTATAACCTATGATAAAAACTGCTGCTCACCATCCACTATTCATTGACCTTTTTGGCATAACCTATTCCGTTATTCATATCCCAATCCTTATACATACTATTGAGGTTCATATCACTGTGTCATTCCCTGATCCATTCCCCCCCACCACACCCCCCTGCCCCAAAACATCTTATAACACTTTGTAGTCTGGCTCTATTTTTCTCTTCATATGGAAGCAGCCACTATAATGGAACTATAATTTGCCTTTTGCATTCACACGGCCCCCTCCCCTTGGTCACTATCACTATCACTACTAATATCACTACTAATGTTAACATCATTATTATTACAGTGATTTTTATTGTTACTATCGTTGCCACTTCCTTATTCTTCTTCTGCCTATTAGACACCATGGACACTAATACAATCCATATATACGCCCTCTCTCCCCTTACCCCTTCCATACCCTCCCTCCCCACTCTACATTTTCTATACACTTAGATTCCTACCCAGACACCTCTCCCCCTCACCCACCACCTCCCCCTTCCTCCCCCCGTTCTCATAACCCACACTAATCACTACTTTTCTTTATATCCCTCAATACACTCCTAATGGTCCCCCACTACCCTTGACCGTATCCCACCCTTATCACAAAACATTATGACTCACACTCTTTAAATGGACTAGCAGCATATTCCAGGGAGACTCAAGGAGATGGCAAATGGGACACCTGGTTAGTATTGACCATGACTGTTATTACAGTAGAATTGTATAACGAGGACATCATGGAGCAAATGGATCCTTGTTTTTTTTTGTTCTCTCCCTCTTCTTTTATAAGTTGGTTTCATTGAATCGTTTACCATATCTCTGATTGTATATGCATTATTATAAGAAAAAAGCCACAACTATGGCAAATGGCATAGCAATAGACAAGAGAGATATAAAATAACAATTGTACATGTATGATGCCTAGAAAAAACAGACATGTGTATTGATAATGACTCATAGAATGTAAAACTGTACTTGTTATCTTCCCTATGAGAAAACCTGATTGGAAACAGAAATGGCTTAGGTTAACAGACTGTTCACTATACTATGTAATATGATGCAATTAACAATAAAAAAAATACAAAAAAAACCTCAAACAAAACTCACTGAATTTCCAAGTTTTGTGTTATATGAAATTCACAAAACTCCTACAAAAATAACACTACATGATTTGTATAATTTTTGCACATGGGAGACTGGTCCATGCAGAAAATGTCTCGTCTACAGACATGATGTACTCTAATCAGTCTCCTGTTGGTATCACCTTTTTACGTGAAGTATGCAGTTCCATGAAAACAAAATAATGTTAGATACTGCCAAACCTTATTTCGTGCCAAAAAGCAGCATGACATTTTGTAAAATATCAAAGTAACAAATGATGAGGTTTTGTATGCACTAGTTTAAGGACCAGTGCCCAAAATGATGTGCAACTTTATTCTTGTGCGAGAGATGGCATAGCGGATTAGTTGTCCACTGAGAACGCAACGCATCTGGGCACTAACTCCTGTCTCCACCCTAGACTATGATGGTGATCATGCAAAAATGAGTTCATCTCCTGATCATGTGCTGCAGTCCTGTATCAGACAAACACTGGAGCCAGCAGCTACTTCTGTCTAACACAAGCCCGTATCCTGCCGGATGTCTTCTCTAACTAACTGCTGATGCCCCCAACATTCGAGATCACCGTGGGCCAAATGCCCAAAGTCCAAAAACTGCCAGGTGGTCCTTGTTTCTCGACGTATTAAACAGCAGCACGAGCAAGGAAACTTTAGAGCATCCTGCTGGGTGAATGTCATCACCTGGGACCACAGACAGAGCATCAGTCCTCAGGCAGAGCCACTCAGAAGAATCTATCACCTCCCATCCTGAGAAGAAAGAAACGTGGCAGGTTAGTCTGCAAGTAGACTGCAGTGCTGAGAAGTTCACTGTGAGAGCTCCATGATGCTGCAGAATAAACTGGATCCAGAGAACAGAAAAAGCTCAAGGACATTTTAAGGATTGGGTAAAGTGGGCAGTTGCCCATCACCCCACCTTCCAAGGTGTGTCTGAAAGTTATCTTTTTTTCTAGCTTGAATCTGTCTATTTCTCCATTTCGACCTTTAAAGTATTAGTCAATGTTTTTTGGCATCATGGAGCTCGAATTAGCAGAAAATAAAATAAAATAGAAAGTTGGTCTGAACAGGAGCCCTCAAAGTATGTCTTGCCCGGGGCCCCCCAAAAGCCTTAAGATGACACAGAAACAATCTTTGTAGTGTGTGGGCTACATCTTCTAGATACGTAATAGAGGGACAGTATTCATCTCTATTTCATTCATAAAATCATGACTTTACTTGGTTTTAAATAGGAAAACCCACAATTTATGGCAAGAAAGTGGCTCATATTATGCTTGTTTAAAGCATATGCACAAAGGAAGAAATATCTCAAACACTTGATTAGTAGACCAAGTGGTTACTTTAGAAACGTCATTAAACAATACCCGACCTATAGCTATAGCAGATGACAGACACAACAATAAATAAATTAAAGAAATACATTGATCTGAGTGAAAGATATTTGCAGACAGCATATATATTACCAGAGCCTTCTGCGAGAATCTGAAACAAAACGCAACAGTCCAAGGAACCCCCAGTAATTAGCTAAAACAGTGTTAACAAGAACTATTATTAGAGCTAAGTAGCACCTGGAAACTCTCATGGGTGATAAGCACGCTATAAAAACACTGTTAACTGACATAACATACCATACCATACCATGGTCCAGCTAAGTCTGGTGGCTCAGTGGACTTATGCTTCCACTGTAAGGGCCTGTGTTTAACCTCATGGTCACAGGTTCATATCCATGCGGGTCCTCTCAGCCTTTCATTCTTCTGAGGTCAATAAAATGATTACCATTGAGTTGGGTAACAATAAACATCTGCTATTCAGTGCCAAGATACCCTTCTGGGTGAACATACGCTTTACAAATACACCTTATGTTATACCAAAACATAACATATCATACGAGAGAAGACCAAAACAATAGTTCTCTCTGCAGTGAAGACAAGTAAAGTAATTATAAAGAGCATGAATGAACTTGAAAGAGTTGCCCAGCCCTGCCAAGGGCAAACTAGAACTCTCTAGGGGGCATATTTACAATGTCTCTGTGGTACACTTATGCCGCTGGAGCGTCACTTTTGTGATGCTCCTGCAGCGCAATGTGCCAGCACATATTTACAAGGTCACATAAAGCCATCTTTCGTCGCTTTTCATGGCCTTGTAAATATGGCTACCTTTCATGCATAACTCTGCGTAAAAGGGGCGTTCTATCGGTGTTGCTATGGGTGTTCCCAGTGAACCCCTATGGAATCTGATGCATTCCCAGATTTATAAGGCTGGGAATGAGTCAGATTTCTAGGCCACCTCAAGGGTGGCGTAAAAGTGGCTCAATTACGAGAAATAACTGTATTTCTCCTCGTTTTTTGTGCTTTCTATGTGGGCTGCATTCTGCAGCCCACATAGAAAGAGGAAAACACCATTAATGATTGCTTATGTGCAGGAAGGTGCCCCTTTCTGCACATAAACAATCATCCCTGCAATGCAGGCACATTGTGCAAGGGTGCCAGCTTTGGAGCTAGGCAACCAATTGTGCGCCAGCACACAGGGAAAGTATGGGGATGCTGTAAATACGATGCATCCCTGCACTTTCCTAATGGTGCAGCGTGGCGCGGCGCACCAAGCAGGCTTGGGGCGCCACACTGCATCATTTTATTGTAAATTGGGCCTAGGTGTTTGAATTTATAATATTTTCTGAACTAATTCCAACTTGCCTGTAGCAATTATTTCCATTTTTCAAGGTGTATTCAATAAACATCTTGATAAACCTGAAGAAAATTGAGACATTTGCAAACATTTACTAAACATTTGCAAACTTGTTAACACAACACCTCTCCACCAAAAAGAGCATGGACTTGCTACTCCAGCCACACCGAGATCTGAAAATTAACTCAATTGTTGGTCCAATTAGTTACAGTTGAGCTGAATTCTACTATATTACACAGTTTGTTTATTTACTGTCTTTATACAATCCATATAATGAATCACAAATTAATTATTTGATTCAGATTCCCCAAAACATAACATCTTGGGTCTCACAATATGCATTAAAAACCTAACCTAAATGCCCTTTTATGCATGCACATTATAAATTGTCCTTACTAAAAGCATTGTTTAAATCTGACCCCTGAGGTTTACAACTTAACCTTCAAGGAAATCAGCACTTTATTTTACTAGCAGTTCCCTTTTCCAGGTATTTGTCTGCAACATCGACTATGAGCACATACCTTCATCAGGGTGGCAGAACATGTGACAGGCAAGGTGAAAATTAATTCAGCGTCCATCTCAGTATTTCTGTGGAAAGCCTATATTCTTCGTGACCATAAACCACAGCTTCTGATTTTATTACAGCCTATGTATGTTTTCTCTGTTAGCCCTGCATTTATATTACTTTCATCACATATTCCATAAAACTCTGTGGCCCATATTTATACTTTTTGACGCAAAACTGCGCTAACGCAGTTTTGCGTCAAAAAAATTAGCGCCGGTTAACGCCATTCTGAAGCGCCATGCGGGCGCCGTATTTATTGAATTACATTAGCCGGCGTTAGCCGCTGGCGCTGTCTGGTGTGCGTTAAAAAAAACGACGTACACCAGGCAGCGCCGGCGTAGGGGGAAAATGGTGTATGGGCGTCCACAAATGGTGCAAGTCAGGCTGAGGCAAAAAAATCGCCTCAACCCGATTTGCGCCATTTTTTTACGACGCCCAACCCCCATTGAAATGACTCCTGTCTTAGCAAAGACAGGAGTCATGCCCCCTTGCCCAATGGCCATGCCCAGGGGACTTCTGTCCCCTGGGCATGGTCATTGGTCATAGTGGCATGTAGGGGGGCACAAATCAGGCCCCCCTATGCCACAAAAAAAAATAAAAAATAATACTTACCTGAACTTACCTTAATGTCCCTGGGGTGGGTCCCTCCATCCTTGGGTGTCCTCCTGGGGTAGGCAAGGGTGGCAGGGGGTGTCCCTGGGGGCAGGGGAGGGCACCTCTGGGCTCATTCTGAGCCCACAGGTCCCTTAACGCCTGCCCTGACCCAGGCGCTAAAATCCGGCTCTAATGCGGGTTTTTTAGACCCGCCCACTCCCGGGCGTCATTTTTGCCCGGGAGTATAAATACGACGCATATGCATCGGAGTCATTTTTTAAGACGGGAACGCCTACCTTGCATATCATTAACGCAAGGAAGGTGTTCACGCAAAAAAAATTACGCTAACTCCATGAACTTTGGCGCTAGACGCGTCTAACGCCAAAGTATAAATATGGAGTTAGTTTTGCGTCGAATTTGCGTCGAAAAAAACGACACAAATTCGGCGCAAACGGAGTATAAATATGCCCTTGTATATCAGTAGAAATCTTCTCCCCACAACTTGTTTTCTGCTAGTCTAGCCATACACTCTAAAAAAACTTCTTGCCATAATCAAGTATCCAAAATGACTTGACTCGTGATTGACAAATCCTATCTTTTTCTGTTACCGCCATTCTGTAACTTACGCAGTGCTCTTGCTCTCGTCACACACTTGTTCAATCATCTCTTTTCTCCGGTGGCCACTCTATGTGGCATAGTGAGATATAACAGCTATTACCCAGGGATGGCCTTTGGTAGGTACCCCTGGGACTGTATTTATGTATGTATATGGTATCTGTGTAGCATGAACCGATCTGGATGCCATAAAGCACTATACATGGCCAAAGGCAAGAAGATAATCAGAAAGAATCTCTTGGGGGGGGGGGTCTGGGGAGAGTCCAGATTCAGGGCTCCAAAAAGGGACCTTTTACTGCATCACTATATAATGTTCTTTAAAGTTGTGCCTATTCAGCTCTTCCTAAAATGGATCAGTGGTGGGCCACTATTGATGGATACAGGGATGCCATGCTAAAACCTGGGAGTGTCGGTGTGGAAAGCCTGTCCCTGTTTTTTCTTGTTAGGACTTCTTCATCTCCAACCTGACACTGCTATGGAATGACGTGTGCTGAGAGCTACTGGAGATAGTAAACTTATGAGCTCCACAGGGAGGAGTGAATATCGTGATGGCTTGGTAGAGGATGCATTTAGTGTTGGACACAGCAGTTTGGCGAGGGGAGCCAGTGCAGTTTCATTAGGATGGGGCATGATGAGGTCACATTTTTGCAGACCCTCGATGAGGCATGCTGAAACATGTAGGCTGCCTTTATGGGACTTTCTACATGCCTGGGAGGCCATGGAGCAGGACATTACCACCATTCAGATGCAAGAGTATCAGGCTACTCCTAGTTTCAGGGTTCATGAAGGCAGCAGCAGGAAAAGAAAGTAAATAGAGATTTAAGAGCCTTTCCTGCAATCTGCAGTATCCAATCCTTGCCCCTCTGCTGCCATTCCAGCAACAACTATGAGGCTGTTGAGAGGCTCAAAATATGGCCAGAGGCAAATGGTGCAAAATGTCACTTCAGCTCTGCCTGGCATTGTGGAGAATCGATGTGTATGGAGAAGAGTTACTCTAAAGGATACAGAAGTAAAAGCGAATGTGAAACCACCGTGATTGGAAAAACTAAAATAAAGCGATGCAAATCCCATCATTTCCACGCGGGGGAGCCCGCTCACCCCCATATGATTTTCATGAGGTTTGCACTTCCTCTCCAGTCAGTCTTCCCGGATTCTTTTCAGAGGACTTCATCAAACGATTCAATGGGCTTGCCGCTACCTAGCGGAACCGTTTAGTAATGCATGGCACAATCATTACAAATGGAAAAAGAGTGCAGTCACCTTCGTATCTCTCTATACGAACTCTACTAATAACTATATTAAGAAACACATTGGATTTTTCAATTACAGTTTCTGCTTTACTACGTTCCCCCCGCTAGCAGCAGCAGCTGCAAACCTTTAACAATAAAACGATAATAAACCATGTTTATTATAGTTTTATTGTTAAAGGGGTGGGGCCATGGGCATGACAGAAACCTCAGTGCATGTGTGTTTGGCTAGCCATCTCAGGCCTGCCAAACACACATGCGCACTGGGCTCCCTCCAACCTGGCACTGTGTGGCCAGGTTGCAGAGAGCAGGCAGAGGCTTCCAGTCTGCCTAGGAGCACCAAGCCAGGGCGCTCTGGCCAATCTGAATGCTGCTTTCATGCTACCAGCAGCATGAGAGCAGCATTCGGATTGGTCGCAGGGGAGGCTGGGAGCCTGTGCCTGCAGTAGAGGCTAAAGAGAGGTGCGGCGCCAGCGGGGAATCAAGTTTTTTTTTTTTTCTCTTTCCCCCCAATACCCCACCACACGCCGCCCGCCCCTTTTCCACGCTGTGAGCCATTCCTGATTGATTAAGCATATACAAATAGCAGTATCTGCATTGACTTCTGCACACCCGAATCCATCACATCTCATATTTCTAAGACATTCTCTACGTAAAGTTGTTAAGGGCAGTGCTTTAAATGGGCCAGTACTCACCGGTAATGAGTACCAGCACTTTTCAGTGTTCTTTCCTTAAATATCAGAGCTTTTCATTAGACAAGGAGAGTACCAGTACTCACAGGATCCCAGCAGCATGCAATTATTACTGGCTCCTGAGTGAATCATACGATGCATGTTTGGCTGGCTGTGGTATGTGATCGGGCTTCCGAGCTTGTGGGGCAATGAGCTGGGAGCAGTGTCTTCACTTGCTTGTATGGCTGAACAGTGTGTGAGCACTAATCTTCTCTTGCATTGCCATCGTGCTCACAACTGCCCATTCACATTGCCTGGTTATGTTAAGATGAGGCTGGATGTGCAGGCCAGTGTATAGCAGGGGCAGCTCCTCCGCAGTGACGGAGGGGCATTGCCCCCCTTGCTGAGCCAGCAGAAGAAAAATAAAATGATAGCTTGCTATTGTTTTATTTTTAATTTTTCATCTGCTGGCTCAGCCAGCAGCATGTACAGGGAGGGATGGGGCTTTGCCACGGGAGGTGGGGGGAGAAGGGGAGAGTGCACTAAGTGCGCATGTGTGTTTAGCCGGTGGGCCAATCCCTATGTCTAGCATGTAAGCAGCACCAGGATTACTGGGGAGCCTGTGCTGGAGTCTCAGCCACAGGAGGAGCGAGGCAGCTGGAGGCGACGGGCAGCGCAATGAAAACAGTAAGGCCCATATTTATACTTTTTGGTGCAAAACGGCACTAACGCAGTTTTGCACCAAAAAGTTTAGCACATGCTTGCACCATTTCTGTGCACCAGCCGGGCACCATATTTATGGAATGGTGCAAGCCGGTGCAAAGGGTAGGCTAGTGTTAAAAAAATGACGTTAGTCGGGTGGGGCTGGCAGTATGGAAGAAGTGGGTTTTTCACCAAAAAATGACGTTAGGCAGGTTAGAGTAAAAAAAATGACTCTACCCTGCCTAGAGTCATTTTCTGATGCAAAACCATCCATACCACATGACTCCTGTCTTAGAAATGACAGGAGTCATGCCCACCACCCCAATGGCCAGCACAGGGGACCAGGGTCCCCTTGGCATGGCCATTGCACCCTGTGCCATGTATGGGGGCCCATTTCAAGGCCCCCTATGGCACTTTAAAAAATAAAACAAAATAATGACCTGAACTTACCTGTACTCACCTGGGATGGGGTCCTCCATCCTCCGCTGTCCCTCTGGTGTGGGTGGAGGTGTCCCTGCGGCATGGGGAGGACACCTGTGGGCTTATTCCATGGTGTTCTACCATGGAAATAGGCCCACAGGTCTCCTGATGCCTGCCCTGACCCAGGCGTTTAAAAAAGGGGCAAAAACAAGATTTGCACCATTTTTTGACCCCTCCTCCCTCCCGTGCACCATTTTTGCACGGGAGTATATATATGGCATTAAGGCCATAAAGTAATTTTTTGCCCGGGAACGCCTACCTTGCATCGCATTAAGGCAAGGTAGGTTTCCACGTCCAAAAAATGACTTTAGCTCCATAAATTTGGCACTAGACAGGTCTAGTGCCAAAATATGAATATGGAGTTAGTTTTGTACTAAATTAGAGTAAAAACAAATGACGCTAATTCGGTGCAAACAGAGTATAAATATTCCCCTAAGTGTTTTCTTTTTTTTTAAAGTTGTTTCCCTCTCCCCCCCCCCTCCCCCCCAATGCAGCTAACCCCTTGACATATGCAGTGGCTGCCGCTGGTGTATGCACAATCTGTCTGCACGTCCTGGTCTGTTCTAGTGCACTTTGGAGCTGACCGATTGTGTGCCCGACCACTCTAGCAGCCACAGGTGATCTGCCTGGGGCTCCTATGACACTGATCTGCATTGAGCTTTGTCTTGCCTGTCATGCTGGACAGAGGGGGGAGGGGTGGACCTCCTCTTCTCCACAACTGCTTGGATTAAAGACAGAGAAAAGGGAAGAGAGGTAGGACAAAAGGGTCATGCAGAAAGAGGACAGAGTGAGAGGTAAAGACGGGAAAAGGAGATGAAAGAAACTCAAGAAGGACAAGAATGGCAGCTGAGTGAAGGAGGAGAGGAACATAGGAGTGGAAGAGACAGGACAAGGGGAGACAGGCAAGGCAGAGGTGAGAAAGGAGGATTGTGGATTGACAAATATATTTCAGAGAAAATCAGGTGCAAGACTTGAGGTACAGAAAGGAGAAATTGGCATGGGAAAGGTTTAGGGGTGTAAAACATACAAAAGGCAAAGGGTGAGATTAAATGGGTGTGCATGAAAAAATGTGTTTTATGGGTAGGAGGAGGGGAGAGAAAGTGGGCGGCGAGAGAGCAGAAAGAAAGCGAGAGGGAAATGTGTGTGGACACCATGTTGCAACGCATCACAAAGGGAGTCTCCAAGAAAGGCCCTTTTTATTGATCACCTGTCTTCTCTAACATAACATTTAAGTGGTTCACTGTTTGAATGGGAGTACTGCAGGAATTTTGCAGGGGTGAAAGCAATCTATTCTAATATAGGCACCTCACATGCTTTGCAGCTCCTATTTAAATGCTGATCTACAAATATAAATGACATAGATGCAATTATAACATTTGTTTCAAATGGAAAACATACTTTTTTCATAGTTTTATTCTCATCAATAACTCTGCCACAGTTTCAACCTTCAAAACAGCTGACCCTGTAGCATGCTTCTTTCAATGGCACATTACACATGCCTGCATGCAGGGATGTGCCTCTGTCTCAGTGTTCTTGACTGTGTGCATAACTGTGCAAGTGAGTACGGCTTTGGCGTGAGGCCACAGCCAAACCTGAAACCAAGGAAAGTTAGGTCCATATTTATATTTTTTTGCGCCGCATTTTCATTGTTTTTTTATGCAAAATTGGCGCAAATTTACAAAATACAGGCCCATATGTATACTTTTTGACGCAAATCAGCGCTAGGGCAGATTTGCATCAAAAAGTTTACCGCCGGCTAACGCCATTCCAACGCGCCAGCCGAGCACCTTATTTATGGAATGACGTTAGCTGGCATTGCGGCCTGGTTAGCGTAAAAATAAATGACAGTAACCGGGCAGAGGAGGCATAGGGAAGACTGGGGGTTGTGCGCCAAAGAATGGTGCAAGTCAGGTTAGAGTAAAAAATATTGGCTCTAACCTGACTTGCTCCATTTTTTGGCGCACAAGCCCCATGGAAATGACTCCTGTCATGCCCCCTGCCCAATGGCCATGCCCAGGGACTTCTGTCCCCTGGGCATGGCCGTTGGGCTCAGTGGCATATAAGGGGGCCCAAGTCAGGCCCCCCTATGCCAATTTGAAAGAAAGTATACATTATACTTACCCGCACTTACCTGCACTCACCATGGATGGTTCCCCCCATTCATGGGTGTCCTCCAGGGGTGGGCAAAGGTGGCAGGGGGTGTCCCTGGGTGCAGGGAAGGGCACCTGTGGACTGCTTCCATGGTCTCCCACCATGGAAATGAGCCCACAGGTCCTCTAACGCCTGCCCTGACCCAGGCGTTAAAAAACGGCGCAAATCCAGCTGGGTGCCATGTTTGAAGGCCCGCCTCCTCCTGTGCGTCATTTTGACACCAGGGGATAAATAAGGCGCACATGCCTTAGAGTCATTTTTTGCACGAGAACGCCTACCTTGCATGTCATTAGCGCAAGGTAGGTTTTCACTTCCTAAAAATGACTCAAACTCCATAATTGTGCACTAGACGGGTCTAGCGCCAAAGTATAAATGTGGAGTTAAGTTTGCGCTGAATTTGCGTAAAAACAAATTACGCAAATCCGGCGCAAACAGAGCATAAATATGGGCCACAATTGTATTTTGTAAGTTTGCGATGCTTTTGCGTAAAAAATGGTGCAAATGCGGTGCTAAAAAAGTATAAATATGGGCCTTAATCTATTGGACATCCTTCAACAGTTCAGAACCCTGAGTCTTACAGGCTTTGCAGGCCCCACGGGGGCAAATCGCTTAACCTCAATCAAAATGCCATTGAACTCAACAAAGTTCTCCAACCTACCACCCCATATGTAGCGCCTCGTTACCTCTTCTGAGCTGTTACTCCTTGTACTAACTTGTAGTGAGGCAACTTGTTCGTTGCCCTCAATATGTGCCAATCTACTTACTAGAAAGGGATCGTGGTTTATCTTTATGCATTTTTCTCTCACAAATTGTGCACACTATCCATAATTGTGCATAACGTGAAAATACAAATAGCTTTCATGTGCCATATGTGCAGAGTCAAATTACACACGGGAAACAACTCTTTTGTATATGCATAGACAAAAGGAATGTTCCACAGGTTGCAAAATTGTTGCTGTATTATTTTGAAGAGTGCCCCACCAAGAAAATGCCAAATTATATGTTTGTCTCTTCGTCATGCCCTTAGTCACTCTCTCTGATCCCCGCCGCATCTGTTGCAGTGTGTGAGTACTGGAGCTTTATATTAGACAAGGAGGGTATCAGTACTCAGAGGGGCCTAGCAGGATGCAATTATTACTGCCTCCTGTGCTGTGACTGAACTTATTTTTACCATTTAAATCACTAGTTAAGGGTATGTGAGATACCACAATTCATATAGTTAGACATCTGCACGTGCAGGACACTTGCTTCAAAGCACTCTTGGGAGTAGCTGTGCGCTATAAATTCTATCATTCATTCACTCATACTGAATAACACCCGTGCAAGAGAATGAGTGTTGTGATGTTGTACATTATGTTTGAAGCAGACTACGCGTATCTTTCAGTTTTTAATACGGTTTCTTTTATTGGATGACTAGTATTTATTTTTTAATACACAAGTTCCTTTTCCCTTTTCTAAAAAGTGTTATTATTGTCCAACAAGAACACCATTCTTTACACAACCCATCACTTTTGAAGCAGGTAAATGTTTTTTTGATGCTAAAATGTGTCTTCAAGTGGAATTCCAGGTAACATTTGACTGTGAATTTGCACACAGGGTGTGGTGTGGATGGAGCCGAGCATTCGGGGTGTGGTGTGGATGGAGCCGAGCATGTGGGGTGTGGTGTGGATGGAACCGAGCACGCAGGGTGTGAATGGAGCCGAGCACGTGGAGTGTGGTGTGGATGGAGCCGAGCATGTGGGGTGTGGTGTGGATGGAACCGAGCACGCGGGGTGTGGTGTGGATTGAGCTGAGCACGCGGGGTGTGGTGTGGATGGAGCCGTCCATGCGGGGTGTGGTGTGGATGGAGCAGAGCATGCAGGGTGTGGCGTGGATGGAGCCGAGCATGTGGGGTGTGGTGTGGATGGAACCGAGCACGCAGGGTGTGAATGGAGCCGAGCACGTGGAGTGTGGTGTGGATGGAGCTGAGCACGCGGGGTGTGGTGTGGATGGAGCCGAGCATGTGGGGTGTGGTGTGGATGGAACCGAGCACGCGGGGTGTGGTGTGGATTGAGCTGAGCACGCGGGGTGTGGTGTGGATGGAGCCGTCCACGCGGGGTGTGGTGTGGATGGAGCCGAGCATGTGGGGTGTGGTGTGGATGGAGCCGAGCATGTGGGGTGTGGTGTGGATGGAACCGAGCACGCAGGGTGTGAATGGAGCCGAGCACGTGGAGTGTGGTGTGGATGGAGCTGAGCACGCGGGGTGTGGTGTGGATGGAGCCGAGCATGTGGGGTGTGGTGTGAATGGAGCTGTCCACACGGGGTGTGGTGTGGATGGAGCAGAGCATGCAGGGTGTGGCGTGGATGGAGCCATCCACGCGGGGTGTGGTGTGGATGGAGCCACTGGCCGTACAGCAGGGGGTCAGGAGAGCGGCGAGCACAAGAAAGATCCGTGGAAACTGTGAGCATCAGTAGGGAAGAGGATAGCAGTGAGTGCAGCAGGGTACAGGACAACATGAGCACAGCAGGGACACAGAGGATCAGTGAGGAAAGATGGATGGCATGCAACAGTGAAAGGGGGATATCATGCAACAGTGACGAAAGAGTGGGATAGTGCAACAGTGAGTAAGTTGTGATGCAGCACAATGACAAGGAAAGAGTAATATGCTGCAACAGTGAGGACATTGTGGTGTAGTGCAACAGTAAAGATAACAGAGATATTGTGCAACAGTGAGGAAAGAGTGAGATAGAGCAACTGTGAGGAAACAGTGGTACAGTGCATTAGTGATGGAACAGTGATGTAGTGCATTGGACAGGAAAGAGTAATATGCTATAACAGTGAGGAAAGAGTAATATAGTGCAACAGTAAGGATAGCAGAATTTTAGTGCAACAGTAAGGAGATTGTGGCATGCTGCAACAGTGAGGAAGCAGTGGTATAGTGCAACAGTGAGGAAATAGCTAGTATAACAGAGATGCAGCGCAACAGTGAAAAAGAGTTAGTATAGTTCACCAGTGAATATAACTCAGATATGTTGTAACAGTGAGGGAATAGTGGTGTAAAGAAAAACTTAGAAAACAGAGGTATAGTGCAACAATGAGGGAATAGTGAGGTAGTGCACCAGTGAGGAAAGAGTGATATAGTGCAAATGCAACTCCAACAGGGATACAACGCTACAGTGATAAAAGATTAGTATAGTGCAACAATGAGGATAACAGAGATATAGTGCAATAGTGAGGAAATTGTGGCATGGTGAGGACAGAAAGGTTATAGAGCAACAGTGAAGAAAGAGAAACAGTGGTATAGTGCAACAGAGAATATACCCCAGATATAGGGCCTAATTACAAAAGACCACCAGGCGGCGGTCTGACCGCCACAATATGACCGTGGTGGTTGTGCCACAGTTGGACCGCCAGCACTGCCTGTTTCCTGCCACAGGAGGGGCTGGTGGTGCTGGCGGTCCTAATCCACCAGGGCAGCGCCCTCACCGCCTGCTTTTACATGGCAGTAGCACAACCATGCAAGTCTGGCAGAGACGGGTGTATGCCACTTGGCATGGGCACTGCAGGTGCCCCCATGGCCAGCCCCCTCGCACAATTCACTGTCTGCATTGCCCCATAGTTTAACAGTGAGGCAATAGTGCCACAGTGCAACAGTTAGGAAAGAGTGGTATACATCAACTGTTAGAAAACAGTGGCATAGTGCAAAAGTGAGGGATTACTGACGTAGTGTAACAGTGAGGAAAGAGGGTTGTATGACACAACCATCCATGCCTTAACAATACAGTCGGAAGCACGACCGCGTCTTTACCACACATGCCTTTATCACGGGTGCCTTTACAAGGAATTTCATTGTAACAGCATATGTGGTAAAGAAATATGCATGGTAAATTCCCCCCGCCCTGTGCCCTAACACCAGACACCCCTGCCCTGCAATCCACCCCGCTCCTGCCCTTAAGTCTACCCTGACCCCGCCCGCCTTGAGCCCTAAATCCCAAAAACAACCCCTGCCTCCCCTGCGCTTAAAACTACCCAACCCGCCCCGAACCCTAAATCCAGCAATCTACCCCGACCCCCACCCCCAGACACCCTGCCCTTAAAACTACCCCAACCTCCCCATCCTGAGCCCTAAATCAACACCCCTGCCCTGCAATCCACCTCGCCCCTGTCCTTAAAACTACCCCGACCCCCACGCCCTCAGCCCTAAATCCAAAAAGCTACCCCCCCCGGCCGCCCTGCCCTTAAAACTACCCCAATCCTCCCCCACCCTGAGCCCTAAATCCCAAAAATTACCCTGACACCCCACCACCCCGTCCTGAGCCGTAAAACCACCCTCACCCCTAAAAACAACCCCTCAAACTAAAATAGCACTATATCAAAAAGACTACCCCAACCCCCCGCATTGAGCTCTAAAACTGCCCCACCTCTAAAAACAACCACCCACCCCAAGCACAGCCCAGCCCCACTTACCTCTACCGATCCTTCTTCCTGCTCCTGATCCGTGCCCACCCATCCGCACAGCTTGACCGCTGCCTCAACCACGTATATGCGTGGTTGAGGCATATTCATGGTTCAGGCTGGCTCCATGCATATGTGTGGTTCAGGCAAGCGTTGCTTTGCTTGCGGACAAATGGCAAGCATGGCTGAGCCCGCATAATTTGGGCCATTTCCCAGGAAAGAGTGATTTAGTGCAATCTAACAGGGATACAACGCAACAGTGTGGAAATTGTGGCATGGTGCAACAGTGAGGAACAGAGATTACAGAGCAACAGTGAAGAAAGAGTGGTCTAGTGAAACAGAGAAGAAACTGCAAGTATAATAGGTATACAGCATAACAGTGAGAAAACAGTGATATACTGCATCAGTGAGGATAAAAGAGATATAGGCCCATATTTATACTTTTTGACGCAAAACTGCGCCGCGCAGTTTTGCGTCAAAAATATTACCGCCGGCTAACGCCATTTTGGTGCGCTGTGCGGGCATCAGATTTATACTTTGACGCACGGCGGCGCAAACAACTGGTGGGAGTCATTATTTTTGACACACACCGCGGCGTCAAGTCGTAAAGGAAAACGACGTTAACGCGGCGGAAATGACTGTGGGTCGATTTACGACACCGCAAACCGGATATGCGCCGTTTTTTTGACACAACAGCTTAAAAGAAAACAGCGAACACAGCCATTTCACCAGAGGAGAGCCAAAATGGATCCCAGATGCCACTACAGACCCCAGGAAGATGACAGCAGACCAGGAACTAGCCAGGAGGACCCACACAAGAACCAGGACACATTTAAGAAGAAAAGAAAGTGGCGCTTTAGTGCAGAGGAGCAGGAAATTCTGGTTAAAGAGGTGACGGAACACCAGCACCAACTGTTTGTCACATCAAAGTTGCCAATCAGTAGGAGAGAGGCCATATGGCAACAAATTGTCGACAAGATTAACAGTGTGGCAGAAGTACGCAGAACAGTCATCGAGTGCAAGAAACGCTGGCATGACTGCAAGTGCAGGACCAAGGAAAAGATGGCCAGGAACAGGAAGGCAGCACTGCAGACTGGAGGTGGGAGTCCAGCACCGCAGGAGGCCCTGGACCACATGGAGGAGATGGTCACAGCCGTCATCCCTGAGGAGATCGTCACAGGGATTCAAGGACAGGACAGCGCAGACTACCAGGGTACAACACACACGCAGGGTAAGTCGCATGGGGAATTAAAATGCAATAATGTCATCTACAACCGGGGGGGGATACCGACCACTAAATGCATGGAAGTCATCTAATACATGGAGTGGCATGGGTAAAGGGGCACGACAGGGGGGCATGGCCCGTTGTGCGAAGACCTGGGGCACACCATTACACAACACCAACAACCTTTCCATGGGGGCATGTTGTCATGCCAACGATGGAGCAAAGGGAAAGCCACGACAGGAGGGAAGGCCACTACGTCAAACTGACATCCTTGCACACGTCAGCCAACATACCCCCTACATTAATTGGGGCCCTATTAGCAATCCTTTAGCCATACCGACAACTGCAATGTAACTGCGACAACAGTTGCCACTACCACCTCTGCTCTGTGTGCAGCTCAAGTAGCCAGTGGCAGTAACCTCCCCATGGATCATACACACCTAAATTAGGGGGTGAGGATGACAACTGCAACAATCCCCAGAAACAAGACAAAGGCCCCAGTACTCTCAAATGTCAATGCCCATAGTTGTCGCAAACATGAGCCAAAGTAAACAACAATAGGAGCTACACAGCACTAAGGACACACCCATGCTGCATATGTCAGGGTCCATCCTGTGCCTGGGTAACAAAGCAACATCCCAAATTTCATACTGCTCAGACAACAGCATTGAGGAGGGGACACATGTAACTGGTCACTGAAATACACCTGCACAGTCAGAGGAGGAAATAGGACACTGATACAACTATCAGGGCAATCCAATGTAACACACATTCCCCAACATCAGCAGGACACATTAACAATGTCAACATCCATATCAGATCATAACATAGCCATGCATAGGATATGCCACATGTCAATGACATTTAAGTGGATGTGAACGATCAGAGATTGGGGCAGGTCCAGATTGTTAAGTGTGCTGCCAGGGCCATCAGTACACCCACAGCCAGTGAAAGGTCTCACCATGAGAATGGATGTACACGGAGGGTTGAGTAGGAAAAGAAGGTGGCAATTCTCTTTTTGGCATAAATCAACACCTAGAGGAGATGAGGCTGACAAGTCTGATAACTCAATAACATACATGTGACACACAGGTGGGCCATAAGCCTGGAAGAATGCCCATCTGAAGGACTGGAGAAATTAACACAAAACAAGATCACAAAGTGAATTCATCAAAAGGCAGGCACGTCACATCAAAATTGCCACAACACAGACACACTAATTGTACCCTGTTTCATTGCAGAGGAAGATGGATTTCCTGCCATTATGCCTGTCCCAGATTTCCCTGATGACATGGATGACGAGCCGATAAACATTCCCCAGGAGACCATCCAAAAGGTCCTTGAAACCCTCCAGACCCCACCTTCTGTCACAAGGAGGAACACAGAACAAGCAGTCATCGCAGAGGAACCACCCACCACCCCAATTGTAAGACCTGCCAGCTCCAATACAGCTGAGGACTCAGACGACACTGGCACCAGCTTTGAGAGAACTGTAGGAGTACAGCGGGAGCTGGCCAAGGAGGTGCGGGTGGGGATGCAAAATATGGCAGCCAGCCTTGAGGGGATGCGTTCGTGCATGATGTCATCTGCAGATCAGGCAGCATCTATGCAAGCCCTAACATCTATCTTGCAGGAACTGCAGAAAACCCAGAAGGAAATCAGCACAGCTGTAATACAGTTGACCCAACACCTACAACAGCAATCCTGTCAACGCGTGCACGAATGCAACATTGAACCCCTCAGAGCCGACCTGGCTGCCTACCATCGTGATGTGGCTGCTATTCTCAAGAACCAGCAGTTCCTCCTTGCTGCAGTACTGCCCTTAAGACCTTCACAGGTAGCAGCGACCGGGATGTCTGACTCCACGTCTTCTAACACTGAGGTGTGTGTTGCCCCTTCACAACCAACAACAAGGACAGTGGCAGCTGTAGTCAAGCACTGTTCTGCAAACCACTGTATATCTTGTCACCCAGCCCAGTGATTGTCTCCTACTCATTGGCTAAGTCTGTCCCTCTGCACTGTCTGAAACAGCAACCCCAGCATGTCAAAAGCATTTTGGTAAACCCTTGTGTTGGATCACAATGTAAGATGTCACTCTAATGGACTCACAATCATGGACAATGTACAGATAGCACTACAGCACTTTTCAATAAATAGCACTTACACAACAAATCTGTCTCTGGGTAATGTGACATATCAACTGTGCAGTAGATAACTGAAATGTGCCTACTGTCAAATTACGTAGCTTGTCAATACAACTGTCCTGATAATATGTAGTCAGAGAAATCTGCACAGTGCCCATGTTTGCATCATACTCTGCCCATCCTGACGGACAAATCTGATGAAGTGAGAAACCAAACACCATCATGCTGTGTTGGACAGAAGAATGCTTCCTCAGGGGATAACTAAGTCATCAAATAGTATTAGCAAAATGTTGTCACCATGCAAAAATAACACAATAAACATGCCACACTAATCTAAGTAAACACTACAAAAACTGCACAAATGAAGGTGTCTGAGTTAACATACAAATAGGTAATCATGCCGAACTGTGTCACAAATGATGTATGAGGGTCATGAAGACAAGAATACAAGATTGCCAATGAGAACTCATCTTATAAGGGTGTGCATGATCATCACACTGCAGTCAGACCTAAAACTGTTTCCCCAATATCAAGTCTGGAAGCACTGTTTGTGACTTTGAAAACACACTTATCAACAGAAACACATTGAGATCCATATTAACTGTGATTGGCGGTTGCAACAAAGGGTCGACACTTTGCAAGGTAGCTCTGGGCTAGCTGCCAATCGTACAGCTCAGTTGGGATTTATTTGTAGCATAGGACACAGATGTTATAGTACCAAATTGATGTACACTGAATCCAAACCCACGATCAAGTACCATTCAACACATACTATTAAGGGGTAATCAAATATTTATTAAATGCTAACCATAGATGAGGAAACTGAAGGAAAAATCTTACCTACCCTAATCTACCCTAACTACTCATTACCCACAACTGTCCCTAACTAACCTAAGCTACACTTACTTATCACATGTAACGAAACGTTCTAAACATCTACCCCCACCCCCCTTATGAGACGGGACACATGGGGGACTACACATACTAACCTAAACACATACTATACTATCCTAAACAAAGAAATATTTGTTTGTATTTTTCTTTCTTATTTTTTTTTTTTTTACACACAAGAACCCCAACATAGCCCAACACACATCTACCCACACATGTAATAAGTAAAAATAGAAACAAGCAGGCCCCCCTACCCCACACCCACTAACACTAACTAAACTAACAGCCTCTACTAACCTAACACTAAGCCCCCTAAGCCCACTAACTGTAAGAACAAGGAAAGAGGAGGGAGGGGAGGGAATCATGTCCATCAAAAAAATTGTCTAGAGGTTGGCCCTCCGGAGGGTCCTCTTAATGTCCTTGACCCGCCGGTTAATGTGCGCACGTCCCGGCTCAGGTGGCTCAACTTGCGCAGCACTTTGTCCATCTTATGTTCCATTCTGTTGAAGGCTGCAGGGTCAACAGATGGAGCAGTGGCAGTCTGGGTACCGGTGGAGGAGGTCTGTGTGGGCTGTCCTGCACCGGTGGCAATGCTGGGGCCAGGAAGTCCAGCAGATGTTGGACAAACAGTGGCAGCTGTGGGTGGGACCACCTGGCTCTGATTGGTGGTTGTGCTGGTGGTGGCTGTGGTGGGCAAATTAGGCCCACCGTGTGGGAAGGCTCGCCATGCCCCGGAGGCCCGTTCATGGCGATATCGCCGGGCCATCCTCCGGAACCCCTACTCCACCAGCAGGATGTGCTGATATCGCATGGCCCAGCGCTGAAATTCACGGACCTGGTCTGGAGTCATGTTAGCAGCTGTGAAGACAAATGCAGATATGCTACATTAGTAACTGCATTGTGTGAAACGGCACAGCAAGTTAATCAGACATTACATCTACTCTACTTGTAACAGCTCATATCACAATACAGAGCATTGAATGTCCCTGAGGAAGTACATGGCAGGCCAGACTACAAAGGTCACATCACACAAAGCACATCCATAACCTACAAGATGGGTAATAACTGGCTTTGACTTGCAATCTGAGTTCTGACAGTTATCACCTAAGAATCATGCTGCATATCCTCCGCCAAGACCTGGGCTACAAATGTCAGTGTACGGAAAGCAAAACTAAAGCCACATGGTCTGCAAGTTGTAACTGGACTTGCCAGTATAGTACCAAGTGCCAAACCTGAGTGTGTATACTAGTATGCAACCAAACCGTCACTTGTGTAACATACTGGTAGCATCAGTACTAGGTACCCCATTCACAAACCCATGGCCGTGTTTGAGGGGGGACGGTGGATACACAGCTATAATTTGACAACAACATGTACACCGAGGAGTGTATAGGAAACTCCACACATGTTTGTCTCTACAGACACACCACAGATAAGGTCTATCTACAATTAGGAGTCAGCAAACCCTAGAGCACTCATAGGGTCAGACATGTCAGGAAATGCAGAACTTAGTACACAACATATACTTCCAGTGAAGCCTGACTTACATCAGACATAGAGTTGCTAGAACAGCCATGATCATGAATTGCATGCACCCCTAGGCCATTGCACTCAGGTTCCACAGACTTGATACACTACATGTGGAAGTACATGCTGCTAGGAGGTTCTACCTACTGTTTCAAAATAACGTAGGTAAATAGGGAAGCAGATATCTATTGGAAAGCTATTAGCTCTACCAATCTTAGAGATTGTGGGTCTGACAGGCTGACTAAATTGGGGCTGACTTCCATTGCAACTCTTGGTGATACAAGTGTCATACACATGACTATCCTCTGTACTCACAGTGGGGCCTACAGGGATGTCCTACAATCCCTACATGATACCATTGGATACGCATTGGAAAACTCAAAACATGTGAGAACTGCATTCCCACTCATGGAACAAGTGAAAAGCTTGCCCAACGCATCACACCTTGCTATGCGTCCAACTCACACGAGTCCATAACCAGCAAACACAACACATAACAGACATATCAACACTTACTGGAGTGGTCGGGGTCCTCAAATGTCGCCACCTCTCCCACAATGTAGGGTGCCGGTCCACCTGTAAGGTATGGAAGGAAGAAATGTGCTCAAAATCTGTGCACAGTGCAACAATTTAATAAACATTTACAATGTGTAGGCTTAATAATGAAATGGCAGCCATTCAGACATGATGGTACTGCATCTGATATATCATGGCCAACTTGTACATAGCATGGGTCTCCTGTGACAGTTACACACATATCTGCACACATACATTGGCCCTAACTATCATGTGGTTGCAAACATGCCCCATAATTGGTGAGCACTAAGAAATATGGAGTGTAATCGTCTCATCATGTGCATCCAAGAGAGACATCCAAAGCTTGGTTACTTGAGGACTGCATTACCAGTCAAACATGCCTTGTGGCCATGACACATTTATTGCACATAGGCCCAATGTACAGAGGGAGGGGCAGGGACTTTTGTAAGCCATCCTGTTGTTACAGTATAGTCAATTGATGTGGCCCAGCTATGGTGATTTGCACCAACCATGGAGATGTGAAGCCATGTGCATACACTTGGACTGCCATCCATATTAGGATTGTGGCTCAACTAATTCCAACAAACATCTTAAGATGTTAGCTGAGGGCACCTTACACCTTTTCACGATGTTTTCAAATCAAGAACTGACATGTATCCAAAAAGATCAAGGAACACAATAATACCACACATTCGTAGTACTTCTGTGAACGCTTTCCTTCCACACTCACCAGACTCACATGAGACATATGTCTGAGCCACTTTACTATTACCAATTGACGTGAAGGCAGCACTCATTTTCTGCATCATGTAGTGATTCTAAAGTCAGTCTAGCAATTGCATCAACATAGTTGGCCTAAATGTTGGTACATCTGTACTTCTCTGTCAATAGTACCCAATATAGACATGATTGGCTCCTAATTTGTTAGCTGTTCTGACAAAAAGGCCGCACCAATTTCCTTCATGGAAAAGTAACCTGTAAGTTTGCTGAGCATGTGCTACCTGACAGCTAGCAATTTTGATCCTTGCCATAGTGCATCAATGATCCCCTTATATTTCCCCAGCATTACACACAGTCAGCAAGTTAGCTGGCAGACATTGCACTAATCCCCTGATGTCACTACAGAGCATTTAATCGTGCACATTAACATAAGTCGTACTCACCAACAGTGCCACCAATCATGATTCCCAGGTGGTCCAAGAGATCCTGCTCCCTGGTGATGAGGTCAGCCCACCGGTGCTTCAGCTAGTGGTCACTCCTCTGGCTGGCATACACACGCTGCAGGTGATGCAGCACCTTTCCCCACCGGATTCTGTGCGCCTCTGTCGGATACCCCTGTATCACCCTGTCCCCTGCCTGGATCATGAGCGGCAAGAAATACATCACCAGCCAGATGAAGCCCCCCAACACCTCTTCCCCCATCCTGCCAAGACGTAGCCTACCAGACATACTTATAAGTGACGATAAGGAATAGGGGTAAAAAAAATAGAAAGTGGAAAAGGGTGAAAGTAGGGGTACAAAGACAGAAAAAAAGTAAACCTAAACACTAAAAGAGCCCAACTATCCCCAAACTAACACTACCCACAACAGACTCCCACAAACAAGAAAAACACAAGATAAATGGACAAATATAGACAAAACACAGTACTACAGTATACACAAGCAATATTTATTTCACAAAAGGACTTTACAGATAGCACACAGGACAAAAACAGCACAAAATCTCAGGACAACACTCTTTTCAAAGCCACACAGTCTAGAAGGATCATAGACTGCAAAGTGAAAGTGAAAGTACACCCACTGTACATGATCTGTAAACAGGATATCCTATTACATCACTTCCTGTATGAAAAGTCCCGCCTTTTTCGCGTTATGCGTCATTTTTTGTTTACCAAAACTGTATTTGCGTATTTTTTTTTTTTTACGCACAGACGTGAATATTAACCCGCATCCACATAATAATACATGGACTGTACAAATATCTGGATGCGGGCTAAATTTCACTCCTGTGCGTCAAAAAAAATGACGCAAATACAGTTTTGGTTGTCAAAAAATGACGCACACCGCTAGGGACGTCAAAATTACAGTGCATTAACTGGTTTGGGGCATTTTTACTAGTTTTTTGGTTATTTAACATTTTGAACACATCAGACATTGGCTAATTGAAGACAGTATGGTGTTGATGGTGTATGTTCACATGCGTGACATCATACTGCAACGGAACATCATCCACTACACCCTTCACAGTATTTTTACAGTTGGCTGACGCAATAGATGGTCATAAGTGTGGCCTACATACTGTATATGTGTTGCACAAATTGTGCATGTTTGGCATAACGAGAGGATAGCAATGTGACGTACATATGTACAATACCTAAATGCCTTTGGCTCAAAGTGTGTGCTTTGACAACCAATGTGTTGGTTGACCAAGTGTGTGTGTATCACATGAAGCATAATTGTACATATGGTTGTATGAATGTGACGTCCATGTGTCCAATCCTTAGATGCAAGTCAAATTGAAAATGAGCAAGGGCATGTGTTAGTCATACATGTAACAACACCGGTAAAGTGTACTTCCAAGTTTTAGGGTCACGTAGACACCACATGTGACATAGCATGCACCAGATGGATGGCAGACACTTGTTCATGTCAATGGTCCACATTTTCTACATCCTATGTCCTAGAGTATTGGTAAGAGCTTCCTAGGCACTAGTTGGTGAATCCCACAGTGAGTCATACACATGCATTGAGGAAGTGGGTACCATGTTGTTTGCACAGACAGACAAGGGTGAATCTTATATGTATGATGACACCACAGTTGAGGCCATAGAAGTGAGCCCCAACTATCAAGTGGCTGTGGTGGACCAGCATACAAGACAGCACGTGTCCACATATTTCCAGTGATCAATTGCACATAGGTGTCTTGTTCATGTGTGTGGTCCAATGATGATCCTGTAGATTGTTTGGGGTGTAATTTGTCACAGTTCGGTCCAGGACTCATCATGAGTCAGTGGCAGCTATTCCTGTATCTACTGAGTATCCTTGGTTGATCAATGTGAGTAAAGTAGATGTGGACATGTGAACCAACATATGGATGGTCCCACCCTGTCACTAAAGATGTGTAATGAGACAGTCAACAGGGCAACCTTGGTGTGCTGAGTGAGATAATGTCTCAGGTGTCATGTTCCGGCAGGTGTCATTACAACATTTGTACAAAGGTTGGCCTCTGCACTTCCCACTGCCTCTAGGAACATCATAGCCTCTGTGCTGATAATTCTCGCAGCTATTCACCACACACGGCCCATCACTATGTTGTGCGCCCTGTGATTCTGTGTGTGAACTGTCATGGTCCTGACATTTGTGTATTATTCATGGACATTATCAGAGGTTGCTGGTTGTGCTGAAAGCCCCGTACCCAATCCCTGCCTACGGCCCTGGGACACTGTCACACTTTGTCATTCATGCATAAATGCAACCCAGACAAAGGATGGGCCATGAATTTTGCTTTTCCAAGAGGATGTAACTCAAATGGTACAGTTAAAAGGCAGATGATGCTATACAATGTATTTGGGTATGCATGGAAGAAGCCCATGTCCAATGCCCCCTGATGAATGGGAGGTTTGCTAACGCAAGTGTGGTACATATGTAGACACAGGGATACTTTAGTGTGACACACAGACAGTTGCCAGTCAGGCTGACAGAATGCAAGGTGATTCAGGATCCAGTTACTTGACAAGTTACGTAATCAGTGGTCTGACTGAGACTGTTTTGAGGACAAAGTAGACAGTTGACATGTCAAACAGTGTACGTCCTGTGTTTTTGAAGGTGACAAATGAACCCAGTCGCTGTGTTACACGGCTTAATTAGTATCAATGGTTGACGGTGCATTTGACATAATGGCAACTCCTATGCTGTTCCAGGCATCATCAGGGGCAGTGCTTTTTGAAATGGGTGGTGTGCATGGAGGTGATCACAGGTGTGGGCTGCATCTGTTTCTCACCAGTCCTGTAGGTGAGACTTGCATTCTAAGGGCCAACAGACATTTTCACAAGGGGAAGCAATCTACACGTGCTAACAGGGCTTTGAAACTAGAAGACAGTGTATAAATTGACCTGACGTCTTTGCAGTCAGATGTTCTATGACAATGGCATACCATAGGAAAGGGTGTAGCACACTGGTTTGCTAATGTTGGTCTGTGTGTGTAGAGGAGGTATTATCAGGGTACACATCTTAGTATTCCAGGGACCTCTTCCGACAGGTGGGTTGTGACCAGGTGCATGGGTGTGTAATGAGTTAGGAAATGGGCTGACATGTACATGGAATGTCATGTGCGCAATGCATGTCATATGTGTGGCACTTGTGCTGTCTATGTTCTGCTTCTATGGAACTCTAGTCACAGATAGTCCTTGCAAATATTGGATGCAGTTGGACTAACTGCTGTCAAGGGTCTGGTCAGGCATTCCTGTTACTGACGCCAAAGCACATTGACTGCCTCATGTATGAGGCTTGTTTTCCCCTTATTGAGTGATGGTGTCTTAGTTGTGTGCCATATGCTGCGTTGGACCTTGCTTTCAACATGTATGTGTGAAATAGTTGTGGTCCTCTGCTATTGGCCTTCAAAGGAGATATGTACATGATATATGTCATTAAGAGTGTGTGTGTATGTGACCATTGTATGTGAGGCATCACATTAGCTCTGGGATGTTCCGTGTCCTATTCAGTATCTCAGCAATGCTCCATGAGGCAACACTCTTATTCTGATAAGTAGAGATGAAGGTGTGCAAAAAGGAATAGCCAGACCATGATATGGTGATTAGAATAGGTGTTTATTTAAATTCGTTAACTAAAGTGGTGAAGGTGATCATATTCAGAAGAAATTATTTACAATCTGTTGCCGCCTGCGTATACCAGCAGCTGTGTTCTGTAGTTCCCCCTCCTGTTGCAGGCCAGCATCCTCCTCTTCCTCCTCTTCAGGCATGTGTGGCTCTGGTTCCAGCAGGGGAATGTTTCTTTTGATACAAATGTTGTGCAATATTGCACATGTGAGGATGATCCTACAGACCATCTCGGGGGAATATAGGAGGCTACCACCAGTGATGTCGAGGCAGCGGAACCTTGACTTGAGGATGCCGAAGGTCCGCTCGACAATGCTGCGTGTCCTCCTATGGGCGTCGTTGTATGCACGCTCTGCAGCAGTATTTGGGTTGCCAAATGGTGTCATAATCTATGGCTGGATGCCATACCCCTGATCAGCTGCAAGAGAAAATGAATGGGATCATGTTGATGTAGCTGGCACTATTTAAAAGACCTTTCATGGCAGTAGTTGTCTTGTGTTGTCTGTGACTCTTTTGTTTATTAATGTGGCATCCTATGCTTGTAGGCTGTACCATCTGCATTGGAGGCCAGAATCCTTTGCAAACTTCAACATTTGTATAAAAAACACATTTTCAACAAATTTCAGCAATACAAAGTTCTGGAATCTCAGGGGAGCCACAAACCTCATTCTACCCAGTTTTCCCAAAGTCGCCTGATAAAATAGTACTTCGCTTGTGTGGATATGCCTAGTGCCCGCAACAGGGAAGGGCCCAAAACACAACATAGACACATCAAAGTTATCTATTACAAAAGTTCCTGTTTTTGCAAAGGGGGCACCTGCGTTTATTGTCCTGGGCTCATCAGTCATCTAGGGAAAGCTACCAAACACAGACATTTCTGAACACTAAACACCCAAGGGAGTCCATGAAGGTATGACTTGCGTGGATCCCTCAGCGTTTTCTTACCCAGAATCCCCTGCAAACCTCAAATTTAGCTAGAAAATCAAATATGCCTCTAATTTCTGTGTGGGATCACTGCACCTGCACATATTTCATACCACCCTGTGTCCCCCTTGGTCTCCCAATAAAAATTATACCTCACTTGTGTAGGTGGGCCAAGTGCCTGTAACAGGAAAGGGCCAAAAACATGCAGAAATTGAGGGGAACCAAAGCCAGTCCAAAAGGGCAGTTTTTTTTCAAATGTTTTTAGGCTGACAAGTGGGGCAGATTTTTATCAGTGTAGATGCAACAATGCTGGATGGTAGGAATTCCTGTGGATTCCAGCAGGTCCCATCACAAAAATGTAGGGAAAAAGAGTGATTTCAAGCAAAGATGGCGGTTTGCAGCGCATTGTGGGTAAGAAAATGGTGCGGAGTGCATGTGAAGCACACCACCCTGGACTCACCCAGATGTTTAGTTTTCAGATATGTCTATGTCTGGTAGGTTTAACTAGGTGGCAGCGTACCAAAGTCCAAAAAGTGCAGCTGCTTACCATTCCAAGTGGGATGATATTGAGAGTTAGCCAAGCTCTCTTGGCCCATATGTAAAATCAAAACCCAAAGAGTCCCCATTGGGATGAGATGCTTTAGTGTGCAAGGGGGGGGGGGGCTGAAAGACTGTTACCCCTTCAGTTGGGGTGGGAGGCATAACCATGTCCATAGTGGTTGGCAGCCCCCAATCCTCTATTTAAAAAACAAAAATCCTGGCATCTAATGGGCTTTCTGCCCGTCCCCCCCGCCCGGGGGGTGGTTCGGGGGTAATTACCCCATCTGCCCCCTCAGTGGGCAGAACAACTTTGTCCCCATTTATTTGGGGGAGGGAGTATGGCCATGCCCCCACCCTCTTTAGAAAAAAAAAAAAAAAGATCTTGTGTCTAGTGGGTTTTCTGCCCTCCCTTGGGCAGAAATAGCCAGAATGAATGCCCCCCCAAGGGGGGGGACCCTTGCCCAAGGGGCCGCCCCCCCAAACAAAAAACATGAACACACAAAATAATCCCTGGTGCCTAGTGGTTTTCAGATGTGCCTAACATAAATAGGCTGATCTGCTCTTAAATGGGGCAGAAATGGGCAAAAAGAATGTCCCCCAAAGGGGAGCGACCCTTGCCCAAGGGCTCTCCCCAAACAAAACACACACACAACAATCCGTGGTGCCTAGTGGTTTCTGACCCCCTTGGTGGCAGATGGGCCTAATAATAATAGGCCAATGTGCCCCCAAGGGGGGCAGAAATGGCCAATAGTAACGTGCCCCCATGGGGAGCGACCCTTGCCCAAAGGGCTGCCCCCCAAACCAAACACACACACACAACAATCCTTGGTGCCTAAGTGGTTTCTGCCCCCCTTGGGGGCAGATTGGCCTAATGAAAATAGGCCGAAAGGGCCATCAGTAATGTGCCACCATGGGGAGCGACCCTTGCCTAAGGGGCTGCTCCCCTTAAGTGAAATTTTAAAAAAACATCATTTGTGTCTAGTGGGCATTCCTGCTGCACGATCGCTATCCGATCCTGCAGCAGGAATGCTCAAAGAGACATCAGAGAAAAGGAAAAGCCTTTCCTTTCCTCCAATGCCTCTCTGACCTCCCCCCTTCCCGAGGAGGAACTCACGGTTTCTCTGAGGACACGGTGGAAGCATAGCTTTCAGCGTGTCAGGGGCAACCTCTGATGACCTCAACACACAGTGAAGTCAGCAGATGTCACTGATGGAGGTCAGGTGGCAGAGGAAGCGCTTCCTCTGCCAGGGGTGTGTGGGCGGGAGGCCCAGGTCAGTCTCTGAACATAAAGGTTATGTCTTTGGCACAGCAACGCTGTGCCCGAGAACATAACTGTTATATCCATGCTCTCAGTTGTAAAACAAAAGATCCAGCCACGAGAGAGATTTAAAAAAAAATGAATAGAGGGAGAGGTTATTATTTTGGGGTCCCCACTGATGCAGTGTGGGGACTCGGAGATGAGCTAGATGGAAAGAGCAGGTTGTGATGGGCGTTTTGAAGGTGGCCCCATTGTCCTAGGACCACCACGGGCTGAGTTATGAGCAAAAATGTTTGTAAAAGAAAGCCCTGCTACGCATTATGGACGACCGCTTGCAGGAAAAATTGTAGTATGTTGACTGATGCTCAGAACAGCCCTTAGAGGACATAACCACATGAAAATAGAATGGCACAAAGCAATGTAGGGCAACCATATATTTAGCCTGTAGAGAACACAGGCCCTCATTATGACACTGGCTGTATAAACCGCCTACCGCCGCGGCGACAGCCGCCAAAAGACCGTTGCCGCGGCTACCAGCCGCCTGCCATTTTATGACTACAGCCGGATTTCCACCAGACGAATGGTGGAAATCCGGCTGTGGCCATGCCGGCGGATGGCTGTAAGGTGGCGCTGCTGCCAGCAGCAGCGCCACGCATAGACCGCCGCCAGCCATATTATGACCCATAATACGGCCTGGTGGTGTTCTGCTGGAGGACAACAGCGCCCCGTCCCGTCTCCTGCAAGAGGACCCCCTGAACACAGGTAAGTGGGTGCTCTGACAGGGGAGGAGGGTGTTGCTTGTGTGTGTGTGTGAATGTTTGTGCATGCGTGTATGCGGGTGTGTGTTCCGTGTTGAATGTGCGTGCATGTATGGAGGTGTGAGTGCGTGTATGTTGTGTTCTATGAATGTGTGTCTGCGCGTATGTATGAAAGTGTGTGCGGATGTGTGCGTGAATGGATGTATGCATGCGTGGATGCATGTGGGAATGGGTGTGTGTATGCGTGTGTGTGTGTGTGTGAGGGGGGGGTGAATGTAGAGGGGGTTTGGAGAGGAAGGGGGTGAGAGGGTATCTGGAAAAGTGGGTGGGGAAGACCTCTATCAGTGACAGGGAAGTGATTCCCTGTCACTGATAGTGCATACCGCCATGGTTTTCATGGCGGTAAGGAAGCCACGGAAACCATGGTGGTAGCCGGGTTCATTATCCCGCAGGCGGTACAGTGACAGCCGCCGGGCTGGAGATTGATATCTCCAGCCCGGCGACTGTTACCTCCGTGGCAGTCAATGTGGTACCTGTCAATGTCATAATATGGTGGGAAGTACTGCCAGCCTGTTGGCAGTAATTCCCACCATATTACCACCGACTGCCAGGGTCATAATGAGGGCCATAGTGCCTTACACAATTTCAGGCCTAGCAGGCCTACTACAATACTAAGGCCCTTAAAATACAAACCACTTCACGCTCTAAAACAAAAGTTCCAGCTATAAGAAAGCTTAAATAGGGACTGAATGGTGGGAGGGGTTATTATTTTGTGGTCCCCACTAACGTAGTGACGGGACCCAGAGATGACCTAAACAGAAAGAGTGCATCATGATGAACTTTTTGGTGGTGGTCTCATTGTCCTAGGACCACCACAAGCTGAGTTATAGGCACAAAGTTTTGAAAAAGAATGCTTGCAAAGCATTATGGGGTGACTTTTTCCGAGTGCAGTGAATATTGTAGTAACGGCTCTCCCGCTGTGCTTGGAGAGCCGCATTGCGGACTTTTGTGGCTTTTAGGAAAGCATTTATCAATTATAAGTGTTTTTGGGAAAGCAATGGAGAGTGAAGGGGTGAACCAAAAGAAATGACTCTGATTAGGTAACAGTGTGAACAATGTGACAATGCTCCAATACTCCAATGGAGTTTGCGCTGTTGGTGCTGAGAGCGCTGTGAGGGCCATGGCTGCCATGGAGCATGAAGGGGAGAGACAAAAGAAAAAAAATAGTTCACCCACACTGAAGTATATTGGCAATCATGCAATTATCCATGTAACAGGGTCAGTTTGCAAGGCGGTTACAAAAGCGCCAAAAGGCAGGACAAACGTAAAGCAATTACCAATGACATCAAGGGATTTTTGAAAGGCAAGCCCACGAATGAGTGAAAGTGATAGGCGTGAGGTGGGAGTGGTTAAAAGCCCACTGTACTTACAACAGGTCAAAGCACTTGCGCGCTCGACCTAATGAGGGGGGTTTTGTGAGTGCTGATCCTCATAATCTTCAAGAGAAGGCAGATGTGGAGACACTTGCTTAGGACCCAGGAGTACACTCAGGGCTGGATTTACAAGAAAGTGGCGCATCAGCTGTGATGCACCACTTTTCTTGCGCCCCTCTACAAGCACCTAATGACACCATGATAGCTATTTACAATACAGAGCACCATTGGGCATGTTAGGACAATAGCGTCATAATTTATGATGCAATTGTGGTACTTTGCAGGATAAGCGCCATAAATAATAGTAATGGCAAATAATGCCACAGTAAAGGGAGGCTCACTGAAAGTAATGGTTGTGTCATTTTAACGCCTGCTCTGAGCAGGCATTAAAAATGATGCTAAAAATGGCGGTGAAATGGTGTAAATGTCACTGCGCCATTTTTAAGAGCCTCCCACCGCTAGAACGCCCCCTTCCATACACTGTGCCTGGCACAGGCATAATGTGGAGCAAGGGGTCGCAAAGCGGCGCAATGCAAGCATTATGCCACTTTGTAAATATGACAAAGGAGAATAGCCTACTTAACGCCACATTAGCTTAAAAAAATGACGACAATGTGGAATTAAGAGGCGCTAGCGCCTTGTAAATCTGGCCCTCAGTATTCAAATAGTTGTCTTCCCTGGTGTCGAGACTGCGTGACTGTAGCTCTTCCCCCGCCGTTGCCCAGGCCACTGAGAAGTAAACTTTTGCATATTATGTACTGACTTCCACCTGCTGGCATGATTTACAGCAGAAATGAGCACTGGATGGCTTGGAAGCAATGTGGTTGTCATCACAGAGTCAGGCAGGATGGAGAAGGAAGAGAAGCACAGAAGAAGCCAGACCGATAAAGCAGAGGTCTCCGAATCACCGGGGGAGCGTATGGCTGCTCACCCCAGGGGACTTGATTGGCTCAGCATGAAGTTAATCCACAAGGTCAGGTGGGCCACTGTGCCATTGCTTGAAAACATACTTTGAAACAGAACCATGTTTGGTTGGTTTTTCCAGGCTTTCTTCATTTACATGCAGGCTTTTTACTTGATACGAGTGGGAGGGGGCCAGAGAGAGGAGGCTGAGAGAGAGGAGGACAACTGGCATCTTAGTGTCTGAACCCCTGGGACCTCTGACAATGGCCCATAAGAGAAAAGGGCTGATATCAGTGGGCACATTTCTTGCTGCTTTTATAAGGGGCAGAGGAAATCTTGTGGCCTCTTAGGGTGGCCATGGGGGAGAGAGGGCCCTGGGGAAAGAGTATGGCTGCCTTACTGCATAGGCAATGGTCAAAGGGAGAAAGGGTAACACTGAGAGAGGGTAACATCTATTGGAGTTGTTTTCTTTTTCACAAAGGTGCTGTCACCATCTGCTTTGCGCCTCATGGGGATGGCTGGGTGGAGGAAGAAAGAGGTACAGGAGACAGGTGACTTTACAGGGACCTAGCTACCATCAGTGCAGCAGGTGCAGAGGAACCAGGGTCAAGGAATCTGCATCCAATTCTGACTGTTTTTTTAAATTATCAATGGAGGTGTAGGAGGCTCATTGTACTTGCTAGCTTCAGGGGCCTCATTACCTGTGTTGCCGAGAGGTGAGTGAGATGTGGGGTCTCAGCTTTTATCTTTTAAAAGGGCCGCTACATACGACTTGGGGCCTTGGTGCGGTGGCCCAGGGGAGGGGAATGAAAGAGGAAATAGCCTGCTTCACAGGGTGTGGATACAATTAGTGTCTTAGGTGCAGATGTGATGGGTCCCAGGGCCCCATTATGAGGCACTGTATTTTTGGTCAAATTCTGCTTTTGTTTGATGCATTTGCGCTGTCAGAGCTTTCACGCTCAGGGCCTGATTTAGTACTTGACAGACGGGTTACTCCGTCACAACGGTGATGTGTATCCCTTCCGCTGAAATATAAATCCTATAGAATATAATGGGATTTATATTTCAGTGGATGGGATATCCGTCACTGTTGTAACCCCTCCACAAAACTCAAAATCAGGCCCTTAGTGTTGATCTGAGTTAAAGGGGTACAGGCAGGTCCCGATGCTCGTACTCGGTGCAACTTGAGGACTACATGTTATTAGAACATTGGAATGTTGGGCGCTCCATTGGGGACAATGGAGTGCTCTGGGCTTTTACTGGCTCATAAAAGCCCCAAGCGTCAACATTCCAATGTTTTTTGTTCACAGCAAAGGCTGCGAACAAAGGCCTCATGGAGCCGGAGGGGATTTCAATCCCCCCAGGCTCCGTGAGGACTTTGTTTTATTTATTAGAACCTTCTTCCCTCTAGTGGCAGAATGTTCTTAGAGCCTTATAGCCCTTCGTAGCTGGACCCTACCAGCAATTAAAGTCCCGCTCCCTTGTTAAAGGCCTCACCTTCAGCTCGGATCTTTAATGCTGGAGCGGGCCTTTATTGGCTGGTATAGCCCGCTATGGTGGGCTCTAAGGCTATATTGGATAACAACTTACACCCAGTCAATACAGACAAATATGATACTACCTAAACCTCAATCCAAAACCAAATGAATAAATATAATAGTAGGACATTATGATGTGTTGAAAAAACATAAATGCACTGAACTCTTACCTGCCACATAACCATAAATAGAGGAAAAAAGTGGAAGAACATATTTTTACACGTTGGTTACTTAAACTAGTAGACTTAATTATATATATATTTTTTAATCTGTTTATTCACTTTCATCCATTATTTTACAGTGAGGTATTCATATCAGCAAATTATTATAATGTCAAATCAGGTCTCTTATACAGCATTCTAAAAGAAAAAATTAACAGTGATACGCCATTTGGAAATTAAATTGTTCATGAATGATCCCAACATGTGTCCGATCAATTGAGGGGGCAGTATCCAGAAGGGGGGGACAGAAGAGAGGGCAGACGGGGGGTGCAGGGGGAGAAGGGAAGAAGCGGTCAGCCGCGGGGGAGGAAGGGGGAAAGCAGGAGGTTATACACAGAGTGAGGGGGGAAGACCCTTATATCGGATTCTTAGGAGTGACAGTGTTTGACATGGGAACATACATTCTGGTAATGTATTCACGGTTCAAGGGGGTCTAGTGTCATCTTTTTGTTCAAGCTACTCTATGAGGGAGTCCCATATGTCCGCCCCCTTGATCTCCACTCCACTGTTGTGTAGTGTGTGTAGTACCTGTGTTTCTGCCTTAGCCCAGTGTAGCATCTCTGATGTCCATTGGTGTATGTCTGGGGCGCTGGGCGATTTCCATTGTATTGCTATTAAGCGTTTAAGTAAAATAAACGCGAGGTCAGTGCATCTATGCCTCTGTTTGTCTTTTCCTCGTCTTGAGCGCACCTCTAATATGCAGGACTCCGGGGTAGGGAGCAGGGGTAGTCCCGTCCAGGTAGCCGTCTGCGTCGTCACCTCTTGCCATATACGGAACACCGGAGGGCAGCTCCACGTCATATGTAGAAAATCAGCCTCTAGCGTCCCGCATCTTGGGCAGTCTGGGTTGGATTGTGGGAACATACGTTTTAACCTGGCTGGAGTCAGATATGTCTGGTGTAAGTAATTAAATTGTGTGTACCGGAAATGGGCATTGCCTGACACCTCTCGTGTAGTTGCCAGTGCTGTGTTCAACTTCTGTGTAGGTAGAGGTGACATCAGGCCGCCTCCCACCTGATTTTTGCCTGTGTCTGAACTTCTTCTGGGTAATCCTGCAGTATCTTGTATATCCAGGAGATATCTGATTGCTCACCAGCCCCCAGCAATAACTCGTGGAGTATCGTCGAGGTGTGAGGCTCACTATTGTTGTTCCCCCAGGTATTGCGCACTACGTGCTGTAGTGCCCTATGTGCTAGAAATTTGCCCCTGCCTAACGAACGTATTGGCTAGTGTCTCAAACGACAGTAAGTGTCCCTCCTCGAATATATTTCCGATTGTGTGTACGCCTTTAGTGACCCAGGTAGCTAATTTGAACTGTCCTTTTATGCTGTTTAATCCCGGAGCGGCTAGTAATGGTATTCTAGGTGAGTACGGCGGTGTACGTCCCTTCGTCATCACGTATCGGCGCCATATCCATTCCGCCACTTCCATCAGCGTATTGCTGCGTTGTGGTGAATTTTCTCGGCCGATGAGCCAATTTAATACGTCCGATTGACCTAGCAAAGTGTTCACCATTCGCCCCTCTGAGTCGTGTGGGTTATGCATCCAGTCCATGATCCAGTGTATTTGTGCTGCTGCGTAGTACAGCTCAAACTGACGCGTGCCCATTCCCCCCCTTCTCTAGTGGCATATAAGTTTTAGTGAGGGCCACTCGACGGTGTCCTGTGTTCCACGTAAGGTCCGTAAGAAGGCTATTTAGGGACGTGAAGTAGTTCTTGGGGAGTTTGATCGGCAAGGCCGAGAAATAATACAAGATTCGGGGTAATATTATCATTTTAGCTACTGCCACTCTCCCCATAAGTGAGAGTGGGAGTGAACACCAAAAGAGCATCAAGCCTTTTATGGATCTGATCGTTCGGTCTAGATTCCCCTCTCTGAGGTCCAGTTCGTCGTGATATAGTTGTACCCCTAAGTATTTGAAGGTGGTATAACACCATTGTAAATTGTGTGTGGATATTATTTCTCTCTGGGGATGCGGAGTTGATTGCATCGGAAACAGACATGATTTCGCCCAGTTTACTCGCAGGCCTGATATGTCTCCGAATGTATCTAATAGTTGTAATAGGTCCGGTAAGGATTCCGATCGGTTACACAGGTATATTAGTGCATCATCTGCATATAGGGAGACGACCGTATGTTCGTTCCCGTCTGGGATTCCCCAGTTCGGCACCTCATGTCGTAGTCGCACTGCGAGTGGTTCAATAGCCAGTGCGAACAAGAGTGGCGACAAGTGGCATCCCTGTCTAGTTCCTCTGCCTATCGTGAACCTTTCAGAAATTGTGCTGCCTGTCTTCACTCTGGCTTTCGGGTCCGCGTACAACGTTGTGACCCAGCGTATAAATGTAGTTCCAAAGCCCATGTGTTTTAGGGCTTCCATCAGGTATGGCCAGCCTAGTGTATCAAACGCTTTTTGTACATCTAGGGAAATCGCTGTTCGTGGGTGATCTCGTTTCGGGGTTGCAGCTATTAATCGTAACAGGCATCTTATGTTTGTGTGAGTACTGCGGCCGGGTATGAAGCCGGATTGATCCGGGTGGATTAGTGTTGGCATCAAAGGGAGAGGACAATTTGCTAGCACTTTTCCTAACAATTTACAGTCGGAATTCAATAAAGACAGGGGTCGGTAAGACCGGACATCCAGTGGGTCACGTCCCTTTTTGTGGAGGACCACTATGATTGCTTCCCGTTGTGATTCTGGGAGGTGGCCACGCTCATATGCTTCTTTCAGCATTTCCAGGTATGGTGTTATCGTTTGCGTTGCGAAGTAGACTTAATAATATAAGTAGCTAAAGCATTGTAAATATTTTCATACGTATTCTTCTGGCTGATGTGAAAAACCCGTACTTTTTCAAAGCGAGATGAAACTGTTTTTTTTTTTTTTTAGCCATTCTTCAACTTTTAGCTAAATGACACTGATCCATCTCCTTTGAATACATTTATTAACCACTACCAAGGCGCTTGAAATCCATTTCCTTTTCTCCAATGGCAAACCTAATTTATTGACAAATCGGAAACACTATCATAAATGTTCACGTACTAACTCCAGTGCGTCGTCTACATCAGGTAAGCTCTGTCCCGCGCGTAATTGCCTACACCCTTCAACATCGTATTTATGTATTTATTTATTTATTTATTATACTACTTGCTCTGTTTGTATCCTTAGTTTTCACCTGCGCAAGGTCTCGGCATTACAGTCTGTTTACTAGATAACAGACACTGATACTATTTAGAGCTTGTTGAGGCACTGGAAGCCCTTTGCACAGCGTGTACATGGACGGTACATTTGTAGGAGCCACGTGAGAGTTTATTTAAGGTCTGCGCTCCCCTCTGACTGGCTCATGCATCAGGCAGTAGAATATTACATTTATTGGCACAATTCTTTTACATCTAAAATGAAAAGACCCATTTCTGTAGTACTTCCACCAAACAGATGAAGGGCGTTTACTTCTCGCTAAGCATTCCTTAGAGTCTGCACAAACCAGTGCTTAATTTGTGCTTGTTGTTTCCGGTGTGAGCACCAGCACTTATTTTTGAGGGCCGTCGCTTAGTCTTGTGCCTCAAGCATTTGCTGCGAGCAAAGACACATATGGGAAAGACAGAGGAAGAGAAAAATGAAAAAGCGTCACAAAGGGAGGAAGTAGAAAGCTGCAAGAGTGAGCTGAAGGGGCAGAGAGTGGCTTTACAGGGATTGAAGAGGCCGGAGATGGCTTCAGTATTACGGCGCCTCAGGATTCCGTGTTCACACATTTCATTTCAGCAGTCGCGTGTTTAAGAGGAGGGCTTTGGGCACCGGCACCTTTTTGTTTACAAATTAAGCACTGGCACAAACTAACTATGAGGCTCATTTAGAAGTCCTTTGCGTTGCTGTAGCTTCATTTGTTTTTATGCTACAACAACGCAAACAGTCCCCCAGAGAGCGCCACATTTACAAACTGGCACAATTGTACCATTGCACCAGTTTGTAAAGCCTTGTGCCACATTATAAGTGTGCCAGTTATAATGTATGCAAGGTAGACATTCTCCAGCAAAAAGGGCCGCAGAAATGGAGCAGTGAAATCTACAAGATTCCACTGCGCCATTCTGTGCTGTCACATCGTCATTTTTCTAACGCCTGCTCAGGGCATGTGTTAAAGTAACGCTGTGCTGTTTTCAATGGGGCCCCCCTAGCATTGCTGGACTAGCGTAAAAATGTGACGCTAGTTCAGCAATGCTACGGTTTGGCGCAACAACTACATCAGATTTTCGGACACAGCTGTAGACACTGTGAGCCATGAAGCACTGTACTGTAAATACTGCGCTCCCATAGCGCCGTTTTGGGGGGACGCAAGGCAGCGCAAAAAAACTGACGCATTGGTCATGATACACCAGTTTCTTCTAAACGAGGCCCTTTGGGCCGAATTTAAGAAAAGTGGTGCTGCATCCAATGCAGCACCCTTTAGCGCCTCCCCACCACGACCATGTGTGCGCCGTATTTAATATATGGCACACCATAGTGCAGGGTAGGTGCAACAGCATCAACATTTTTTACGCTATTGATGTACTGTGCAGGATTAGCATCGAATGTTTGGTGCTCATCCTGCAGAGTACATAGGGGCCCATTGAAAACAATGGTATGCCCCCTTTTAAAGCCTGCTCTGTGCAGGTGTTAAAAATAACCACTAAAAATGGTGCAGTGGAATCTATTAGATTCCACTGCACCATTTTTGCAGCCTCCCTAATGGTGGAACGCCCCCCTTGCATACATTATGCCTGGCGCAGGCATAATGTGCCGCAAGGAGTTACAAAAGGGCGTAATGCATTCATTGGCCCACTTTGTAAATATGGCGCGGCGAATTTGGGCTCGTTGGGCCACATTAGCGTCATGCAAAAATGACGGTAATGTGGCCCAAGGAGGCACTAGGCCCTCTTAAATCTGGGCCTTTGTGTCTTGGCTTGGATTGCGTGATGGAGTTGTTGTATTTTGTCAGCAATGCATCTCCACACATGTAGTCTAGATAATTTGCTGCCATGTGCTGAATCAGTGTAGACCAAAAATCCATGGGCAAAGCAACATAGGACTAGTACACCCATACCATGAAGATGTAATAGTTTATATTTTCTGCGTCCTCTTGTGGTAGTAACAACTTTTTTTTATTTATTTATATATATTTTTTTTTGCGGTGAAAGGCAAAACATAATTGTAATCTTTTCTAAATATTTGTGTGAAAATGAAAGTGAAAATACTCATGATTTCGCATCTTTGATTGTGTTTCTGTTATTAATATCCTTCACAAGAGAAGGGGGTTTCGGTATCGGGTACTGTAAAAGCTATCACTGGAATGGCCGAGAGATTTTTCTCTGCAATGTTTTTTTTTTCTTTTGGAACCACTTCAAACTTTGTGAAGGTTATGAATTTAAAAAATCATATGAGAAAAATTCTACTATAGTGCCCACTTTTATAGGGAGAACAAGCTCTCGTCATTTTTTGTGTGGATATATTTGCACAAAATCCTTTTATGGAATAATTTGTCCAATAAGCGAAATTTTCAGATGTTCATTGAACTTTATGAAGTGAGTATTTCTTAATGTATACATAACTTTGCAGGCGAAATTTGAATTTTGCACATCTCGAGTTGTGGTAGCTTGGGAGAGGGTCAGCACCTTCTACAGAGCCAAAGAGCGTGGAAGGCACATATCAAGTGATGGAAGATTTAGTGGAACAAAATTACAAGTTGCTGTTCCTGGTGTTCTCTTGTATGTGAAAACATTAAGCATCATCATGTAACACTGTAAGCCCTTAGGCACCCATTGTGCCCAACACAATTATGAGAGACAAGAAGAAGCAAAAAGTGTGTGTTCACTGTAGCAATGGATGAGTATAGTGACTAAGGGCATGACTTAGAGTTTGGCGGACAGGTTACTCCGTCAGAAATGTGACGGACATCCGATCCACCGTATTACGATTCCCATAGAATATAATGGGCACGTAATATGACGGACTGGATATCCGTCATGCTTGTGACGGAGTAACCTCACCTGCAAAACTCTAAATCGGACACTAAGGGCCTGATTTAGATCTTGGTGGAGGGGAATACTTTGTCAGAAACGTATATCGCATTCTCCGTATTACAATCCCATTATATCCCATGGTAATTGTAATACTGTGGACAGGATATCCGTCATGTTTGTGACGGAGTAACCCCACCTACAAATCTCTAAATCAGACACTAAGGGCCTGATTTAGATCTTGGTGGAGGGGAATACTTTGTCAGAAACGTATATCGCATTCTCCGTATTACAATCCCATTATATCCCATGGTAATTGTAATACTGTGGACAGGATATCTGTCATGTTTGTGACGGAGTAAACCCACCTACAAATCTCTAAATCAGACACTAAGGGCCTGATTTAGATCTTGGTGGAGGGGAATACTTTGTCAGAAACGTATATCGCATTCTCCGTATTACAATCCCATTATATCCCATGGTAATTGTAATACTGTGGACAGGATATCCGTCATGTTTGTGACGGAGTAACCCCACCTACAAATCTCTAAATCAGACACTAAGGGCCTGATTTAGATCTTGGTGGAGGGGAATACTTTGTCAGAAACGTATATCGCATTCTCCGTATTACAATCCCATTATATCCCATGGTAATTGTAATACTGTGGACAGGATATCTGTCATGTTTGTGACGGAGTAACCCCACCTATAAATCTCTAAATCAGACACTAAGGGCCTGATTTAGATCTTGGTGGAAGGGAATACCTTGTCAGAAACGTATATCGTATTCTCCGTATTACAATCTCATTATATCCTATGGTGATTGCAATACTGTGGACGGGATATCCGTCATGTTTGTGACAGAGTGACACCTCAAGATCTAAATCAGCCCTTGAGTCTGGACCAGGATGCAGCAGACACTGGACATACAAGTGTATTTCAGGAATTTCATGAGGCTTGTTATTTAAACTACTCACTGGTGAACAGGGTAGGTGACTGCATTCCATGAGCACTGTACTACATAGGGCCTCTGATTAAACCTGATCTTCTTCCTTTTGAAGAGCCAAGGGAGTTTAGTTTAATTGCATCTCACTTTCTGGCTTTTGGCAGATGCTGGGCCTGGGATCCTCCCACACTCCAGCACAATTTCCCTAGCCTCGGGTCATGCTTGTTGTAATGCCTTTTCAATATTACACACGTGTGTGCTCCCTGGGACTCCTTTCAGTTTGCAGTCCTTGCACAATACCGGAGTTCTTTACAAATATGTTACATATTCATTTACAGCTCGGCTCAATTTGTCATTCATTGCGGCGGCGGCTTCTTAGATGAATCAAAGTCCGCCCGTGTTCCCTGTTTAATTCTACAACAACTCTTTGCTTAGTTGGCAATCACCGGAACAATCCTCCTTTCACAAGTGAGTAGCTCATCAAGTCCTGGTATTTTTCCCCTTTTAATTTTTTTTTTTTTTAATAGATATTAAATGACAACGTTACATTTAATCCAACCAATCAGCAATGAGTTGTACGCACATTTCCAAGTTTAACTATATCTTTACTTTAAACTTTGGGTTTTTTTCAGTGAATTTGTGTAATTTTTTATAACCTGCAAGAGTTCACTGTGCCCAACCTTTCATCGGTAGCCAACATCCTTTGGCTGTTCACAGTGTTTGTGGCCTCTGGATCAACACTCTGCGGGAAGCTAACCAGTCGCGGCTGCTACCAGGAAGGGTCCAGGGACGGTGGGGCAGCGCATGGAGCGGAGGGCATGGGGGGAAGTTAATTTTTTTTTATTACGTGCCCCTCTGTGATGTACCACTCCACTCCAGTCACCTTGTCTTCTCTCCCCAACCAATCATAATGCTTCTTTCATGCTGTCCCACAGCATGAAAGAAGTGCTGCAGTTGGCCTGAGCGGGAGGAAATGCCGCTCAGGGGGAGAGTGGGGCACTGCACTTGGTCTCCACCCGGCTGTAAAATGAGTTGGGGGGAGAGTTTCTAAGTACGCATGTCAGTTTGGCTGGCCTCAGACGGCTGGCCAAACTGACATGTGCACTTAAAAGTTGACATGCCACTCCTCCTCCACTTGACGTGGAAGAGGCTGGCCCCGCCCTTCCCTACAAAGACGGAAAAATAAAGGGATAATAAAATACTTTGATTATCTTTTTTTTCTGCTTTTCGTCAGTGGAGCGACGCTCCTCCACCATAGCGGAGGGGCCACCTCTGCAGCTATTTCTCATTGTACAAGACTGAACGCTAACCGCGCCTTGAGCCCCATACTTCACAGTTGGACAACAATCTTTGCACACAGCCTTCACCATGTGCAGTGGGATTGGTCACAGGGCCTTGCCTTCCACCAGCCCCTAGACCCAATTCATTATGTGCAGCGAACAGCCACAATGCACAGCCTTCAGCACTGTGCCATGGGTTTGGTTGCAGGACCTGGTTTCTGGCCAGGCCCTGCTCCCAACCCTTCTTTTGTGGCCAACCTCTAGTGTGCATAGCATTCAGCAATCTGAATTGGGGTTGACCACAAGGCCTTAGCTCCACTCAGCTCTTGCACCTAATGTTCCGTGAGCAGCCAAATCCCATTGTGTACAGTGTTTGGTCATACACAACAGGGGTTGACTACAGGCCTTGGCCTCCACCCAGGCCCTGCTCCCAACTATCGATGGGCAGGAAACTTCTGCTGTGTCTGCCCTTTGACCTTGCGCTACTGGCCTGGTAAAAGACTTTCACCTCTGGCCAGGCCCTTCTCCTACCCCACACTATGCAGCCAACCCCTCATATGGCCAGTGGCTAAGCACAGCATTAGTGTTCTAGATATCCTTTTTATTTATTTTCAAGGTTTGTGTTACTGTACAAGGTTCATGAATTCTGCGGGCCATGACCATCCAAGGTCCTCAGAGAAGGGTCTGGATCTGCCAGCCCATTTTAGAATCTCATGATTTCTTTTAAATGTTATTTTAATACCAGTGTAGTCCTTCCATTTAGGACTGAATCTCTAATGAGTTTTCCGATTAATGTGGCTTAGGTTGAAGCCACAGGTTTTGCAGCGAGGTTGTTCAGCGCTCATTTTCTTCTACATACCCTTTTACATAAGAACGTAACACCTATTTTCATCTAGTAAACAATATTTTGATGGACATGTGTTTTGTATTAGTGGTAATTTTAGAAGGGAATTTTAAGGAGGGCACATATTGAACCACTGATAAAACAGGTATGGTGACCTCATTCACAAAGAGTGTGTTTGCTTGTACATGTGTACATATACATATATATATTCACTTAAAAAAAACAAAGTTTACAAGGACGTTATAGTTATGCTCACATTTCAAACGTACCAAACCATAGAAGTTCACCAGTTATAGTCAGAGTTATCTCAAGTAACTACAACTTGTGCCCTAAGGTAACTATAATTCGCGCCCCCGTCATGCACAGTTTTTTCCTCAATAATGTTACTGCAAATATTACATTGATATTATCAAGGATGTTATCAAAGATGTCATGAGTGTGTAATTTGTGGGTCAATTAGCAGTGCATGGCGAGGGCACAAGGTATAGTTACCTTAGGGCAAGAATTATAGTTACTTGAGATAACTCTAACAGGTGAATTTCCATGATTTGGTACGTTTAAAATGCGAGCCTAACTATAACGTCCCTGTAAACTTTGTTTTTTAAGTGAATGTCTATGTTTTTTAATTCTATTTCCTAACTATAACGTCCATGTAACCTTTGTTTTTTTCTGTGAATTTCTATGTTTTTTTTAACATATAGTAATTTTCATTACTATATGTTAATCCAACCACTTTGGCCGTGCGCTGAGGGTGTTGGCCCTGCGACCAACCCCCGTAACCACCCAATCCTATGCTGCACACAGCCTTTGGCAGTGTGCAGCGGGAGCTGGCCACAGGGCCTGTCTCTCTGGGTGTGAGGGTGGCTGTGAGAGTGCCAGTTTGGGTATGAGAGTGGGTGTGAGTGTCTATGTTGGTGTGAGAGTGGGTGTGAGAGTGTCTGATTGCACACCAATAGATAAAAGATGCATTCACTTCCACAAAGGATTTCAGAATATTTTTCAATATGGAATCACTGAGTAAGCACACTTGCTTTGCCTTTGCCAATCCCAGGAGTTAGGATCATTTGTCCTTTCCAGAAGTGGAGCTTCAACTGGGGCACATGCTACATTTATATTTGTAATTGCTTACTATTGAGGTTTAATTTCTGTAAAATGTATATCGTGGTCGGAACGTAAGCTTACCTTCTCATTTATCCAACAAGAGTCAACGGTTTGCACGAAATGTCAATCCATTGGAGCACTTTCTACTAGCTAGTTACTAAGTGCTACCTTGTTGGGTAAATGTCCAGTGTGGGGGAGAGGGGCCGTGTGGCTATAGCGTGGTTATAGCAGGCGTTTGTCCTGAGGAGGTGGAGATCCACAGGAACATTATTGGCTCCCCATGGTGGGCCACGTGGCCCCCCTCTAACATTTTAAATTTGCCCCAGGGCAGTGGTGGTCCCCAGGACCCACAACCCCTTCCTTATCTTTTCTCAGCCCTATGGAGGTGGCGGTCCCAGGTGCTGGGGGGGGGCCTTGTGACACCCCCTTAATGTGAAATTAATTGCCCCAGGGAGGTGGCGGTTCCCGGGGCTGCAGGGGGGGCTCGCGGGTTCCCCGTTTTAATTTATTCTTTTGCCCCCTGGCACCGGGCCCACCTTGGTGCAAATTTTTTAAAAAATGGCTGCGAGGCTGTCCTTTTTAAAAAGAAATCTAAGAAAAATCTGCAGATTTTTCCAAGAGTTTAAAAAAAAAAAAAGCTTTTTAGCCTGGGGTACCCCTAGACCAAGGATAAGGGCTCAAGGTGACCTTCTCTGGCCATTTTTTTAAATTCTTTTTTTGGGGGATTTAGCTGAAGCCGAGTCCCACGATGGCTGCCAGCACTTCTTTGTTGAAGTGTTGGCAGCCAATCAGATATGAGCACAGGGACAGATGGATCTGTGGATTATCCGCAAGCCTAGATATCTATATTTTTAAAACTCTAATTACTCCAAAACTACTGGACGGATTTACACCAAATAACAAAAAGAGTGCTTTCTAAATCAATCAATCAATCAATCAATAATTTATAAAGCGGCTTTGTACCCGTTAGGGTTTCGAGGCGCTAGGAGGGGGGGGTGCTACCATGTTTTGAGGAGTCTCCTGAAGGTGAGGAGGTCCTCGGTCTGGCGTAGTGAGGTCGGGAGTGCGTTCCAGGTCTTGGCGGCGAGGTAGGAGAAGGATCTGCCGCCAGAGGTCTTGCGCTGGATTCGGGGGACGATGGCGAGGGCAAGGTTGGCAGAGCGTAGTTGACGTGAGGGAACGTAGAAGTTGAGTCTGGTGTTCAGGTAGGTGGTCCGGTGTCGTGTAGAGCCTTGTGTGCGTGGGTGAGGAGTTTAAAGGTGATCCTCTTGTCCACGGGGAGCCAGTGGAGGTCCCTCAGGTGAGGGGAGATGTGACATCGGCGGGGTATGTCGAGGATCAGGCGGGCGGATGCGTTCTGGATGCGTTGGAGTCGTTTGATGTCTTTTGTTGGGATGCCTGTGTAGAGTGCGTTGCCGTAGTCGAGTCTGCTACTGACGAGGGCTTGGGTTACCGTCTTTCTGGTTCCTGTTGGAATCCACTTGAAGATCCTGCGGAGCATACGGAGGGTGTTAAAACAGGAGGATGAGACTGCGTTGACCTGTTTGGACATGGTGAGGGCGGAGTCGAGGATGAAGCCGAGATTTCATGCGTGGTTGGCTGGGGTGGGTGGAGGGCCTAGGGCGGTGGGCCACCATGAGTCGTTCCAGGCCGATGGGGTGCGCCCGAGGATGAGGACTTCCGTCTTGTCGGAGTTAAGTTTTAGGCGGCTGTTGCTCATCCATTCGGCGATGGATTTCAGCCCCTCGTGAAGGTTGGCTTTGGCGGTGAGAGGATCTTTGGTCAGGGAGAGGACGAGCTGGGTGTCGTCGGCGTAGGAGATGATGCTGAGGTTGTGCTGGCGGGCCAGTTGTGCGAGGGGGGCCATGTAGACGTTGAATAGCGTTGGGCTTAGTGAGGAGCCTTGGGGGACGCCGCAGATGAGGTTGGTGGCTTTGGAGTGGAAAGGTGAGAGTCGGACCCTCTGGGTTCTGCCGGAGAGAAAGGAGGAGATCCAGTTGAGGGCTTTGTCTTGGATGCCGTCTTCGTGTAGACGGGTTAGTAGGGTGCGGTGGCAGACTGTATCGAAGGCGGTTGATAGGTCTAAGAGGATCAGGGCTGAGTTTTCGCCGTTGTCCATTTGTAGTCTGATGTCATCTGTGGCGGCGAGGAGTGCAGTCTCTGTGCTGTGGTTTCGTCTGAACCCAGATTGGGAGGGGTCTAGGATGGAGTTGTCTTCTAGGTAGTGGGCGAGCTGTGTGTTGACGATCTTCTCGATGACTTTCGCTGGAAAAGGGAGGAGGGAGATTGGTCGGAAGTTTTTGAGATCGTTGAGGTCAGCCTTAGGTTTCTTGCGTGCTTCCAGCTGTCCGGGAAGGTAGCGGTATTGAAGGAAAGGTTGATGATCTTGCGGAGTATGGGGGCGATGGCGACGTCGGCTTTGTTGAAAACGTGATGTGGGCAGGGGTCAGAGGGAGATCCTGAGTGGATGGAGTTCATGGTTTTTAGGGTTTCGGCGTCATCTACTTGGGTCCAGGTGGTGATGTGGTTGGTGTGGGAGGAGTTGTTGGGGGTGGGGTCTGGCGGAGGTGAGGTGTTGAAGCTGTCGTGGATGGCTGCGATTTTCTGGTAGAAGAAGGTGGAGAGATCGTCGCAGAGTTTCTGGGATGGAGGGATGTCGTTGACGTTGGCGTTGGGGTTGGAGAGTTCCTTCACGATGCTGAAGAGTTCCTTGCAGTCGTGAGCGTTGTTGTTAAGGCGTTCTGTGAAGTGGGAGCGCTTGGCGAGTCGGATCAGTTGGTGGTGTTTACGGTTGGCTTCCTTGAGGGTAGCAAGGTTCTCGGGTGTGCATTCGAGGATCCATTTTTTCTTGAGTTTCTGGCAGGTGCATTTGGAGGTGGTTAGTTCGTCTGTGAACCAGGCTGGTTTTTTCTTTTCTTGGTTGGCGGTGGGTCTCTTGAGTGGGGCTAGGATGTTGGCGCAGTTGAGGATCCATTGTTGGAGGTTGATGGCGGCGGAGTCCGGGTCGGTGGGGTCGGGTGGTGGGTTTTTGGCGAGGGTGTTGGTGAGTTGGTCTTCGGTGACTTTTCCCCAGCGGCGGTGAGGCGGAAGAGGGGTGCGGTGGTTTTCGGTGTTTTTCTTGAAGGAGAAATGGACGCAGTGATGGTCGGTCCAGTGAAGTTCGGAGGTGTGGCTGAAAGAGATGTGGTTGCTTGAAGTGAAGAGTGGGTCAAGGGTGTGGCCGGCGATGTGGGTGGGAGTGTTGACCAATTGACGGAGTCCGAGGTTGGAGAGGTTGGTGGTCAGTGATGCGGTGTTGACGTCATTGTTGTTCTCCAGGTGGAAGTTTAGGTCTCCAAGGAGGATGTAGTCTGAAGAGGCGAGGGCATGGGTGCTTGCGAGGTCGGAGACGGTGTCGCTGAAGAGGGCTCTTGGTCCTGGAGGACGGTATATGAGGGTTCCTCTGAGGGTAGTGTTGGGGTCCGTGTGAATCTGGAAGTGGAGGTGTTCGGCTGTTTTAAGGGTGTCGTCCGTGTGGGTATGGATCTTGAGGGTAGCTTTGTGGGCGATGGCTATTCCTCCGCCGATTCCGTTGGTGCGATCTCTTCTGGTGATCTTGTAGCCGTCAGGGATGGCGATGGCGATGTCAGGGGCCGAGGAGTCGTTCCACCAGGTTTCGGTCAGGAAGGCTACGTCTGGGGCGGTGGTGTCGAGCAGGTCCCAGAGCTCCATGGCGTGCTTTCGTGCGGAGCGTGTGTTGAGGAGGATGCAGTGCAGGTGGTTTGTGTTGGTTGTTGCTGGCTTCGTTGTTCTGTTGCAGGTGAAGTTGCAGGTGCGGCAGGAAAAAGGTCCTTTGGAGTGCTTCGGGCTGGCCTGGAAGCACTCTGTGGAGGGGCCAGGGTTGAAGGCGAGGAGTTCGCTGGCCGAGTAACGAAGGCATGGGGCGCGGGGGGTGCGAGGACCAGGGCGGGTGGCGCGGTCCAGGCGCGGACGGGCGCAGACGGGCTTGTCGCCAGCCATTAAGAAGGGAGGGGAGAGAGGGGAGGGAGGAGCAGCTGGGAGGCGGGAGGTGGGAGGGAGCGGCGAATGAGGGCGCGAGGGGGGCGGGGCCGCAGGGAGGCAGCGGCAGGGAGAGAACTGCAAGGGGGAGCGCCCAAGGGGCGAAAACAAGAAAAACAAGGCACAGAAAAGTCGGGCACAATTTGAAAACAGTCACAAAAATACACTAATGGCAAAAAATACAATCGGGGCTCAGCAATCAGAGGGGCACAACGGGGGCAGACGCGCAGGAGGCAAGGCGCTTGAAAAACAATAGAAAACACTTACAGGACGCCGAAAAGTGGCACAATCAGAAGGGGCACGACGGGGGCAGAAGCGCAAGGAGGCAAGGCGCTGAAAATATAGAAAAACACTTAAAGGACGGCGGAAAGCGGCACACGGGTCAAGTGAAGCTTGCTAGAGCCCACTAGACACCAGGGATGAGGCGCAGGAGGATGCCTGCGGGTGGAGGAGGGCCTCGAACACGCTAGCAGCAGCGTGGGTCAGAGGCAGGAGACAGCAGGTTGGTGCTGCGGACGTGGGGGGCGAGCTCTAGACCTAAGGCAGGTCAGAGGTCGCTCACTCGCGACGCGCAGCGCCAGCCATTAAGAAGGGAGGGGGGAGGGAGGAGCAGCTGGGAGGTGGGAGGCGGGAGGGAGCGGCGAATGGGGGCGCGAGGGGGGCGGGGCCGCAGGGAGGCAGCGGCAGGGAGAGAACTGCAAGGGGGAGCGCCCAAGGGGCGAAAACAAGAAAAACAAGGCACAGAAAAGTCGGGCACAATTTGAAAACAGTCACAAAAATACACTAATGGCACAAAATACAATCGGGGCTCAGCAATCAGAGGGGCACAACGGGGGCAGACGCGCAGGAGGCAAGGCGCTTGAAAAACAATAGAAAACACTTACAGGACGGCGAAAAGTGGCACAATCAGAAGGGGCACGACGGGGGCAGAAGCGCAAGGAGGCAAGGCGCTGAAAATATAGAAAAACACTTACAGGACGGCGGAAAGCGGCACACGGGTCAAGTGAAGCTTGCTAGATCCCACTAGACACCAGGGATGAGGCGCAGGAGGATGCCTGCGGGTGGAGGAGGGCCTCGAACACGCTAGCAGCAGCGTGGGCTGGGGTCAGAGGCAGGAGACAGCAGGTTGGTGCTGCGGACGTGGGGGGCGAGCTCTAGACCTAAGGCAGGTCAGAGGTCGCTCACTCGCGACGCGCAGCGCCAGCCATTAAGAAGGGAGGGGGGAGCAGCTGGGAGGCAGGAGGGGGGAGGGAGCGGCGAATGGGGGCGCGAGGGGTGAGGGGCCGCAGGGAGGCAGCAGCAGGGAGAGAACTGCAAGGGGGAGCGCCCAAGGGGCGAAAACAAGAAAAACAAGGCACAGAAAAGTCGGGCACAATTTGAAAACAGTCACAAAAATACACTAATGGCACAAAATACAATCGGGGCTCAGCAATCAGAGGGGCACAACGGGGGCAAACGCGCAGGAGGCAAGGCGCTTGAAAAACAATAGAAAACACTTACAGGACGGCGAAAAGTGGCACAATCAGAAGGGGCACGACGGGGGCAGAAGCGCAAGGAGGCAAGGCGCTGAAAATATAGAAAAACACTTACAGGACGGCGGAAAGCAGCACACGGGTTAAGTGAAGCTTGCTAGAGCCCACTAGACACCAGGGATGAGGCGCAGGAGGATGCCTGCGGGTGGAGGAGGGCCTCAAACACGCTAGCAGCAGCGTGGGCGGGGGTCAGAGGCAGGAGACAGCAGGTTGGTGCTGCGGACGTGGGGGGCGAGCTCTAGACCTAAGGCAGGTCAGAGGTCGCTCACTCGCGACGCGCAGCGCCAGCCATTAAGAAGGGAGGGGGGAGGGAGGAGCAGCTGGGAGGCGGGAGGGAGCGGCAAATGGGGGCGCGAGGGGGGCAGGGCCGCAGGGAGGCAGCGGCAGGGAGAGAACTGCAAAGGGGAGCGCCCAAGGGGCGAAAACAAGAAAAACAAGGCACAGAAAAGTCGGGCACAATTTGAAAACAGTCACAAAAATACACTAATGGCACAAAATACAATCGGGGCTCAGCAATCAGAGGGGCACAACGGGGGCAGACGCGCAGGAGGCAAGGCGCTTGAAAAACAATAGAAAACACTTACAGGACGGCGAAAAGTGGCACAATCAGAAGGGGCACGACAGGGGCAGAAGCACAAGGAGGCAAGGCGCTGAAAATATTGAAAAACACTTACAGGACGGCGGAAAGCGGCACACGGGTCAAGTGAAGCTTGCTAGAGCCCACTAGACACCAGGGATGAGGCGCAGGAGGATGCCTGCGGGTGGAGGAGGGCCTCGAACACGCTAGCAGCAGCGTGGGCGGGGGTCAGAGGCAGTAGACAGCAGGTTGGTGCTGCGGACGTGGGGGGCGAGCTCTAGACCTAAGGCAGGTCAGAGGTCGCTCACTCGCGACGCGCAGCGCCAGCCATTAAGAAGGGAGGGGGGAGGGAGGAGCAGCTGGGAGGCGGGAGGGAGCGGCGAATGGGGGCGCGAGGGGTGCGGGGCCGCAGGGAGGCAGCGGCAGGGAGAGAACTGCAAGGGGGAGCGCCCAAGGGGCGAAAACAAGAAAAACAAGGCACAGAAAAGTCGGGCACAATTTGAAAACAGTCACAAAAATACACTAATGGCACAAAATACAATTCTAGAGAGCTACCGTTCTGCCAATGTGGTGTAATTCGGTTCAGCGGTTCGGGCTGTAGTCGTGTTCAAAACGTCAGAAAAATCGTATTGATACAGAATGAGGAAAAAGGGTTTTGAGTCCTGCCTTTTTCTCGCCCTACGCTTGATGGATCACCTACTAAACTTTCAACACAGAAGCTGTTCTAAGTTTAGAAAATTACGTGAACAGTTGTCAAACGGCGCCAAAGTTATTGGCAAAACAGAAAAATGCTCTGTCTATGGAAAAAATGGTCTTAACCATAACTTCCTACTGGTGCCTACCAGTTGGTAATATATATACTTACGTGTGGCCCCCCTCCTCAGGCCAATCTCTGTCCCACAGACCCCATCCCGCCAGGCCTGGCCTAATTATTGAATTTTTGGGGGGAAGGAGGAACCCCCTCCTCAGGCCAATCTCAGCCTCGGACCCCATCCCCCAGGGTTCAGCCATATGGCTTGGGTGCCCACCAGGGCACCCAGTGACAATGTTGGGGACTGAGGGGAAAGCCTGAAGGCCCCTGTGGTCCCAGGCAGCTCCACACCTCCTGGGGGAGCTGACATTGCTGACACAGAGAGAGAACTGCTAAAGCAGCCCCCTCTCTTTGAGAGCAATGTTTCCTCTGTTTCCCTGCTTGCCTCTCCGTGGGGAGGGAAACAGAGGAAACCTCCGCTCACAGCAAGAGAGAGCTGTTTGACAGATTTCATTTGCTGCAATGGGAGTGTTTGCTCTGACTTGGTGGAAGCTGTCACAGCTGCCGCCAAGTCAGAGCAAATAGCTAAGTCCTGGGGCGGGCACCTGGGGCATAGCAGAGCCGGCCCTGGAGGGTGGCGGTCCCCAGGGCCATTATTGGCTCCACAAGGAGGTCTGCACAGCCCCCTTCCAACATTTGTAATTTGCCTTGGGGAGTACATGGTCCTCTGGGGGCTGCAACCCCATCATTATCTTTTTTTAGCCCTGGGGAGGTGGCAGCCCCGGGGTTGCAGGGGGGGCCCTGTGGACCCCTGAACTGTATTTCATTTCAGTCCCAGGGAGGTGGTGGTCACTGGGGCTGCTAGACGGACCGGGTGGCCCACTGCAATGTATTTGAATAGAGCCCTGGTCCCAGAGGGTGCAGGGGGGCATGCAGCCCCCCTGCACTGTGTTTTATTGAGCCCCAGGGAGATGGTGGTGCCTGGGGCTGCATTTGAATAGAGCCCTTGTGAGGTGATGGTCCCCGGGGCTGCAGGGGGCAGGGTGGCGCCCCTGCACTGTGTTTCATTTGAGTCCTGGGGAGGTGGTATTCCCGGGGCTACATTTGAATAGAGCCCTGGGGAGGTGGTGTTCCCTGGGGGTTGCGGGGGCAGGGCGGCCCCCCTGCAGTGTGTTTCATTAGAATCCCGGGGAGGTGGTGTTCCCTGGGGCTGCATTTAAATAGAGCCCTGGGGAGGTGGTAGTCCCTGGGGCTGCAGGGGGCTGGGCAGTTCCTGCATTGCTTTTCATTAGAGCCCAGGGGAGGTGGCGGTCCCCAGTGCTGTGGGAGGCTGCGTGACCCACCTTTACTGTATTTCATTTGAGCCCGGGGAGACGGTCACCAGGGCTGCATTTGAATAGAGCCCTGGGGAGGTGGTGGTCCCCAGGGCTGCGGGGGCCAGGGCAGCCACCCTGTACTGTGTTTCATTATAAACATGGAAATGTTGTGGTACCCGGGGCTGCATTTGAATACAGTCCTGGGTAGGTGGTGGTCTCTGGGGCTGCACAGGACTGGGTGGCCCTGCATTGCTTTTCATTAGAGCCCCGGGGAGGTGCTGGTCCCTGGGGCTGCGGGGGTGGGGAGTTGGGAAGCCCCCTGCACTTTTTTTAGGTAAAGCCCCAGGGACGTGGTGGTCCCCCAGCATTGATAATTTCAATGCCCCTGGGACCTTGCCCACCCGAGGGCTCCATTTAAACGAGCGCAGAAGCCCATGCTTGTCTTTTTTTAATTTTCACCAAGATTTGCGGATCTCTCGTCCCCCACTTGACAGATCACCCCAAAACTTTCCAGACAGCTGCTGAGATGAGGGTCAAATTGTTTGGGGAAAATTTGTTAAGATTCGTCATCCTGCACTAAAGATATAGGCAAGTAAAAAACACTTTTTCTTTAGAATCTAGTTCCTAACTATAACTATGTAGTGGCAACCACCACTAGGTAATATATCAATCAATGCTTTCTAAAGAGCGGCAAATTACCGGTAGGGTCTCAAGGCATTATATATATAAAACCTACTAGCAATCCGCATGGGTAGTTATACTTAGGTCCGCTTTCCATAGACGGACTGTGTTTTTTGGTTTGCTAATAACTTTGGCCTCATTTAATGAATATTCACTAAACTTTCCAAAAATAAAGTTCTGCCACCACAGCTCATGCCTTAAAAGTTTTAGGGGCGGGGGTGACCTGTCAACTGGGGGCTGAGAAAAAAGGGGGGTCCCAAATCATAAAATATCCATGCATTTTCCATCAGCTTTTTCAAACATGGCTGTAGCAAAAACTGCTGAACAGATTTTCACCAAATTCAACAGGAAGCTTGATCTTGGTCTACAGATTGTGCTTTTTGAGGTGTGTTGTAAATCCATTCAGTAGTTTTTGAGAAATCAAGGGTAATAAATAATTGTATAGTTGGACGGTTGGGCTTGCGAGAGTTCCGTGGCCCTCCTACAAGAGCACAAATTCAAAAATGGACTCTGTGATTGGTCAAGAGACAAATTTTTGCTGTGATCTTTCACGCTCTCGCAAGAGCAAGAAGCTCCTGAGAGTCTTATTAGAGTGAGCTCTCTGATTGGCTGGCTGTTGGAATGTTAGAAATAAAATGGCGGCCATTACTGTTTACTGGGAACATTTTCAAAGTGTTATGGAAATTAAGTAAAAAAGCTGTATAAGGGGAAGCAAAAAGGCAGCCTTTCCCCCTCGATTTAGAGAGGATGTGTCTAAGAGATAGTTACTGTGATAAAAATAAATGTATATTCTTTTTAACTCATTTTTATGATCTTGTGGGCCTCTCAGAGGATTGTGAATAGTACAAAAAAAGGTAGTCCCTTTTGAATACACTCCATTAGTAGGAATGCATATTGCAGTCATTGTTTTTGAGAGGTAGTGTGTAAGAGATAACTACTGTGATGAGTAAATGGTTAATTCCTATTTTTTCAAAAAGTTACAATCTCGCTAGAGTCTTGCGGAATCATGAACTGTAGAAAGGAGTAGGTGATATTTGAATAGATTGTAGTATACACAGTTGCAACTGTAGGAAGGAGTATTACTGGAGATGGTGTTTGTCAAAGTGCACTATTTACACCCATCAGCTTTGTAAGAGCTGTAAGTAGGGTATGGTCTCTTCCCACACCCTACTATGCACACCCATTATCAGAGAGAGGGGTGTTAGCAGGGAGTACAGTCCCTGGACAGTGCATACTATGCACACCTGTCATCCAAGAGAGAGGTCTCAGTGGAGAGGCCAGTCTCTATCCACACACCCTACTACGCATATCCATCATCTGAGACACAGTTGTGACAGAAGAATCCAGTCCAGCTGGACAGCCTAATACTCACACCTGTAATCTGAGAAAGAGGTCTGACAAGAGAGGCTAATCTATGAACACACCCTACCATGCACAGCCATCATCTGAGACAAGGGTCTGATAGAAGAGGGGGCTAGTTCATGTATACACCCTACTAACAACACCTGTCATCTGAAACAGAGGTCTCACTGGAGAGGCCAGTCTTTCTCTACACAGCCTACCGCACACCTGTCATCTAAGAGAGAAGTTTGGAAGGAGAGGGTAGTCCATGTACACACCCTACTATGCACAGCCATCATCTGAGACAAGGGTCTGACAGAAGAGGCCAGTCCAAGTACACACCCTAATATGACCATCTGTCATCTGAGAGAGAGGACTTAGTGGAGAGGCAGTCTCTATTCATACCCACTTCTACACAAACCTGTAATCTGAAAGATAGGTCTGGAAGGAGAGGGCAGTCCATGTACACACCTTACTATGCACTCCTGTTATCTGAGAAAGAGGTGTGGAAAGAGAGTGCAGTCTGTGCATACACCCTACTACGCACACCTTTCATGTAAGAGAGATTTCTAGGGGAAGAGGCCAGTCTCTCTTCACACCCTACTATGCACACTCATCATCCAAGAAAGACGTCTGACTGAAGAGGCCAGTCCTTTCATAAACATTATTACATATACCTGTCATCTGAGACAGAGCTCTGAGTGGAGAGGCCAGTCCTATTACACACACCTGTCATGTAAGAGATAGGTCACAGTGGAGAGGATACTCCATCCCACATACTATTTCCCTACAATTTTGATGTAATTCCGTGAGACTCTTGCAAGAATAGCTAGCATGCTTAAGGGAGTGAAACTTGCTGCATGGACATGTGCGATCTCGTGAGAGGCTCGCACGACCTGAGGTGAAATACTGAGCCTGCATGAGTTTTTTTACGATCTCCCAAGCATCTCACCTGACTCGCATGGAAACTTAGGGAGAAAATGGGAAACAGAAGCTCTGAAAAACAGAGGTACCATGTCACACAATACATGGAGGAGTGAAACAAAAATTGTTAACCTTGTAAAATAGATGTAACAGTAACTGTGTGGAAAGTCAGGAAAAAAATGAATTGCTCAGCAGATGTTGTTCTTACTGCCTACTGCGATATTTATTCCCTTGGAGAAGCTTATTCTGTCTGGCTTGCTCTTACTTAAACAGCAAAAAAGAGCTTTATTTATATAAGGAGGATTGTTATCTGCTTGAGCATTGAGTACCTGGTCAGGCACAGTGTCACCAGGTTCAAAAGATGTGGAAGCCCCTGAAGAGGTCTCAAGCTCTGCAGCACGGGCTAACGCCGCCCGAAGAAGCCGATGAAGGAGACTAACCCTCAAATTAAGCCACATCCCTGTGGTACTCATGCTGTATTGCTTGTTCCTGCTGCCGCTGCTGAACTCCTTTTTGCATATTATGCATTTTCATATTTAGCAGATATTATTTCCCACCTGGCATCATTAAAAAAAAATTACCACAACAAGGCGTCTTTGGCTGAGGTGGCTGAGTTGTAGAACCAGCACTAGCCTCTTCATCTGAATCCGATGATGATGTTCTATTAACAGAAAATCAGCAAAGATAAATAATAATTTGTAAAGTTTGTTGTTTTTACAGTTGTAGTTTATTATTGTTTGATAAGTTGTTAAATTGTTTTTTTTTTAAATAAAATATTTGAAGTTAATACTGATTTATTTCCTTAATAGCTTTTAAAGACTTGAAAATGATTACAGTCTTCTAATATTGACTTAAAGTTGCAGTTCATTTTTCAAGAACTGTAACTGTTCTCCTGCATGTATATGCATTTTAAAGGTACTATAGAGAGATTAGTGCTTCTTCCCCTGTAGAATAAACATTTTTATACAAGAGGCAGGTTTTGGTACAGAGTCAAATGCATTCCTACAGTATACTTTGCACTGCTGTTGGCTGGTCGAGACGACAGTTCTTTTGCACATCTTAGTACATATGCTTGTCACTCTGGAGAAACATTTCAGTGCAGAGCTCTATCTTTGTGTACACCGTACTACACATGCCTGTCCCCAAAAGGAGATGTCCGAAAGAGAGGTGAGCGTGTCCTTCTATTCAAATGTGCACACTGGCTGTGCAAGACATGATTGTCAACAGAGAGCATACTCCATTTTACACTCTACTAATGACATTCACTATCATGAAGAGAGGTCTGAGTAGACACAGCAGTCTCTACCCACATCGTATTTTGCACGTGTTACTCTGGGGAGATGCCTTAGTTGAGAGGACAGTGTGTGTTAATATCATTGTCTCCCTAGTTGTTATGCAAGATATTCTTATGAGCATAGAGGTCATTTCATATCCATACTTATTTGCAGTTCTTTCATATTGGGGAGCGGTGTGATCACAAAAGTGAGGCACTTTTCACATCCTAATTTGCACAAGCATTATCCAAGAGAGACATCACAAGAGAGAGGCCAGTCCCTCTACACACTATACTATGCAAAGGTATTGTGAAAGAGACTTGTCTCAGAAAACAGGTCAGTTTCTCCCCACATCATACTATGCATACCTGTCAGCACGGAAAGAGTATGGGTAGAGAGATACATTTCTCTCTAACCCTGCTAGAGACACTTGTTACCCTGGTAAGATGTGTTGGCAGAGAGATGACTCCTTTCCCAGACAGCACTATATTTCGCTGTTGTTCTAAGGAGAGATATGAGGACAGATGCCACTGGTTCATGACACCATTCCGTATATCCAAGTTGTCCTGGAGATAGGTGTTAGTGCAGAAGACAATGTTTCCCCACATACTATTGCATATATATTTTATACTGGTGAGAGCTGTGAGTGGACAGGGAAAACCATTTCCACATACTAATGAATGTGGTTATTCCCCTGGGAAGAGGCTCGCAAGAATCACCCATTGTATGTATGTAAGCATCATGGCTCTCAAGAGTGTCTTACGAGAGCCATCAAGAAGGAAAGGAAGGGGTGCATTGTACAGGCAAAATGCATAATTAAATTATAGGGTAGCTCTGAAAAGAGCTTTTATAAGTAACATTTTAAACAACTGTAATTGTTTATGTTTTTTAACATTTTTACCTTTTATGTATTTTTTTAAAGGGCTAGAACAAAAACAAGAAACTGGGAGTAAAATAAAACACATTCAAAGCAAAGAGGAGGAAAATGTAGAATTTGTTTTTGTTAGACATGACAGCCTTAGGGTGGTGACCCCTAACTTTTTGCCTGCCTCCCTTCACTTTGTAAGCACTGTTTTTGCTGGTTTTAAGACTCTGCGCCCGTTACTACTGCTAACCAGTGCTAAAGTGCATATGCTCTCTCCCTTTAAATATAGTAACATTGGATCATACCCAATTGGATCATTTAATTTACTTATAAGTCCCTAGTAAAGTGCAATATATGTGCCTGTAGATTAAATGCTACTAGTGGGCCTGCAGCACTGATTGAGCCACCCACTTAAGTAGCTTCTTAACCTTGTCTCAGGCCTGCCATTGCAAGGCCTGTGTGTGCAGTTTCACTGCAAATTCGACTTAGCATTTACAAGTACTTGCCAAGCCTAAAACTCCACTTTTTCTACATATAAGTCACCCCTATGGTGTGCCCTAGGTAACCCCTAGGGCAGGGTGCTGTGTAGGCAAAAGGCAGGGCATGTACCTATGTAGTTTACATGTCCTGGTAGTGTAAAACCCCTAAATTCATTTTTACACTGCTGTGAGACCTGCTCCCTTCACAGGCTAACATTGGGGCTACCCTCATATATTGTTTGAGTGGTAGCTGCTGATCTGAAAGGAGTAGGAAGGTCATATTTAGTATGGCCAGAATAGTGATACAAATTCCTGCTGACTGGTGAAGTTGGATTTAAAATTACTATTTTAGAAATGCCACTTTTAGAAAGTGAGCATTTCTCTGCACTTAAATCCTTCTGTGCCTTACAATCCACGTCTGGCAGGGTTTAGTTGACAACTCCCTTGTGCATTCACTCAGATACACCCCAGACACAGGATACTCAGCCTCACTTGCATACATCTGTATTTTGAATGGGTCTTCCTGGGCTGGGAGGGTGGAGGGCCTGACACTTACATGTCAAAGGACTGTAGCCTGCCCTCACACAAAGGACTGCCACTCCCCCTACAGGGACCCTGGCAAACAGGATTGAACTGAAAGGGGACCTTGTGCACTTCTAAGCCACTCTTTGAAGTCTCCCCCACTTCAAAGGCGCATTTGGGTATTTAAACAGGGCCTCTGCCCCTACCAACTCAGACACTTCAAGGAGAAGAAAACCTGAACCAGAACCTGCATCGTGTCAAGAAGAACTGCCTGGCTGCCCAAAGGACTCACCTGTCAGCTTTCTGTGAAGGACTACTGCCTTGCTGTTGCTCTGCTGCCTTGCTGCTCTCTGGCTGTGGTGAAGAAGTGCTCTCCAAGGGCTTGGATAGAGCTTGCCTCCCGTTCCCTGAAGTCTTAGTACCAAAAAGACTTAGGGGGTCATTCCGACCCTGGTGGTCCAAGACCGCCAGGGCCGGCGACCACGGAAGCACCGCCAACAGGCTGCCGGTGCTTCCCAGCCCATTCTGACCGCGGCGGTAAAGCCGCGGTCAGAAAAGGGAATCCGGCGGTTTCCCGCCGGATTTCCTCTGCATGGGCTGAATCTCCATGGCGGCGCTGCAAGCAGCGCCGCCATGGAGATTCCGACTCCCTTCCCGCCACCCTGTTTCTGGCGGTTTTTACCGCCAGGAACAGGATGGCGGGAACGGGTGTCGTGGGCCCCCTAACAGGGCCCCATAAAGATTTTCACTGTCTGCATTGCAGACAGTGAAAATCGCGATGGGTGCAACTGCACCCCTCGCACCCCTGCAACTCCGCCGGCTCCATTCGGAGCCGGCTTCATTGTTGCAGGGCCTTTACCGCTGGGCCGGCGGGCGCTCCTTTGACGGGCCCCCGCCGGCCCAGCGGGAAAGCCAGAATGCCCGCCGCGGTCTTTCAGCGGCCTGATTTTGGCGGGCGGCAACCGCCGCCCACCAAAGTCAGAATGAGGGCCTTAATCTCTACAAGAAGAACTCCTTGTGCGGCGAAAATCGACGCACAGCCTGCCAGAAACGATGCACAGCCTGCATCGCAGTAGAAAATTCACTGCACGCCGAACTGGAACAAAGCAGTCCGACTTCGCAACGAGAAGATCGACGTAGCGCCAGCGGAGTGACCGGAAATTTGACTCATGGCCCACTGGATCGACGCACAGCCGAGCTGGAACAACGCAGCCCAAGTTCCATAGAGGAATCAACGCAGCGCCTGCTGTGCGGTAGAAATTTCCACGCAATGCCCTCTGGATCGTCGCAGCCCCTGTGACTTCGTCCTGTCATTGTCGGAAATCTCTGCAACGTCCCTGGGACGTCCGAAAACCCCGCAACCCGAAGAGGATCCACGACCGAGCACCGGAAATTGACGCACAGCCATCCCTGCGTGAAAAATAAACGACGCATCGCCGTGTGCAGCCCAAGAAATCGACACACACCCCTTTGTTTCCACGCATCTCCTCCTCTGCGGTTCTTTGCGAAGATTTTGCATGCGAACCAGGTACTTTGTGCTTGAAAGAGACATTTATTGCCACTTTATATCACTTTTACAGTGATATCTCAATATATACTTGTTGCATTTTAATTGTTTTAACCTGCATCTTATCAGATAAATATTATATATTTTTCTAAACACTGTGTGGTGTATTTTCGTGGTGCTATACTGTGTTATGGCATGACTTACTGCACAAATTCTTTACACATTGCCTTCTAAGTTGAGCTTGACTGCTCAGTGCCAAGCTACCAGAGGGTGGGCACATGATCATTTGGATTCTGTGTGACGTACCCTGACTAGAGTGAGGGTCCTTGCTTGGACAAGGGGTAACCTGACTGCCAACCAAAGACTCCATTTCTAACAGCTTTTAATAAAACCTACCTCCTAGGTGGGCATTTATGATCCTGGACAAGACTGTCCCATTCACCCCTGCTTGCCTCAGAAGAAAAAATGATTTCCTCGCATAAGCAGCAAAAAAAGGCTTTGTTCAGAAATGCAGGGCTGTGATCTGCTTGAGCTGTGAGTACCTCAGCAGGGACAGTGTCACCAGGTTGAAAAGATGTGGATGCCCCAGAGGAGTTATCAAGCTCTGCAGCACATAGTAACTCAGTCCGAGCAAGGTGTTCAGGGTACATTGCTCTGAGATGTCGTCACTTTCCAGTGTTACTCGTGGAATATTGCTTGTTCGGGCTGCCCCTGCTGAAATCTTTTTTGCATATGTTACAAATAACATATTTGGCAGACACTTTCTTCCCACCAGGCCTGGTCTGAAAAGATTGCCAGACCAAGGACTCCCTGGGTGGCTGAGATGGCTGACTTGCAGAAGAAGGAGTAGGGTTCTCAACTGAATCAGATTATGACATTCTGATCATAGAAAATTAGCCAAAAAGGTGTAATCACATAAAACCCAATAGGCAAATGATGCAACAAGAAAGACATCTTTATTGGCTAAATAATGACATCCACATGAACCAATCACAATCCTTCCTTGGGATGTCTTTCCTATCCCAGGCGTCTCGTGAGAGGCCTGTGAGATTGTAAAAGAAAACCAGAGAAATTTTTTTATATCTCAAATGCAACAATAGATCAACGTTTTTGTACTTTAAACAACACTTCCCATGACTTACTTTCTTAAAAACTACAAAAATACGTTCTTCTGAACTTGATTCCAGATGTATGATCTTGTGTGTGGCTCACGCGAGCCAGACAGGAAGTCTGAAATATAAATATGATGTTTATGTAAAGATACACACAAATACTATGTAAATTATGCCAAGGGATATTTCTGAATATGTTAGTATTGATATATATGTTTTTATTTTTTTTAAAACTAGAAATTCATTTAAAAAAGCAACGGTTAAACCTGTTAGGTGTAATAAAAAATATGAGTTTTCGATTAGAAAACCTTAGAAAGTCACAGAAAAACCAAAGGTTAAAGTAATGTTATAGTTAGGTGAATTTCTCAGAGACTATTTAAACGTTTTAAACTAAAAAAAAAAAAACACAAAACTTCACCACTTCTTGCTCCTCTGCCATGCACTGCTTATGACCTCACATATGATATCACCCATGACATGTTCTATGACATCATTTATCACATCACTGATGACATCTTAAATGACATCATGGATCCTTACCACACTGTTCTATGGGATATGGATACTTACCACGCTGTTCTATGGGATATGGATCCTTACCACGCTGTTCTATGGGATATGGATACTTACCATGGATCCTTACCACGCTGCTCTATGGGATTTGGATACTTACCACGCTGTTCTATGGGATATGAATACTTACCACACTGTTCTATGGGATATGGATCCTTACCACGCTGTTCTATGGGATTTGGATACTTACCACGCTGTTCTATGGGATATGGATCCTTACCACGCTGTTCTATGGGCTATGGATCTATGGGATATGGATCCTTACCACGCTGTTCTATGGGATATGGATACTTCCCACGCTGTTCTATGGGATATGGATCCTTACCACGCTGTTCTATGGGATATGGATACTTACCATGGATCCTTACCACGCTGCTCTATGGGATTTGGATACTTACCACGCTGTTCTATGGGATATGAATACTTACCACACTGTTCTATGGGATATGGATCCTTACCACGCTGTTCTATGGGATTTGGATACTTACCACGCTGTTCTATGGGATATGGATCCTTACCACGCTGTTCTATGGGATTTGGATACTTACCACGCTGTTCTATGGGATTTGGATACTTACCACGCTGTTCTATGGGATTTGGATACTTACCACGCTACTCTCCTATAAGGTATGGATACATAGCACTCTACCCCCTCTACCCCCTCAAAGTTATTTGTTAAATAAGTTTGGAACGATACTAATTGCAACTTCATTTTTCCAATATGCGAAAATCTAAATGCAGATAAATACCAATACAAATGAAAATATAATTAGGGATGAATGCTGATAGGTAAGTCCAAAATAAATGCACCAAAACCATGATCCCTAGTAATTAAGGTAACAATTGTAAAAGGACCTTTCTGAGAACGAGGGGGCAGTATATATATTTGTATTGGGGTGTTCTTTGCACACTGTTACTTAGGGCCGGATAAGGAAGAGAGAGACTGACTGCAATAATGAGGGTTCGCGCTTAACAATGGAGGCGGCTTCCTCCTACAAGTTCACAGATCAGGCATGCTTGGTGCTGCGGGCTGTGAAATAGGACTGTCTGAAAATCACGCCCGATGGCATGGGACACTAACCTCCATGTCAGTCTTCAGCCATGAGTGCCGTTGTCATTCATGTCAGGAGACTGAAGAAAGAATCACTGAACGCTCCTGGACAGCAGGCCTCCGACGGGCCAGCCGGGCCGGGGCAGAGCCAGACGTGCGTCAGACAGCGCCTGACATGCTGATTCATATGTGGGCAATGCCTCTCTAGGAGCAGGCATGTTTCCAGTACAGACCTGTTTCCCTCAGGTCGGTGGACTGCTTATGGGGAGCGGGGACGTCTTCTATGCAGGGCTGTTTACCTCTCAGGCATGCGTCCTGCTCATTGGGAGCAGGCACACCTTCCAAACAAGCCCGTTTACCTTTCAGGTGCATGGCCTGTAGGTTGTAAGTAGACACGTCTTCCTTACACGCCTGTATGTGGTAAGCAGGCATGTCTTCTGTACATGCCTGTATGTGGTAAACAAACAAGACTTCTGTACCGGCCTGTTTACCTCTGTGATACATGGCCTGTATGTGGCAGGCAGACATGTCTTCTATACAGACCTGTTCACCTCTCAGATGCATGACCAGTATGTGGCAGGCAGGCATGTCTTCTGTACAGACCTGTTCACCTCTCAGATGCATGGCCAGAATCTGGCAAGTAGGGATGTCTTCCGTACAGGCCTGTACGCGGTAAGCAGACATTCCTTCTGTACAAGCCTGTTCACCACTCAGGTATCTGTCCTGTTTATGACGCGTAGAGCAGGAATGATTTCCGTACAGGTTTGTTTACCTCTCAGGTATGTGGCCTGTATGTGGTAAGCAGACATGCCTTCCGTACTGGCTTGTTCACCTCTCAGGTACATGGCCTGTATGTGTTAAGCAGACACGCCTCCCCTACATACATGTTCCCTCAAGTATGCACCTGTGTGTGTTAAGCAGACACGCCTCCCCTACAGCCATGTTCCCCTGAAGTATGCACCTGTGTGTGTTAAGCAGACATGCCTCCCGTACAAGCCTGTTCCCCTCTGAGGTGCATGGCCTGTATGTGTTAAGGAGACATGTCTCCCGTACAGGCCTTTTCCCTCTCAGATGCATGGTCTGTATGTGTTAAGCAGACATGCCTCCCCTACAGGCCTGTTCCCCTCTCAGGTGCATGGCCTGTATTTGTTAAGCTGATACGGCTTCCCTGCAGGCGTGTTCCCCTCTCAGATATGTGCCTGTATGTGTTAAGCATACACGCCTCCCCTACAGGCCTGTTCCCCTCTCATGTGCATGGCCTGCAGACACGCCTCCCCTACAGGCCTGTTCCCTTCTCATGTGCATGGCCTGTATTTGTTAAGCAGATACGCCTCCTCTCATGTGCATGGCCTGTATGTGTTAAGCAGAAACGCCTCCCTTACAGGCCTGTTCCCCTCTCAGGTGCATGGCCTGTATGTGTTAAACTGACACAGCTCCCCTGCAGGCCTGTTCCCCTCTCAGATATGTGCCTGTATGTGTTAAGCATACATGCCTCCCCTACAGGCCTGTTCCCCTCTCATGTGCATGGCCTGTATGTGTTAAGCAGACACGCCTCCCCTACAGGCCTGTTCCCCCCCCCCCAAGTATGTGCCTGTATGTGTTAAGCAGATACGCCTCCCCTACAGGCCTGTTCCACTCTCAGATGCATGGCCTGCAGACACGCCTCCCCTACAGGCCTGTTCCCTCTCAGATGCATGGCCTGTATGTGTTAAGCAGACACGCCTCCCCTACAGGCCTGTTCCCCTCTCAGGTATGCGCCCTGTGTGTGGTAAGCAGACTCGCTTCCCCTACAGGCCTGTTCACCTCTCATGTGCATGGCCTGTATGTATTAAGCAGACACGCCTCCCCTATAGGCCTGTTCCTTTCTCATATGCATCGCCTGTATGTGTTAAGCATACACGCCTCCCCTACAGGCCTGTTCCCCTCTCAGATGCATGGCCTGTATGTGTTAAGCAGACACGCCTCCCCTACAGGCCTGTTCCCCCCCTTCAGGTATGTGCCTGTATGTGTTAAGCATACACGCCTCCCCTACAGGCCTGTTCCCCTCTCAGGTATGCGCCCGGTGTGTGGTAAGCAGACTCGCTTCCCCTACAGGCCTGTTCACCTCTCATGTGCATGGCCTGTATGTGTTAAGCAGACACGCCTCCTCTCATGTGCATGGCCTGTATGTGTGAAGCAGACACGCCTCCCCTGCAGGCCTGTTCCCCTCTGGTATGCGCCTGCATGTATTAAGCAGACACTCCTCCCGTGCAGACCTGTTCCCCTCTTAGATATGTGCCTGTGTGTGTTAAGCAGACACGCCTCCCCTACAGGCCTGTTCCCCTCTCAGATATGTGCCTGTATGTGTTAAGCATACACGCCTCCCCTACAGGCCTGTTCCCTTCTCATGTGCATGGCCTGTATTTGTTAAGCAGATACGCCTCCTCTCATGTGCATGGCCTGTATGTGTTAAGCAGAAACGCCTCCCTTACAGGCCTGTTCCCTCTCAGGTGCATGGCCTGTATGTGTTAACTGACACAGCTCCCCTGCAGGCCTGTTCCCCTCTCAGATATGTGCCTGTATGTGTTAAGCATACACGCCTCCACTACAGGCCTGTTCCCCTCTCATGTGCATGGCCTGTATGTGTTAAGCAGACACGCCTCCCCTACAGGCCTGTTCCCCCCCCCCCCAAGTATGTGCCTGTATGTGTTAAGCAGATACGCCTCCCCTACAGGCCTGTTCCCCTCTCAGATGCATGGCCTGCAGACACGCCTCCCCTACAGGCCTGTTCCCTCTCAGATGCATGGCCTTTATGTGTTAAGCAGACACGCCTCCCCTACAGGCCTGTTCCCCTCTCAGGTATGCGCCCTGTGTGTGGTAAGCAGACTCCCTTCCCCTACAGGCCTGTTCACCTCTCATGTGCATGGCCTGTATGTATTAAGCAGACACGCCTCCCCTATAGGCCTGTTCCTTTCTCATATGCATCGCCTGTATGTGTTAAGCATACACGCCTCCCCTACAGGCCTGTTCCCCTCTCAGATGCATGGCCTGTATGTGTTAAGCAGACACGCCTCCCCTACAGGCCTGTTCCCCCCCCTCAGGTATGTGCCTGTATGTGTTAAGCATACACGCCTCCCCTACAGGCCTGTTCCCCTCTCAGGTATGCGCCCGGCGTGTGGTAAGCAGACTCGCTTCCCCTACAGGCCTGTTCACCTCTCATGTGCATGGCCTGTATGTGTTAAGCAGACACGCCTCCTCTCATGTGCATGGCCTGTATGTGTGAAGCAGACACGCCTCCCCTGCAGGCCTGTTCCCCTCTGGTATGCGCCTGCATGTATTAAGCAGACACTCCTCCCGTGCAGACCTGTTCCCCTCTTAGATATGTGCCTGTGTGTGTTAAGCAGACACGCCTCCCCTACAGGCCTGTTCCCCTCTCAGATATGTGCCTGTATGTGTTAAGCAGACACGCCTCCCCTAAAGGCCTGTTCACCTCTCATGTGCATGGCCTGTATGTGTTAAGCAGACACGCCTCCCCTACAGGCCTGTTCCCCCCCTCAGGTATGTGCCTGTATGTGTTAAGCAGACACGCCTCCCCTACAGGCCTGTTCTCCTTTCAGATACATGGCCTGCATGTATTAAGTAGACACACCTAGCGTGCAGGCCTGTTCCCCTCTTAGATATGTGCCTGTGTGTGTTAAGCAGACACGCCTCACCTACAGGCCTGTTCCCCTCAGGTATGCGCCCTGTGCGCCCGCACACCGCCCGCAGCGCCTGGCACAAGGCGTGGCTCCCCTCAGCCTCCACATCTCACCGGGGTGACAGCGCCTGGATACTCGGTTGTCTGAACAGGAACAACCAGACACCCCCGCACGCAGGCAGCACTTCCTCCTTTCGGTTTACAGGTGACCGGGGCTCCAGGAGCAGCAGTCAGTCCTCCTGGAGCAGGCATGCCCGTCTAGGCGCTTCACTAACCTCGGTAGGATCTGCCAGTTACTCGCATGGTGTGTGGTTTTGTTGACGGTGGACATGTTTATGCCAGAGATTACAAGTTTCTTGAACCCTTCACTCTCTGATGTGATCTACCCAGGTTTTTTTGACAGCCACATTGCTCTATCAGGTATCCTATAATACCAGTGGGATACAAGGTACTACTCTGCCATCAGCAGGGTCTCAGGGCGCTATGGGGAGGAAAACTCTCATGGCGGAGTTAGTGCTTAGTTTCCTCGAAGAAGTCAACTTTTTCTGTGCTAGCCCAGGGCTGGGTGGTGATTTGTAGACTGACCTCACACTGACAACGGAGCATAGCTCCTGTTGTGCCATTTTTGCAAACTGCAGTGCTGTGCTTTGTTATGCAAAGTTGCGTTATGCTACTCTGTTTTATGTTATATGTTATGTCACGTTAGCTAGGCTCTGTTCTTTGTCATGGTTAACTAGATGGTCCTGCTAAGCGCTATGCTCCGCCAAGGTATGTAGTTACGCTAAGCCATGTCATGTTATATCACACGGGGCTCACATATGAGATGTTACGCTATGTTTGGATACTCTACACCATGGTACATACTGTTACGCTGTTCTAGAATATGTTGTGCTATGTTAATTTATGGTAGTATAGGTTTTGCGGTATGCTCTGCAGCTACAATATATTACACCATGACGTATTTTCTTTACATGTTTATGCTATTTTATTCAGTTCTCTTTTATCGTGGCTCTTGCGTGACGTGCGTAGCGCGTTGCTTCCAGTTGTGTGGCCTCGAAGCGCTCGGCCTCGTCGGAGCATGCATGCACGCGTGGATGGAAATGTGCGCGCAGATGCAGTGTGGCCTATGGTGGCAGAATTTGGTGTCAAGTGCGAGGTTTCGATCTGTTGTTATTTTTTTTTAATTGGTGAAGTTTCATTTTATTGTCTGATTAATTAAAATCATTACAATTAAAACAAAATGACTAACATATTCTCTTATGCATATATGGTAATTCAAAATGAGTCATGTGCAAACCATGCGCCGATTCATAGGTATGTCATTGTAGAGCCTGTGCAAGAGGTTACCATGGTGCTGGCCATTGGTTTGTCATCGTTTTACTTCATATCTGTTTCTAGTTGTCCATAGGGCATCAATAAAGTAATCACATGTAAACAAATCAATGGAGTAATCCCTTTGGCCGACTTTGGACTCAAAAGTCTATACCAAACGTGCTGGAGTGCTTAGACTTAGATCTGTTGTCATTCAGTCAAACAGTCATTCAGTTTCCTGAAGGGAACAGTAAATTCTCTATTTCCGGAGGGGGTGCTAAATTAAGAAAATAGCCCATGGTTCGACTTTCTTACACATATTATCAATATAGCGGAGGAATATATTATATTTTACAGATATCTTACTTCCTCCTTTAAATGTGGGCACTCCCATTAAAATACAGCCCACATGTTCATCCCCCTGGCCTGCATTGGATCGTCACCACGGCTAAGGGTGGGCTTCTCGCTTCTGCGGGTGGTGGGGTTGGTGTTGGGTCCGGGGAAGACTCATTGGTGAAGCGACATCCTGTGCTCGCCTGGTGTCGCCTCTTCAGCTGGAGCACACACCAGTACTCTAGTAGAGATATCTGATGTTGGTTGGGCTGGAACAGAGTCAGTGTCAATGTTGTAGGTGGTCCGCGCATAGCCACACACCACCAAGTCTGTGCCACCCCTGCTCTCAGCTAGCAACTGCTGTCCAACCAGCATCAGACTAACAATCTAAGGCCAGACTCACTATGATTTTGCGTCTGGGTTGCATCACTTTTGCAGTGCAGCCCCATCATGAAATTCTTTTGACATTTACTAAGCCACGGAAAGCCACTTTGCATGGCCTTGTGCGGTTTCATAAACACAAAGTAACCAAATACAGCGCATACTTCTGGCTTGAATTACTTTGCATTGGGTAGGCTAGTGGTTCCCAACCTTTTGACTTCTGAGGACCCCCAATGAATCATTACTGGAAGCCAGGGACCCCCAAGCAATTTGTACGATTTAAATTTCAAATATTAAAACAGTAATTTGCAAAAAATATAACAAGTAAGCACCAAACAAATACTCAAATTACTAAAGATATAATTCTTCTATATTAAAAAATATGCAAAAATCGAAACATTTAATTGGGAAGGTTGGCGCTGCGTCTCGGCGACTAACTTTTCAATGTTTGTTTTTATTTAGGAAAGCTGAATCCTCAGGTCAGATTTTTAATTTACGGAACAATTTCTGTTTTTATTTTATAGGTACATAGGATCTGAGAAAGCTTTTTCACATAAACATGAGGTGGGGAAAGGAAGTAAACTATAAAAGCCTCTCATCTCTCCATAGCCTCTCTGTCATGTGTAATTCATTTGTGTTATAGCGCCTCTCATAGCAGTGTAGGGTGTTGGAGCACTTTACAGGGGACTACAAGGTGTAGGGTTCACATGTCTTCCATACTGGTAGGCATTTTCTAAGAGTGCTTGATCTGGAAAACCACAAACTCAGGGCTCAGAACATAACACAGTGGTTAGCGATGACTTTAATAATGAGAATGTATTTCTACACAAGCAAACCTTTTTTAGCTGCATAAGGAAAATGAAAGACTGAGGAAAAAAAACAACTTTCTAATTTGTGCCATGCAGTTTGCATGCAGCTCTTCCATGGCAGTTCATAGCTCACTGTGCTAGATTACGAATATGAACTGCACAGTAACAAAAGAATCTCTGTGACAAAAGTAGTAACCCCCTGTGCCATGCACATAAAATACTGTGCATGATACACGTTCTTTGCAGCAGGCATATTAACCATCTGCGTTACCTTTGAGATGAAACTGCCACTAGAAAAAACGTGCATCTCTTTCCAGCAGGTACATTAATAACTAGAGTTATCTTGACGCTTTTATTCTTGCTGTAATTGGAGCTTTGCAGTGCTTTTAAAACTGCTGAACAAAAGAAGTAATAAGTATAAAAACATGCACATGTTTATCAGAGGCCCCAGCTGGAGAAGTGCCTTCATCCCAGCCCAGGCCTGCGGACCCTCAGGGAATGTGTCACGGACCCCTGGGGGTCCGCTGACCACAGGTTGGGAACCACCGGGGTAGGCGTTACATGGGTGCAACACGAGCATTCCCATGCCCCCACCCATGGAGTTTGATGCAAAGCCAGATTCACAATGACTTGTAAACCTGGGTATGTGCCAAAATGGTACGCCTACCGAACAGACGCGCAACAAGGGGAAATATCTTAAGCGCTCCTTGTTACTTCCTCTTTCCTTGTGCGCTGCAGAATATGCCTCTGAGGAATGTTTTTGTGCTGGAATGTATTCCTTCCATCACAAAAACAATCCTGCCCTTCACCATGGTACGAGGGTGCCTGTGTTTGCGCCACGCAGCACCCACTGTGCCAGGGCACCGAGGGAGAAAACATGCTTCATATTTTAGTATATATGGAGCATTCCTGCTCTCTCCCTTTCACTCAGTGCAGGATGTTCTCCTAAAGGTACTGTGCCCACAGGGTAATAACCAAGTACACAATGGCTAGTTTTCCTCTACACAGTAAATGCTAACTAGGCTCTGTGATAAGTAATCTGCTCTCTGAACTGCTATGTACAGTATTTAGTTGTGTGCTAGAACTAAAGTACTTATAATGATTAAGTAATGTAACTGGCTGGATATTGAGTTTTTGGCTATCACAAGTTACCTTGCGTTCTGAGCTCCTACCGCACAACACCTCTCTGAGTACGCCTCAAGATGCTCAACTTTGGTACCCTGTGGGTAAAGCGTTAGTCCAGTATAATTGGTACTCAGTTTTGGGCTAAGTTGCAGTGTAAAGCCTGGGATGCCAGTGGCCTGATTTAGATATTTGCGGACAAGTTACTCTGTCACATCAGTAGCGGATATCCTGCCCACCGAAATCTAAATACCATAGGATATAATGAGATTTAGGTTTCAGCGGCTGGGATATCCGTCACTCTTTTGACGTGCTAACTCGTCCGCCAGTATCTAAATCCGGCCCTCTGTTAACAATCTGAACTCAATAACGCCGGTCTGCCCTGGGGCTCCTGGAAATGGTTCTGCATTAATCAGAACCACTAGGGCTTCTCAGACTCTACTTCTCTCCCTTACTCCTGAGTGTCTTCCAAGTCTCTTTAGCGCCTCAGAAGCTCCTCAATCTGCCTGATTCTTTAGGCACTCCAAACGCTCCATAGCGCCTCTAGCTTTCCAGAATCTACATGATTTACCAAGCTTTCCCAAATCATTCTGACCCCTTAGTCTCCTAACTCCCCGACTCCTCACGCTCATCTAAACCTTCCTGCCTCATCTGACCCTTTCAAATCTCCTTAAGTCCCACAGACTTCCTCACCCATTAGGATATTCAAAACACCTGTGCTACCTCAATCTCTCCCAAAACTCCCTGACGAATCAGGGTCGTCCAAATCATGCTCACTTCTAACACTTCCCTAAATCTTCCTTCCTCCCTGGGATAGCTGCATCTCCCTGGCACTTCCAATCTTGCTCAGGTTTCCATGAGTCTCCCAAACCCCCATAACTTCTCTGACATTTCCAAATCATCATGAATTTGTTGGCTCTCCCACATCTCCCTGACTACTCAGGCTCCCTAATGCCAACCTGATGCCCTCTCACCCGGTCTCCAACTTCTGTCATCTGACGTCTCTGACTTCTGAATCCCTGGCTCAGGTGCAAGAATGTTAGGAGTTCCGGGGAAAATGGCGTAGTGCCATTTGGGCACGCTCCTTCTCCTGAAAAGAAAGTTATTTTTGCAGCAACATCTTGCAACTCCCTCTTGTGTCCTTTCATAGTGATAGGGTAAGTCAGCTTCCAATAAATTCTCTTTTTGTCTCTCCCAAATTCCCCTCACTCAAGCAACCTCTCCATGGGCCATATGGACAAAACATTTTCCAATTGGAAACAGCCAATCGGGCTGTTTACGACCGCAAAAATGCTTTTAAATATGTACAAACACAAATTGCGATTCAGTAACAGGTTACCAAATCGCAATTTGTGTTTTTGATTTGGTATTAATAAAGGGTGTGTTTAGGGCGTGTTTAGGGCGTCCCTTCTAAAGATTTTAATGTTTGAACCGTCCTCACTCGCTGGCGATTTAGTCAGTGATGAGGATGGATACTGGTGTACACCTGCAATCGATGGCAGCCAAATTAAACATCTGACAAAGACTGCCGTACAAGTTATTGACATCATCTTGTTGCATGATCTCCATGGTTGCAGCGGTCACTCAGTTTGTGACAGTAAGCCCCCAACTTTTAACAACCATTTGCATTGCAATGGGTCTAGCATTTGCTCAATTTAGAGCTATTAGCGTTGTAAACTCCGAATTTTTCATGCACCGCACTACAGCAGCCAAATTTGCATAACGGAGAAAACAGGGCAGAGCCTTATCTGCTAAGATTCGCCTGCTGCTGCCATCCACTGTGCTGAGACTTTAAACTAGCATTTGCAATGCAATGGGTCTCGCTCTTGCTAGAGTTAGAGCTATTAGCGTTGTAAATTCCTAACCGGACTTTTCTTGCCACATAAATTGAAAATGAAAAGTAAAACAGTTTCACATAAGCGTGCTGATTCAAAGCGCCATGGAATCAGTGTGAAGCAGCACACAAAAAGAAAAAAGAAGTTCGCTTGCAGTGAAACGTATCGGCAAAAGTGCAATTAGCCACGTAACAGGGGCGATGTCCAAGGCGGTAACTAAACTGCCCCAAGGAGGGACAAACGTAAAGCATTTACCAACGAAAATAAAGGATCTTTGAAGGGCAAGCCCATGAATGAGTGATAATGATGGGCCTGTGGGGGGCGTGGTTAAAAGCCCAGATACATACCAACACGTCGGAAAAGCAGCGCTTGTGTGCGGCTGTGCTCAACATAAAAAGGGATCTGATATAAATCAATTAGACTACTTATTAGTTAACGTAGGCATGTGGAGGAAGATGGTTGATTTTTACATAGTCTCAAGGGATGAGAGTGACGATGACCCTATAACTCTTTATATGTCAGGATAATTGATGAGTAATCAATTGCAAGGCTTAATCCAAGGAGGTAATGGCTAAGGGCCTGATATAGATATTGGTGGATGGGTTACTCTGTCACAACGGTGACAGATATCCCATCCGCCGAAATCTAAATCCCATTAGATCCTATGGGATTTAGATTTGGGCAGGCAGTATATCCGTCACAGTTGTGACAGTAACTCATCCACCAATATCTAAATCAGGCCCTAAATTATCATGAAGAAAATGAAAGTTGTCAAATAGGTGACCATAGACACTAGTGAGATAGCATCAAACTTCATCCATGCAAGTGCTTGCAAAGCACTTGATCTTTTTAAAGTGCAGATGAGGTGCCCAAACAGCATCCTTGAAGTTCACGCTGCACTGTTCAAAAAGATCAGAAGGTTCTGTGAAATCCACAATAAAGAGTGAAAGACAGCAGAGAGCCCAGGGGTGAGTTTTATCCAAATTGTTGGTTTTAAAAAACGAATCTTGTTAATGACATCAAGTCAGACGAATGAGATGCAATAAGGGAAGCTAGTTCTTCCAACAGGAAAGCTATACGAGTAGCAAAAAACGCCATGGAAAAGCTCTTAGAAGTGACCAAAAACAAGGACCGAAATCTATTCTGATACTTACTGGCACGTGGAGGCGGGAGAAAACACATGAAACCAGAGGCACATATTCTAGCCAGCAAGTGGGTGCCCCTGCTTCCTATACTTATCACTCTGTGTGTCACAATGTCACTAGTACTGAGTGACATCTTCTCTCTGTGGCCAATACTGCTGCCACACCTAAAGCACAGGAACCAAGGAAGGCCCCGGGATTGAATAAGATACCAGCCGATTTCTTCTGGTCTAATCCTGACACATATAAACGCAGTCTTGAAGGGAGTCCCTATGAAAGACCCGTGGAAGGATGCAGAGATAGTGCCCATATTTAACAAGCATTGGCAAAGTCAATAGGTTTCACCTCTGCAAAATCTGTTGGTTTGAGGAATGTTTTTTAGACATATTACACAGCAGCATGGCTTAAAGCAGGGGTCTTCAAACTGGGAGGGGGACCTCAAGTGATCCTAGGGGTGGCGCCAGGCTCTGGCCAAAAGAAGCATTACAAAGATAACATTGTTTTGTTTTAAGCAGAAACGTGCTACTGCACTAATAAAAAGGCAACATTACTTAACTGCAATGTTTAAATATGTCTAGACATATTTAAGCATTGCCATCTTTATAAAATAATTGGGAAAAATTCTGAGGGGGGCCCAATGATTTTTATTTTTCAACTGGAGGGGCGTGGCATAAAAAAGTTTGGAGACCACTGGCTTAAAGTAAAAAAAAAAAGCGGCATAACGTGGTCAAAGCTGTCCACATCATAGCACTTAAAAAAAAATTAAGCCACGTTGTACAACAGGTACTGCCACTATGTAACATGTTTAAAAAAACTGGCAGAGGCGAAACCTATTGGCTTTGCCAATGCCTATTGTCTGGTGTTTTCTCCTTACTGAGCCTCTAACGCTTCGGGGATCCTTGCACTTTCTAAGCCCTTGTTGGCGCAAAGTTCTTACATCTTTTCGGAGTGCGCCTATGCTATGTATGATAATCTTGCACTGCTATAACTTGTGACGCGTGTAGTGACTCGACAGAGATATGTTATTGTGCTTTCATCTGTGGGGTAGGTATTGCGCTATGACTAGAAAATAAATAATAAAAACAGAACAGATGCGTCATCAGCCACACACTCAGGAGTGGTCTAGCAGTGTCACAGGAAGTGTCTCCCTGACAAATCACCTACATCAATACGTTTAAAAACAATTTAAAAGGATGGTTGCCTTGGAAGTCTTTTGAATAACCCGTTCTTGGATCATTGTGAGGCAGTGCTTTCCCTACAAACACTGTGCTAAAAGCTTTAAATGAGTTTCTGTTTGTGAGTGTTGGAGATGGGTTGTGCCAAACTCCTGGGCACCCAACAAAAACGGATGGTGGGTACAGGGGGCGGGGGTGTTGAAAAACAGAATATGTACAGAAGCATAGGGAAAAAGTGAGGCAAAGTGCGAAGAAAAATGTTGGAAAATTGGGGCATGGACTGAAATGGATGGCGGAGGGGGCCCGGGGTGTTGTGTAAGCAACTTTTTAGGGGTGAGCGCAAAGCGCTCCTTCCCTGCTGTAATCTCTCTTTGGGTTTCTAACCACGCCCATGTCACGTCAGTCACTTTCATTGGTTTGTGGGCTTGCCTTTTAAAATCCGCTTGCTTTCATTAGTGGAAGACATGCATCCGTCATGCCTTTTCCAGTGTTTAGCCCTCCTCGAGCGCACCGACCGACTACTGAAAACATACGAGGCTCGATGTTTTCTGTTTGGTTTCTGGACTACTTTTTCTCTTTATTTCACAGCGCAATCTCGCTGGGCAGAAGTCGAGCGCTTTGCATTGAATTACATCGATACTGTTACATAGGTAATTGCACTTTTGCCGGTTACATGGATAATTGCACTTTTGCCGGTTACATGGATAATTGCACTTTTGCCTATAGGTTTCACTGAGAGCGAACTTTTATTTCCCTTTCTGTGTTTGCTGATGGCGGCCGTCGGCTCGCTTATGTGAAATTTTTACGTTTAAGTTTATATGGCAAGAAAAGTCCGGTTAGTTATGTGAAACTGTTTTACTTTTCATTTTCAATTTATGTGGCAAGAAAAGTCTGGTTAGGAATTTACAACGCTAATAGCTCTAACTCTAGCAAGAGCGAGACCCATTGCATTGCAAATGCTAGTTTAAAGTCTCAGCACAGTGGATGGCAGCAGCAGGCGAATCTTAGCAGATAAGGCTCTGCCCTGTTTTCTCCGTTATGCAAATTTGGCTGCTGTAGTGCGGTGCATGAAAAATTGTAAATCTTGCCAAGGTGTTTGTAGGAGGCTGGCCTGGTTTGTAGTGGGTACATAAGGTACTTACACCTTATACCAGGTCCACTTATCCCTTATTAGTGAAATGTAGTCAGTGTCTAGAAGCCAGCCTCTCTAGGGGTAGTGTGGATGAGCAGCCAAGGCCTAACTAGGAGACATGCAAAGCTCATGCAATACCACTGTCTCAAAATTAGACTATATAGACCCTCATAGTCAGACACTTTGCTGCCATGTAACCAACCTTCTAAAGCCTTCACTGAACAGTCCACAAAGTCTATCCAATCTTGTGAAGACTCTTTTCTGGTTTCTCTGAAGTTTATCCTGTATTGTTCAGTGGTTAAGCCAAATCCATCCAAGAGTGCAGTTTTGAGAATACTGTAATTGTCTAAGTCTTCTTCTCTGACAGTGAGAGGTCTATCCCTCCCCTTGTCAGAAAAGAACAACCACAGAATAGCAGCCACTGCCTTTGAGGGACCCTCTGAACTTTGCAGGCCCTCTCAAGTGCAGCAAAACACTTATAGATACAATTCCCCACCTTGTATGGGGGATCAATGTTATGCAAGTTTCTAGAGTCTATGGAGTCCTCCCTAACTCCATAACTCCTGAAACTGCTGCTGCCACCATGGGGAACTAACACCAACCCCTGCCCCTCTCTCCCCACAACCAAGGCCTCCTATCTAGGGCTAGCTGTTGCTGCTGCAGCCTGGCCTCCTCCAGTCTCAGTTTCCTGAGCTCCCTATCTATGGAGTCATCACCTGGAGTTGAACCATGCGATCCCTCAGAAATATGAGGTGATATGAGAGTGGGCAGAGGTAGATCTTTCCTAACCTTACTAACCCTGGTAACCTGACCTCTAGGTGTGAAGGAGCCCTCCCGGAGTGACCACCCCTCCCCCTGCCAGCTACACTAGAAGGTTTGCTGGGGGGAAGGTCTTTGGAAAAGCCCTCCCTGACTCTTCAGGATGATTCCCTGACTGTAAGGGGTCAGAATCTCCTTCCCCCTCCTCCTCCTGGTTATCAGCATGCTCCTGATCATCCTGGAGAAAAAGGCTTAACAAAAAACTCGTATTGGCGTTCTTCCCTACATCTAAGCTTATCTCTGAGCAAAGCCCCTTCAGCTCTTTGAAGGTCATGCCCTCATCGGGAGTACCCATGACCTCAGAGCTAGGCCCAGCAGTAGACATGATGTAGTGTGACTGTTAGAGTAGTGTAAGTGAAAAAGAAAACCTATTCTACCTAACTCCTAGTCTCTTTGAAAGGAAGGTAAGAGACTAGAACCTGTAACTAGGAATATGTGTGTATAGCTCTAGGTACAGAGTATTCTTTCCAGTGGAAAGCACCGGTGACAGAGTGATCAGGCAATTGCAAGTGCTTATCCCACCGCTGCACCACCAATGTAGGAGGCTGTCCTGTTTTGTAGTGGGTACCTAAGGTACTTACACCTTGTACCAGGTGCAGTTATCCCTTATTAGTGAAATTTAGTCAGTGTCTAGAAGCCGGGCTCTAGGGGTAGTGTGGATGAGCAGCCAGGGCCTAACTAGGAGACATGCAAAGCTCATGCAATATCACTGTAGTCACACAGTATGTATACACATGAAAGAAAATACTCAGTGTTACGAAAATAAAGTTACTTTATTTTGGTAACACAAATGCCAAAAATACCTTAGAGACTATACTCCCTTAGGAGGTAAGTAATATACACCAGTGTTCCCCAACCCCCGGGCCGCGGACCGGTGCCGGTCCGTGGATCAATCGGCACCGGGCCGCCCCACTGTGGCGGGCAGTAAATGTTTGATCATTTTTCCGTGGCCCGCTTGTCACACAATGGGACAAGCGGGCCACGGAAAAATTATCAAACATTTACCGGTCTGCGGTGATAAAAAGGTTGGACAACACTGATATACACAGTCTATACACCAGAACGCAGAAATAGCTGTAATAACAGTTAGAAAACAGTGCAAATAGTGAAAATCACAATAGTTAGAACTGGGCCTGGGGGAGCAGAAACCATATACAAAAATAGTGGAATGCGAAAGTTGGTTCCCACCTAGGCAGGTGTAGTGTGTAGAAGGGCGCTGGGAGTATTAGAAAACACCAAAGCTAAGTAATAGAACCCACCCCAGAGCACAGGAAAGCAGGAGTAAATCACAGTAACTTTCCTAGAACACACTAGAACACGTGATAGAAGATTTTGCAAGAACCAGAAGAGACTGCAAGACACCAACAATGGATTTCTGGACCTGATGACCTGTGGAAGAAGGGGACCAAGTCCAAGAAGCACTGAAGAGTCCAGGGAGAACCGGAGCCCCGGCTAACCCAGATGAAGGTGCAAAAGAAGAACCACCGGTGAAGAAGAACAGTCAGTACTGCACCCAAAAAGACAGATGTGGGTTCCTGGTTGGTACAGATGATGTCATACGCCGGATGGATGATTGCAGTCTGGTTTGCGTTGCTGGATTCTGCCAACAAGCCTTGGCATATGCAAAGCTCACGGTTAGCGGAAAATGGCGCTGCCTGGGAACAGGAGGGACCTGGTGGCCTCTACCCAGGAGGGGGAGGCAGAAGGGGCTCACAGCAACTCAGAGAGCCCTCAGAAGACCAGGCAGCGTGCACAGGAGTCCCACAGCACGGGGACAAAAAAGTTGCAAAAGGAGGCCCAAGCAGCACTACACAAAGGGATCCCACGCCGCCGGAGAACCATGCAGAAAGGAGTGCTGGGGGCCGGAGCTGCACGGTGCATGAAGAACTTCATGGAAGGATGCCAACAAGCCTTGGCAACTGCAAAACACGCCGTGCACAGGGGTAATGTCTTGCGTGGGGAGGCAAGCTCTTACTGCCACCAAAGTTGGACAGCTGGACTACAGGACTGTCAGGACCACTTCAGTCCACCACCCATGTCACTGGATCCATGCACTTTTTCAGGAGAAAAGGCTGCACAGAGATGCCTGCTGAAGCAGGGAAGTGACTTCTTCACTTCAAGGGAGATTCCTTCATTCTTCTGGTGCAGGCTGAAGACTGGCTGTCCTCTGAGGATGTACGGCCGGGAAACAGTTGCAGTTGCTGGCAGGAGCTGAAGATACAATGTTGCAGAAGTCATATTTGCTTCTTTGTTGCAGTTGTAGAGTTCGTGGAAGGTCCAGATGCAGTTTCTTCAGCAAGAAGGAGAAGTAAAGGATGCAGATAATTCCTGCTGGAGTCTTGCAATCCGAATCTGAAGAAGCACCCAAGAGATAGACCCTAAATAGCTCTGAAAGGGGGATTAGTCAGCTAAACAGGTAATCACCTATCAGTGGAGGGCTCTGAGGTCACCTGCTGGCACTGGCCACTCAGATGCTCCCAGGAATCCAAGATGGCAAAACCCAGGGACCCTTTGGAGGAGCTCTGAGCACCACCCATGGGGGTGGTGATGGACAGGGGAGAGGTCACTTCCCTTTCCTTTGTCCAGTTTCACTCCAGAGCAGGGACTGGGGGTTCCTGAACCAGTGTAGACTGGATTATGCAAGGAGGGCACCATCTGTGCCCTTCAAAACATTTCTAGAGTCTCTGGAAGGCTACCCCTCCCATGCCTGTAACACCTATTTCCAAAGGGAGAGGGTGTAACGCCCCTCTCCCAAAGGAAATCCTTTGTTCTGCCTTCCAAGACTTGCGCTGCTCAAGCAAAAGGAGGACAGAAACCTCTCTGTGAGGTGGCAGCAGCTGGGGCTGCCTGGAAAACCTCAGAAGGCTGTAATGGCAGTACTGGGGGCCCTCTAATGAGCCCCCAGAGTGCACGGAATCATACAACCAATACTGGCAAAAGCCTTGGGGTGTGACTTCAGCATGTTTGATACCAAACATGGCCATATTCGGAGTTACCATTGTGAAGCTGTACATAGGTAGTGATCTATGTATAGTGCACGTGTAAAATGGCGTCCCCGCACTCACAAAGTCCGGGAAAATGGTCCTGGACGACGTGGGGACACCTCTGCTAGTGCAGGGGTGCCCTCACATACAGGTACTCTGCACCCAGCCTTCATGGTTAGAAAGCCTGGTATATGGGTGACTTATAAGTGACCTGGTGCATTGTAAATGGCTGTGGAAGGGTGCATGCACCATACACAGGCTGCAATTGCAGTCCTGTAGAAGCCTTTGTGTGGGCTCCCTATGGGTGGCAAAAGAAATGCTGCAGCCCATAGGGATCCCCTGGAACTCCAATGCCCTGGGTACTTAGGTACCTAGGTACCATATACTAGGGACTTATAGGGGGTGACCAGTATGCCAATTTTGGGTGAAATACTGGGTTACCAGTATGCAGTGTCAAAGTTTCGAGGAGAGAGAGCATAAGCACTGGGGTCCAGGTTAGAGGGATCCCAGTGACACAGTCAAACACACTGACATCAAGCAGAAATTAGCGTTAACATGCCAAAAAGAGGGTACTTTTCTACAGTGTTGTGTCAAAATAAGTCATTTTCTAGCTGGTGCACAAATCTTCAAAAGTTACAAGTACGATATAGATGGTGTTGTGGCCTGGTCCCTAATATCCTGGCTTTGGTGTGGGTGAGGTAGCTTCAGGTGCAGCCTTCAGCACTTTTCAAACAGTAGACCGATGTCTTAGCCAGAAGCATCCTCAATTTACGTTTAATTACACTATCGAGTCCTTTGTTTCTTAGGCAGTATTGGTTTTCATTAAAATGACACTTAGGCCCTGATTAGGACCTTGGTGGTCCTAATCACCGTTACTCTGGCAGGACACCGTTACTCTGGCGACCTCCCGAACGCTGATTTAGGATGTTCCCGTGGGCTGGACAGCGGAGACAATACGGCAGCATTGGCTTTGGCTCTGAGGGAAAGCCGAGGCCAATGCCGCCGCACTGTCTATGCCGCCAGCACAGTCGTTATGCGCACTCTGGTGAAAGGGGGGGCCACTGCACTGCCCACGACCTAGACTTGGGCGGTGCAGTGGTCCCACAATGAAAAGGCAGGCAGGAAGGCAAGACGTGATCAGCGCGACTGTGCCGACATCGGCAGCGCCATGCTTGACCACAGCTTTCTGCACCTCTGTAACTGCGCGATCTCTGGTCCTGGCGGTTGCACCAGTCTTGTGGCTGTCCGACCGCCGGCATCCAAATCTGGCGATCGAACTGCCAAGGATGTGCTGGTCAGACCACCACCGTGGGTACGGCGATCCTAGAACCCCCGTACTTGTAATCAGGCTCTTTACCTTGCAGCAGAAACATGCTGAGGCATGCTTCAAAGCAATAATACATTATAACACATGATGCCCTTAGAAGATAGCAAAAGGCACCACCATTATCTTAGAATTATTTTTGTATTGTAGAGATAGTGGAATGTTTTACCTATTGCAGGTTGCGCATTACTTGTCTAAAATATTAAACTTTATTTCACAGATGATGGTTATCTAGAAGTCATGAGAGAACATGACAGTGTTCCTAAGGACAGAGTGGCCCTGTCTATGGATCTCAGACTAAACTGCGTGGCTTGTGCATTGGTTTTATTCTTTAAGAAATTTAATTTTTTTTAACTTTGTAGCCACAAAACTACGAGTTCATATTTTGTGGTCTAATATTTCGGCACGTTTCCACCATATTCTGTATCTCAATATACATGATATTGGTAAACTGCATGCTTTTTAAAGAAACACTCCTATTATATTAGGACTGACAACGGTTACTCTAACGCCACACAAGACCTATCAATAAAGTACACAGTTGGTGGACATATTAGAATGGGTCCTCGTTCTCTAAATGAAAACACACACAAGGCCATCTTGAACTACACTCCCTTTTAAACTTTAAACAAGTACACGTAAAATGGTATTGTGAAACATGCGACGAAAGAAAATGCAGATTTATTTCGTTCTTCATATATGCATTTCATAACCCACTGGACAATGCAGATTTGCTGGTGTTATAATTTCAAGTTGTTTATTTTCCTCTTGGAATTTAAAAGCCATGGCCAAATAATTACTCATTTTGTGGCACATGGAGTTTTTTGAATGGCTGTAGTCTTCAGGTGAGGGTGTAGTGATGCAGTGTCAGTGCATGTTAAAGGAAATGAAAACAAGAGTACCTGCTGGCCAGTAAAAGGACACTGGCGACCCGAAGAAATGCTTGGTCCTATCGCCACAGCATGGACGAAGAACCCGAAGAGCTGGAGGAAGCCTGAGGCCAGGAGGACTTGCTGACCAGTAAGAAACAAGGAAATAAGGGCCAGATGTAGCAAGCAGTTTTCCCATTCTGTGTCTATGGGAAAATGTGTTTATACATATGGCCCTAAGACCCACGTGGGAGCCGGACAAACGTAAGTAAAGATGTGCTGACCAATAGGAAGCAAGCAAACTGGATCCAATTGGAAGTCAGCCAATGGTAATTAGACTGATGTGGGATCAGCCAATTGTAAGTAGAGGCAAGTAATGGACGGGATTTAAGCCCTTTTTAAGATTTTTTTTTAAACACAATAGATTTCAAAAGCACAGCGCAAGTGCTGTGCAGGTGAAACCTAAAGTGGGATCTCATAACGAACTAGGCAGCTATTGGCCAATCTGTCTGATTGACAACCTCCAAAAAACATCCTGTAAGCAGATATTAGACAAACGTACTGCCTGAATGAGAGAAAACCATCTATCAAGGGAGTAGCCAGAAAATTAAAATCCCCCCACTTTTTACCAAAGTTCTGATAGCACAAAGCCAGAAAAGCTCTTGAGCCTGAGCCCAAAGAAGAGCTCCTTGTCTCTTATATCCAAGCATCTATCCATTCATTCATCCTTCCATCCACATGCAGAGAGTCATTATTTCACCTTTACATTCTGTTAGCCATTCATTCTTCCAGCCATCATTCAATATTTTCCCATTCCATCCATCAGTCATTCTATCCATAGGTTTTATTGATGCATCCATTATCAATACACCCATCCATCCATCCACCCATACTTCGATCCTTTGACATACCCATCCATCAACAAAAGCTTCCATTCATGGATGCAGACTCTCAGATTTCCCTTTACTCTGTCATCCTTTCACCTGTCCATCCACTCACCCTTTCACCCACTCATCCATCTGCTCACTCATTCATCCACCCAGTCATGCATCCATCCTTACTATCACCCTTCTTACTTTTCTTTCACCCTTCCTTCAATTGAAGGTGCCCCATAAAGACTCCCACACCCGCTGTAGCAGCTAAAGTGGGTGGGGTGGGGGCTCATTGCGTCCCTGTCATATATTAAGCAAATTCCAGGCAAACAAGCATGATAGATTGTGTTTTTTTATTTTCTCTGATCAGTTGGAAGATTGTCAGTACGAGTGGGGGCAGTTTGTATGTAGCTTTTAGGGATATATGAGCAGAATTAGATTTCGCCTGAACTGCGCTTGCACTGTGCTTGCAAAGTCTTTTGTTTTTAATTTAAAAAGAAGAAAATCTAAAATGAGCTTACATTCCACCAACAGGCCACACATTACTTACCATTTCTAGGCTTCACCAGTAATTCTCCTTTTCTTTCTTCTGACTTGTCAGCAGTGCTTCTGACGTCATCTGGCAGAACTTCCTCTCTTCTTTCCTTGGCGTCTGCTGTTCCCTGGCTCTTGAACCAAGTACCCCTTCCAGTTGGCAGTTAGTGGCTGCCAGCTGGTGTCCTTCCACTGGCTGCACGCGCTTCAGAGTTCCTATTTGCTTACTTTTGTCCTCCACTCCATAGAGTGCATATGTTTTAGCACAAACCCGACCAAAGGCAACAGAGCACTTTACTTGAGCACCAGTTGTATTTCAGTCAGACAGGGAGAGATTAAGTGATTACCCCAGAATCACAGAATGTTGAACCAATGCCGATACTAGAACTCGGTTCCACAGTTTCAAAGTCAGCTGCTCTGGGAATGCGTCAGATTCCTCCCAATTACATTCTGGGAATGCGTCATATTCCTCCCATGGAACGCCCCTTTCAGGCAGTGTTATGCATGAAAGGGGTCCATACTTACAAGGCCAGGAAAAGCCACGCAAGGTGGCTTTATGTGGCCTTCTAAATATGGGCTGGCACATTACACCACCAGAGCGTCAACAGAAATGACACTCTTGGTTTATTAAAAAGGGCTTGGAGCCCTTCTATTGCTTACAATTGTTGGTCTTCATTGTCACTCATATTTCCTATTTGTCACTTCCTCTTGCAGAGACCAAGTACTGATTGCTACATTTTGGTTAGTGTCCTTCTGCTGCTTGCGCTGTTATTGAAGTACTTTTCTTCTATCTTTGTCCCCTGTCGTGTTTGTTTTTGCTTGTTCCCACACCTTGGATCTATGTTATTGTATCTCCCAGCCTCTTGTTTGTCTTGCGTGCTCCCTCCAACCCTCCTGCTGTCAGCGTTGCTTGTTCCATCCTTGGCCCACCCTCCCGTTGTCCTCGTTGCTTGTTCCCTCCCCTTGTTTACGATGGCCCCTCCGCTCCTATTCCCCATGTTGCTTATTCACTCCCACCTTCCTTTTGTCTGTGTAGCTTGTCCCCTCCCCCTGTGTTTGATGAACCCCCGGCATACCTGTTGTCCATGTTGCTTGTTCCCTTCAACATCCCACCCTCTTCCCTCCTCCTGTTCACGATACCCCCAACCTGCCCCTTGTCTGTGTGGCCACCCGCCCGCCATAATTTAAAAAAGTGCTATGACACGGCCAGCACTGGCTGTCATAGCACTTTGTACCGTCTTGTTGCCTGTGTTGTTTGTTTCCTTCCACCCTCCTGTTGTCCATGTTGCTTGTTCCCTCCCACCCTCCTTCAAGTTCCCTGTGTTGACCCCAACCACACCTTTCAAAACCTATCATTATGACACGCTTCTGTGCAACATGGCTAAAAGACATTGTCAAAGCCAATAGCCCTCACATAGGTGAGACTAATTTGCTTTACAAATGCTTGCTGCTTTTTCTGCACTCACCCAGTGTTTTTGTATGAGTGTAGGAATTTGTGCACTTTCACTTCCACCCACTTTGTGAGTTTTTTTTTTTTTAATGCAGGTAGAAATTCTTGCAACAATTATATTTTGCAACAGAAAAATGCAGAAGACTTCTCCTGCAGCAATATTTGTAAAGAAAGGGTATTTGCAGCCTCTCATTGTTATGCTCTGGGTTACATTTGTAGAGGGACAAATCAATTTACAGAGAGTCCAATGGATAAAATGAACAGTTTTGTACTGAAATGGGGAGAAAGACTCCAGTGGCGGCCTGTCCTTTTACAAAGAAGTGGAGGGGGGGCACACACACATACACACACACTCAAACTCCTGCATTCAGACATGCACTCACACACATACATCCATTAACAACACTCACTCCCAAATATTCATGCATGCATGCCCAAACATTAAAAATAAAATCATACTTCCCTGCGCTGCTCTCCCTCGGGGATCCGAGGAGGATGGGGACTGCTGCTTTCCCTCACTGGCTGGCCTAAGGTCAGTCAATGAAGGAAAGCAGCAGTCCCTCGTTCCTCACAGAGTGGGATGGGGTCTGTGAGACTGCTGACCCCACTCTCTGATGAGGTGTCAGTGATTGACACTCAGCCCTGGGCTTAGACCTAAAGCGCCCGAGGCAATCAGTGATGCTCCCCTCATTACGAGTGGGAGGTCCTCAAGCAGTGGCATAGCAAAGGCTCCCGCAGCCCCGCGGTGCGGGGGAGCCCGAGCTCTATGGGCCTTCCTCACCAAAATACTCTGGCCTTGGAGCTCCTGCACAAGTCCTCAGGGGGGCCCCTCCATATACTGTGCCAGGGCGGGCCTCTATTACATCACTGGCCTCCAGGTGCTTTACCAGGCTGAAGAGGTCACGCCCACAGGTGCTGTGACTTCTTAAGCCTGGCAAAGTTCCGCTCAGTCAGCCAGGAGCCTGCACATTTAGCATGCCTATCTCTGGGCTGCCTGACCTGGAAATAAAGAGTGTCTCTGTCAAGTTGACCTTTGCTAAGCCTGACAGATATTCTTTATGGTGGCCAAAAGGTGAGGGGCATGGTCCTCAGCCCATTAGTGTGGGCTGTGGCTGAAAGACTCTTCTAAAGGGTTTGGAGGACGGGTTACTCCGTCACAGACGTGACGGATATCCCATCTGCTGTATTAAAATTTCCATAGGATGTAATGGAATTGGGATATCCGTCATGTTTGTGATGGAGTACCCCCCTCAGCCAAAATCTAAATCAAGCCCAAAGTTTGAGAGTGAACTCCCCACAGGTGACTTACACCACTTGGCAGCCCATGGCAAAGAAAGCAGCTGATTCCACAGAGAATGTTCCAGTTACAAACGTCAATTCACCAAAATGTCGGGGAGAGCAGAAGTCCCACACCCTTTGACCCAGTGCTTAATTTGTGCTTGTTGTTTCCGGTGCTGAGCACCGGCACTTATTTCTGAGGGCCGGCGCTTAGTTTTGTGTCTCAAGCATTTACTGTGAGCAAAAGACACGTGGGAAAGACGGAGGAAGAGAAAAAAGAAGAAGAGTGAGAAAGGGGAAAAGCAGGAAGCTGCAAGAGTGAACTGAAGGGGTGGGGAGTGGCTGTTAATGGATTGAAGAGGCCCGAGGTGACTTCAGGATTACTCTGCCTCAGTATTATGTGCTCGCATTTTTAATTGCAGCAGCCGCGTGTTTAGGAGGAGAGCTTTTAGCACCGGCACCTTTTTATTTACAAATTAAGCACTGCTTTGACCACCAATAATATCACTAGCTTGCCTCAATCCTATGGGTTTCTCTGCATCCTAGTTACTGCTGAAGAGCTAAAGGAAGGGCCGGGAGTGTAGACTACACAAATAAACAAGGCCTTTGAAGCTCTGTTTACTCTCTCTTTCTGCTGCTGCCTTCACAACCCCTACCACTAGGGGCACCAAAGGATAGGCTAGCCTAAGCAGATGCTACCCCAGCTTGATGCCCATGTTTATCATCCTAGGGATCAGGAACTGATGAGAGCCGTCAAAGGTGGTCCGATGTGGGTGCAATCAAGAGATGCTGTTGTTTGAGGAATGATCAAATAAAAACCCAGGTTTACTACCCTAAATCCCCCAGTCCAGGGTCAGACTGGCCTCTAAGGCAACAGGGCTATGCGCAACAGGCTGGCATTACCGGTCAGTGTTTGGGACTTTTTTGGGGGCCCTGTTTCCATACTGGAGCAGTTTTAAACCTGTTAAGACATGCTGTGTAAGTGTTTTGTAAGGTATGGATGAGGGAATTAATTTATTTTTGCTGCAGGGAACCTTTGTTTTAATATCAGGGAAACCAACAGTAACAAGCATTTGCAATGCACTAGGTCTCTCATTTGCCTGAGTTATAGCTATTGGGGTTGTAAATTCATTACTAGACTTTTCTTGCCACATAAATTGGTCAACCTTGCCTCATAATTTGGTATTTTTCTGCCACATCATTCCAGTGGCCCTCCATATAACTAAAGCACTTCCGTTTACCTTCCTCCTCTGTCTGCAGCCAAAGATTTAAAAATTGCCGTTTAGCATCCTAATTTAAATTTGCCATGCTAATACCAATAGAATACCACTTTCACCACCCCCCCATCAGAGTTGCTGGCTGGCTAACGCTGTTCCCAAAACAAGACAGCCATGGAGGAGTAACGAGAGAAATAAACTAGAAGGGAGAGCCATGTTGCGGATTTCTGTGTTTTTTACGTAAAGCATTTTTCAATTATAAGTGTTTTTGGGAAAGCTATGGAGCGAGAATAGTAGAGACAAAAGAAATGACTCTGATTAGGTAACAGTGTGAACTATGTGACCAGCTCTCCAATACCTGCCAACGGAATTTGCACTGTTGGTGCTGTTGGCGCTCTGAGCGCCGTGAGGGTCATGGCTGCCATGGAGCACGAAGGGGAGAGACAAAAGAAAAAAATAGTTCACCCACGCTGAAGTATATCTGCAATCGTGCAATTGGTAACAAAACTGCCCAAAGGCGGGACAAACATAAAGTAATTACCAATGACATCAAGGGAATTTTGAAAGGTAAGATCGCAAACGAGCTCATCCTAAAAATGAGTTAAATTTTCTTCAAAGTTTAAAAAGCGTATTTCATTAACATGCAGAACCGTTTCACCTCAGTACATCAGATTATATCAGTACTTTGAGAAGCATTTTTTTTTAAATATGTTTTTTTTTTAAATGAATGTAGAAACATTAATTCTTCCCTGCTCCATAACAACAATGCAAATAGTGAACTAGGGGTCAAGACAGTTTTTATGTGCACTCTTTGGGTGGACTGAGTTGCTATTATACATGTACAATATTATAGTTTATTAAATCAAACATGTGAGAAGGTCTTGTACAGCTCACATCCTGAAGTAATTTATTTCAATGTAAATACAATTGCCTTTGATCACACAATTTGGTTAAGTGGGGAAGCCAGGATGAATCCCAGGTTTTGTTGTTTCGTATTGTGCAATTCAGCCACTAGATGTATATGCTTCGCTTCTCCTACACCAACCGTACTGGCAACCGCCAACCCCCGAGCATCACCTTGCTGGCATCAAGGCAGCCCGCAGTGACACACAGACCACACTTTATGGCCCGTGAGAAAATGTTTGTGAGTGCCCATGTTCTATTGTGAAGCTTTTCCAAGCTTTGTGTGCTGTCATGCGTAAGGAGGGTGTGTGTGTTGGTATTTGGTGTGCCCTGTGTAAAGAGAGAGGAATATGGTGTTGTTTGATGTCTGATGTCCTGTGTAAAGACCCTGAGGTATAGTGTTCTGTGCTATGTGCTGACTGATGTAAGGATTGAGTGGTATTGTGATCTGTGCTATGTGTCTTACTCCTCGGATGGCCTGAAAGCTCCTGTGATGTGGCAGGTCATTACTTTGTTGGAGTTGTATGGCGTCCTGCATAAGAAGTGAGGTGGTTGGTGTCCTATTGTTGGTATTGTGTCCATGTCTAGGAGGCTGCCTGCTCAGAGAAGAATCAGTGATGTCTGAAATGTGTGTTTCTTCACTGACCGCTGGAGGCTGGTGGTGTCCGGAGGTCTGCACTGGGAGAGGGTCATTGCTCTTCAGGTCTCATTACAAGAGGGCTGGAAGGACCACAGTGAAATAAAGTAAGAAAGATGTTTCCTTCTTGAAATGTCTTTGTAACTACTTATCGTCACCTCTTCTACTTCGACCCTCCCTAGTTAAGTGTGTCTCTCTTTGCATTTCTAGGTACATGACTGTCTCAACTCTCTCTCCCTCACCTCTGTCTACCTACCTCCCTCTGCCCTGCCCACCTCTCTTTACCTTGTCCTCACAACAACCTCAACTCTCTCTATCACACTCGGTGCAGATGTCTACCGACCCCCTTTCTGCACCCCACTGCTCTCTTTCCATGTTACCTCTGTGTGCTCACTCTTTCAGCCGAGTCTCAGTTTACCTGTATACCTCTCTCGCACGTTTCTATACTGTATTTCTCATTCTGTCCCAACTTCTACCTCACAACTGTCTTTCTTCCTTGCATCGCTTTATACTTCTCTCATCGGCTCACCTTTCTACATGTCTCCTTCTATCTTTATACCTATTCCTCTCTAACTCACTTCTCTTTCTACCTCATCATTCCTCTTCACTCCTCAGTGTACCCAACTCATCCTTTGCATCTCCTTATCTGTGGCTAGTTCTCTCTCTGTCTCACGAATTGTATCTATCTCTAAACCCTTATTCCTCCAGCTAATTCCTATTTGTCCACCCATGTGTGTCCTTCTAGCTACTTCAACTCGCTGTGTTTACTTTGTGTCTGACTCCTCCCCTCCTGTGTTTCATCTCATCCCTAGCTCCATTCTAACCCCACTTCACCTGTTTTGCTCCACTCTTCTCTGTACCCCTCTGCCCTCCATCCCTCCCATTTCACTCACCCTGGAGAGACGGAGGGCACTGCCCAGAGACGCACACACAGAAAGAGGAGAGAGAGACAAGGCAGGAGAAGAGAACTAAAGTGATGGAACTGTGAAAATAGAAAAAATACCCACGGTAGTCATTGATCTTTTACTGACCCTGTGAATGTCAGTTGTGAAAGGGGATTTGTTTGTGATTCTGAATGCCCTATAATTAAGGCTACAATTTTAAGTACTATGAGCATATGTGTTGATTTAATATTGTGCACTAGCCCATTAAATTTCCAACTAGTCACCTTTCTGTGTACTTCTTCAAGTGAGATGAAAAGGCGGGTGAAAAACTGATTTCCGGGTAAAATATTGTTGTTGCAAGACTCACACAAAATCTAGCTCTCAGTGCAGAAAGAGGTTGCTTTTGTCAACTATTGCTGAAGCATTCTTTTGGTACTGTTTGGTTTGCAGGTGCCAAGCACTCTGAACTTTTGGCTGTTTATTGCATACTCCCGACTCAGAAGAGGATATTAATGTTTCTGTATATTTTCCCTATAACTTGTGGGTGTAAATTGAGAAAATCGTAATTTTAGTAAAAAAATAAGCTAGACAAACATGCAACAGCCATGGGCAGGTTCTTCGTAAGCAGTTGTAACTGGTGTCGTAGGTACAGTGCAGGTGTGTGTGTGTGTGTGTGCATAGGGTCTAGAAAGATGCATTTGCAACATGCATGAGGAAAGGGCTTGTGTAACAGGTGTGAGGTACACTGCACAGCAGGTGTGCAGTAGGCACCTGTGCTGCAGGGGTAGGGTTGCATGTGTGTCTGTGAGGGCACGTGCACACATGTGGTATAGACAGATGCCTCTGCAGCATGTATGATAAAACTGCGCATATAGCAGGCGTGAGGTACACACTGCACAGCAGGCCTGCAGTAGACACCTGTGCTGCGGGCATAGGGTTGCATGTGTGTGTATGAACACGGGTACAGACAAATGTCTCTACAGCTTGTAAGATGTAAGCACTTATGTAGCAGGAATGTACTAGACGCCTGTGCTGCAGGCATAGGGTTGTATGTGTGTCTGTGAGCGCACGTGCACACATGGGGTATAGACAGATGTCTCTGCAGCATGTCTGATGTATGCACATGTGTACCAGGCGTGCAGTAGACACCTGTGCTGCAGGTGTAGGGTTGCATGTGCGTGTGTGAGCGCACGTGCACACATAGGGTCGAAACAGATGCAGCATGCATGATGTAAGTGCGTGTGTAGCAGGCGTTAGGTACACAATGAACAGCAGGTGTGCAGTAGACACCTGTGCTGCAGGTGTAGGGTTGCATGTGTGTGTGTGAGCGCACGTGCACACATGTGGTCTAGACAGATGCAGCATGTATGATGTAAGTGCATGTGTGTCTGTGTAGCAAGCTTGAGGTACACACTGCAAGCAGGCGTGCAGTAGATACCTGTGCTGCAGGTGTAGGGTTGCATGTGCGTGTTTGAGCGCACGTGCACACATGGGGTCTAAACAGATGCAGCATGTATGATGTAAGTGTGTGTGTAGCAGGCGTTAGGTACACACTGAACAGCAGGTGTGCAGTAGACACCTGTGCTGCAGGTGTAGGGTTGCATGTGTGTGTGTGAGCGCACGTGCACACATGTGGTCTAGACAGATGCAGCATGTATGATGTAAGTGCATGTGTGTCTGTGTAGCAAGCTTGAGGTACACACTGCAAGCAGGCGTGCAGTAGATACCTGTGCTGCAGGTGTAGGGTTGCATGTGTGTGTGTGAGCGCACGTGCACACATGTGGTCTAGACAGATGCAGCATGTATGATGTAAGTGCATGTGTGTCTGTGTAGCAAGCTTGAGGTACACACTGCAAGCAGGCGTGCAGTAGACACCTGTGCTGCAGGCACATTGTCGCAGACAGCTGACCTCTATGGCAGGGTCGTAGACTTCTCTCATGAAGGACACTGCTGTACCCAGCTCAAAGGTTACCGACCCGACAAAGCCACGTGCGCCTTGTCACGGCTGCCATAAGGGGCGTGGCTATCGTTGGTGCAGCAGGTGCAGTTGCACTGGGGCCAAGAGTTCAGAGGGGTCCATTGGACCCTGATAATTGCTTTATTTTAGTACCCCCAACAAAAGTTAAAGGGGGCGCGTCCCATATTTGCACCAGGGCCCGCGGCACCCTTGCTAGGCTACGGACTGCCAGCATTTCATTGCCTCTTCTAGGGGGCATTTCAGATCCAGTGTATGGAATGTCTAACACGTAATGTCCTTATCCGTGGCCGGTCGGAGGTAGCGGCTCGATTTCTGAAGAGCGGCACGCATGGGAGCTACAGTTGAGTTGCATTTTTAACGGCCTTATCATTGCCTTGGCCAAACCACCTCGCGAGCTTCGAGTTTGAGTAAAACTATTTCACCACACTCTTGAGACGTGTGATCTGCGGCATTGCTGACCTTAACCCGCGAGTCTTTCATTTGGCGTAAATTGTTATCTATAAGTTGCCAGCGGTGGCGGTACCCATATCAATACAATACAGATGGTTAAGGATACCGACTACCATGTAAAAGCGCAATAAACCAGAGTGTCAGTAGGCGCTACATAAAAGCACATAATGAAACGTCTTCCCATTTAAGCCTCCTTATTTTCTTCTAGCCTAACACACACAAAACCCCACCCCACAAGCGTCGGCCTGCCCTGGGGCGTTTTTATTTCGTTAATTCTCCGTGACAAATCACGTGACTTCTAACCGTGTCAGGTCTTGTCTTTTCACCATCCACACATATGGTGTTTTCTGAACTCAAAACATTGTAATTTGGTATAGAAAAAACACATAAAGACGCATTTCCTTTCGTCGACTTGCGTGCGAGCTGCTCTGTGCCCCGTACGAGTGACGCTGTGAGCGCTCCTTGCGAGAGGCGCTACGTGTCAGTGCGCTTCACTTCTCGTTTTACCTTGGAGGAGGAGTGAGCCTTCCCTGCCGGCCCCTTCACTCACTGATGTCTGCTCCGGGCACGCCTTGCTCAGTGCACTCCCTTGCAATGGGGGGGCCTTCCCTCGAGGCGCTAGGACGGGGTCCTGGCGTCAACGGCCAATGAACAAAGCAAGCCGACTTCAGCAGACTTCCTGCCAGTAATAGCCGTAAGCGAGGTCATTGCAACACCGGGTCTGTGACAGGGTCTGTGGTCGGGCTTCCTCGGACCCAGCAAGTGTCCGGCGGCCAGCTGAGAGCATCCTTCAGCGGAGCAAGGGCCCGTCTCGGTGAGGTAAGGCTCTCGAGACCCAGTGATCAGTTGCCCTCCGTTTTGAAATTTCCTAGGTACCCCTAGGTGCATGTTGTGGGCTCTCATTTGTATCCTAGCTTATGCAGACACCCCCCTTTAATGCTGGTTCAAAGCCCCCTTTTTAATGCTCACCTCCCCCAAGCTCCTCTTTAGAGCCGTCCTGTCCTGGGAATCCAGTTAGTGCTGGCCTAATCTTCACGCCTCCTTTAATCCTGGCCTACCTAGGGCACACCCCTTTATGAATAGTCCGCTCTGGACTCCCGCTATCATGCTGGTGTACCCGGGCAGCCCTTTAATACTGGCCTAGTGTGGGCAGCATCTTTCATGCTACCTCACCCGGGCCCCCCATCAGTGCTGGATTACACGAGACTCCCTCTTTAATGGTGGTCTCTCATTTAAGGAGAGCTTACTCTGGGTACTCTCATGCAGGCCTACCCTGGGCTCTCTCACTTAACGATAGCCTATTCTGGATACTCTCAGGCTGGCCTACCCTTTAACGCTGGCCTACCTCCTTCCATGCTAACTTACCCCGGACACCCTCTGTAATGCTCGCTTACAGTAGCCTCTCATTTCAGTGCGGGCCTACCCTGAGCTCTCTCAAATAAGGAGAGCCTACTTCGGATACTCTCAGGCTGGTCTACCCTTTCATGCTGGCCTACTTCTCTCCTTCCTAGCGTACCCAGGTCACCCTCTAGTACTCACAGCAGACACTCTCCTCAATGCTGGCCTACCCCGAGTGCTCTCATTTAGGAAGAGTGTTGTAGATATAACAATAACACGTCGTAGTTTGTAGTTGTAATATTTATTCCAGTGTCAAAGATCAGCGCCTCCCTCTTGCCGGCTCCTCATAACTGCCGCCGCACCTCGGACCGGTCTCCGTGGTAACACGGCATCGGAACCGTCAAGAGCTCGCGCTTCTCAAGAGCTCGCGCGCTTGAATGTACAAACACATTACAACATATCTTCTTCCTTTCATTGTTTAAGCAGAATTACTAAAATACCAAATATTACAACTATATGAATTAACAACATAAACTGTAACTCACTAAAACACAGATACTATCCTAACCATTCTTGAAAGTAAAACTAGATTACATTTTTACTTTACATAATCAGCCAAATACGCTGGTGCTTTCTTAACTCTGTGTGATCTCTCCCTCATAACTTCATTCCTGTATTCACTAAACTCTTGTTGTCTCACCCCACCATCTTCCATAAAACCAGGCAGCATATCACCTGTACAACTAGAATGCTGTGCAACAGGTTTCATTACCAGTTCGTCAAACATACATCCACTGCATCCATCACTGATCTTATCTTCTGCAATCATATTTTTTGTATAATTACACTTTGCCACTCTCCTGAGATTCCATCGCTCACCATTGCTCAATATCACATACCAAGGATAAACTTCCTTGACTTGAAATGGCCCTTTGAATTTATTCAACCCTCTAACAATTCTCCCAGACTTAACTTTCACCCAATCGCCCGGCCAAATTTTGTTCTTATCTTTACCACCATCTGCAGAATATCCACATTTATTCTCACCCTCAAATGTTCCTATATTATTGCTAGCAAGTTCTCTCAACCAAAACGGAGTCAATTTAGAATTCGGCCTTCTACCCCTCATCATGAAAAACGGTGAACATCCAGTAACACCATTAACAGTGGTGCAATATGCCCACACAACATCCGCAACCATACCTTCAACATCCATGCCACTAGCCAGTGCTTGTTATATGGCCCCCTTAACCATCCTGTTGGCTCTTTCCACCATTCCATTTCCTTGCGGATTATAAAGTGCTGTCCTTGAATGTTTAACACCCATCAATAATAAAAACTCTTTCATTTCACAAGAGGTGAGTTGTGTACCATTATCCGTCACCAAACATACCGGGCATCCTTCTTCCCTAAATTTTTCAGACAAATCTCTCACTGTGGATGCTGTGGTTATCTCTGACATAAATTTCACTATTATCCATTTCAAATGAACATCCATCAAAACAAATGCAAACCTAGACATGTGTTTAACTCCACTTAAAGGACCAATGAAGTCCCCACATACAGTATGCCATGCTTGACCAGGATCCTCAATGTGACCCATCAAAGATTGTTTGCCCACTTTAGAGACTCTTTTCACTGCGTACACACACATCACATCTCTCCACCCAGTGTACAATGTCGTCATCCATCCCTGGCCACCAGAAATTTTCTCTGAGCCTCCTCTTCATCAACGTTTGCCCTAAATGACCCTCATGTGCAATATTAAAAATTTTCCTCCTCACCCCTACAGGAGGAACATATTTTTCACCACGAACAACAATATATTCACCCACACATGAGAGTTCATCTAATATCTTACCATACGTCCATTTTTTTTTTGGCAGTGTACTCTCTCTACGTCTACCACTCACTATCATTCTGATCTCTTCCCTCATCTCCTCATCACCTGCCATGGCTTGACACCATTCCTCTTTACTCAATGCTCCCGATGACCATTGCACTACATCTCCAACACTTGCAACTAGATCCTCACAATCTTGAATACTACTATACTCTTCATCCAACAATTCCCAGTCTTGTGATAGACGTGAAAGACAGTCAGCTTGTACATTTCTCCATCCTGGTATATACTCTACAGTATAGTTGTACTCTTGAGACCTTGCAGCAAGTCTTATCAGTCTAGAAGAACCTTTTTCAGCTCCACCTGGGGTCAACACCTTCACCAAAGGTTTGTGATCAGTTCGCAACTTGAATCGTTTTCCCCAAATATACATCCTGAAATGTTCCATGCTCCATGTCGCAGCTAATGCCTCCTTCTCTATTACCGAGTAGTTGCGCTCTGTCGGTGTCAAGGAACGTGATGCAAATGCAATTGTTCTTTCCTTTAAACCATGTTTTTGTGATAAGATAGCACCAATACCAGTGGCACTAGCATCTACTGTAATTATCGATTATTTTCCCGCATCAAAAGGCACTAGACTGTCAGCTTCACAAATTTCCTTCTTGATTGATTCAAAACACCGTTCTTGTGTTGCGCCCCAATCAAAAACCACACCTTTTCTCAATAATTTTTTAAGTTCCTCCGTCTTCGATGCAAAATTCTCCACGAACTTGGAGTAGTACTCCACTAAACCCAAAAACGACTTCAACTGGTCTTTATTCACAGGACATGGTGCCAATTTGATGGCTCTCAGTAGATCTCTCTTTGGCTTCACCCCATCTTGCGACAATGTGTGACCCAGATATTCAATTTCCTTAGCTAAGAATATGCACTTCTCTTTTCTCAGCGTTAAACCTGATTTTAAAATTTTATCTAGAACCAGCCTCAGCGTCAAATTGTGATTTTCCACTGTGTCTCCAAAAATTCGTGTATCATCCTGAAAATATATAACATTCGGAATTTCTTTGAGTAAGTCATTCATCACTCTCTGAAAGACACTTGCGGCTGAACACAAACCAAAAGGCATTCTGGTAAACTGAAACGTGCTCTCCATTGTGATAAATGTTGTCAAGATTTTTGACTCAGGATGTAACCTTACTTGATGATACGCATGCTTTAAGTCCAGTTTTGAAAAAAACCTTCCTCCTTTCAGCATCAAAACCAGCTCATTGATGTTAGGCAGAGGAAAACTGTCCATTACCACATTCTGATTCAAGCTTCTCAAATCAACACAAAAACTAAGTTTTCCATCAGACTTCCTCGTTATCACAACTGGAGATACCCAATTTGATGCCTCGACAGGCTCAATGACTCCACAACATAGCATTTCTCTTATCAAGTCTTTGACCTGTCCTCTAGCTAATATCGGTATTCTCCTAACTTTATGTCGTACAGGAATTGCACCGTCTTTGAGGTTAATTTTGTGACAGTACCCTTTTAGTTGCCCCATTTCCTCTCGAAAAACACCTTCCGCCTCTCTGAGAATATCTTGTAACGTTACTTCTTCTACAACTAATATTTGTGTTTTAGCTCGAGGATTGATGATGATATGAAGATAATATTGATAGATCCATCCCAGGATTGGTGGACCCGAGTCGGCTACATACACTTTTCCTTTAGTGCTTCTTCCTCCAAATTTGATATCAGCCATCATATAACCAATGAGATCTATCTTCTCGCCTTGATATCCCCCAGGACTTATATCTCTAGGCAATAATCTTGCTTGAGGCCATTCAGAAGTGAACAAACTTCTTGGAATAATGGTATATAAGGATCCGGAATCCACCATCAATTCAACTGGTTTTCCTCGAATCATAAATTGTGCCTTGGGTCTTTGTTTTTTCCATCCTTCATCCCCAACAGCCAATATTCTGTCTGAACCTATATTTGTCTCACACGAGCTATCATCCACCTCTTCTTGCAAGAGTGTTGCCACGTTCTTATTTCTCCTTAAACCCTGACACATTCTTGCAAAGTGACCCCTGAGCCCACATTTCCTACACTCCTTCCCTATAGCAAAACAAAACTTTGCTTCCGACGTGTGATTGAAACTTCCACATTTGTTACATCTTTTATTCTCTGCTTCTCTTATAGGTTTACTATTGCCAATCCTGACTTTGCTTGACAAACTGTCCTGTCGCTTGCTTATAACTGCTACCTCATCCTTTGTCTCCCGTTTCTCCATTGCTCTCATACAATATTCAGATTCTTCCACGACTTTGGCCAAATCAACTGCATCCTTTAAAGTGGGATTCCTTGCCGGCCATAACCTCTCTTGTATTTTCCTGCTTTTACATTGAACAATCAATTGATCACGAATCATTTCATCTTCTATCTGACCAAATTGACACTTGACCGCTAACTCTCTCAACCTAGAAATAAAATCATCTATAGATTCTCCATCTCTTTGAGGTTGAGTATAAAATTTGTGTCGTCTCATCACAACATTTTCAGCCTTAGCAAATCTTAAATCTAATTTTTTCCTGGCATCTGCGTACACATCCACATCTACTTCGTCACCCTGAACTTGTAAATCTGGAAGGTATTTATAAATGTGTTGGCCTTCTTTTCCTAAAGCATTTAATAAAATAGCTTTCTTCCTACTAGGGCGGAATCTTTGTCCATCCAAAGCTTCTAAGTAATTGTCAAAAATGTCCAGCCATTCCTCCCATTCTATTGCTGGCCTCCCTGGTATTGACAAGAATGGAGGAGGTGCTGTAATTGTCGGCATATCCATAATATTTAGTTCACTGTACAGTTTGTACCTTTAATCGCATTAAAAATGACTAAATAGGTGAAAAAAAAAAATGTTCAAGGCATTCAAGTTTCCTCCTTATGTACTTTCTTCTAATATCTCACTGGATATTTTTTTTTTAGTCCTTCTATCCTTTCACTAGAGAAGTACCTCACTAGGTACTTTCCTCTAATACCAGTTCTTGTCTTTGAAAAGATCGAGGCAGTCGATATCACTTCAGCAACTAGTACAAGTAAGGAACTCCAGCCTGCGTTACCTTTACAGTGAGCGCAACGCCGTCGATGAGCTACCACACGCGTAGTTCAAAATTGATGATGCCTTGCCACTGGCTGCCAGAACCGGCAACTCGTCGCCAAAATGTTGTAGATATAACAATAACACGTCGTAGTTTGTAGTTGTAATATTTATTCCAGTGTCAAAGATCAGCGCCTCCTTCTTGCCGGCTCCTCGTAACTGCCGCCGCACCTCGGACCGGTCTCCGTGGTAACACGGCATCGGAACCGTCAAGAGCTCGCGCTTCTCAAGAGCTCGCGCGCTTGAATGTACAAACACATTACAACAAAGAGCCTACTTCGGATACTCTCAGGGTGGTCTACCCTTTCATGCTGGCCTACCTCCCTCCTTCTTAGGGTACCCAGGTCACCCTTTAGTACTCACAGAAGACTCTCTCCTCAATGCTGGCCTACCCCGAGTGCTCTCATTTAAGGACAGCTTACTTCGGATACTCTTAGGCTAGTCTACCCTTTAATGCCGGCCTACCTCCTTTTTCCACGCTTACTCAGGGCACTCTGTTTAATGCTCACTCACAGTAGCCTCTCTCTCCATGTGTGGTATTCCTAGGGCCCTCTTTAAGGCAGGTCCACCCTTGGCACTGCAGTTGGTGCTGGCCTACCAAAGGAATTACTCTTTAATGAAACAATACATTGAAGTCTGTCTTTGATGCTGTCCAACCAGAGGCACCCCCTTTAATCCCTTTAAACGTGGTCAGTTTAAGAACCGTTCTAAGATGTTGGCCTTCCTAGTCCAGTGTCTTTAATGCTGCTCTTCCCTGGGACACCCCTGGGTATTGTATTACAGTTATATTTCATTTGTGTAGCTCCTCATACCTCATACTGACGAAGGCAACAAGCGCATTTTTTGTTACGAGAGCAACGCTGATAATGCCACTTTTGTGGAAACAGTGTGGGTGTGGTGTCTGGGGGCTGACCGAGATGTGGTACGTGTAGTGTCCTGCTGGATACGTCATGCAGCAGCCCCTGCCTAGGGGCGGTGTCTACACCCACCCCACACTTACCCAACACAGGCATCACCCGTCAGGTGACCCTGCTAATAAAAGAGTGTGTTGGCACACATGCTCGTGGCCATTTATGCACCCACCACACTAGTGTCTGTGTTGTTCTTTGGTTATCATGAGGGCCTGGGGCCCAGGACACTACAGCATGTGGATAGCTGGGTTTAGACCTCGAGTGGGGAGGAGAGGAGAGGTTTGAGGGGTAGAGCAGCTCATCCTCACACATGCCACTGTGTGGTTGCTGTGGAGAGTGTTTTGTAGTTGTGCGTGATAACCAGAAGGTGCTGTTATCACTGGAAGCACTTCTGTTGCTTCAGCGCGGAGGGCAGTGATACATGAATCTCTGTGTGTGCTCATAGGCATGGCCGCCATCTTGGTGTGAGAGAATCTTCTTGCTGGAGGAGATAGGGCCTGGTCCTGCTTTGAGAGTGGGGGTGTCCTCTCTAGGGGCACAGCAAGGTTTTTCCTGCCTTTCTGCATTACTGCTTGGTATTCCATATAATTCTGGTACACTGAAGAATCACCCTTTAATTCCGGCCTATCAGGGGAAGTCTCTTTAATGATGGTATCCTGGGGCACCTCTTTAATGCCGGCCAACCCACGTCAACCCCTTCGGAGAGAAGATATTCAACATTCACCCATTAATAAACTCCTACCAAGAGAAAAGACTTTAATGCTGGTATCTCCCAGACCTCAGTTTAATTCAGGTGTTCTCTGGGTACACCAATTAATTCTGATCATACATTGACTCTTTCTTTATCCGTTCTTCTGTGGGCACATTCACCTGTCACAAGCTGGTCTGATATTGCTACCTTGTTTAATGCTTTCTTCCCCCGGCCACATTTGTCTGGGCACATTCTGATCAGATGCCGATACCATCTTTGATGCTTTCTTCATCTGGGCACATTCTGGTCTAACATTTTTATACTCTCTCTACAATGTTTTCTTGTCCCGGACGGAACCGCATCAGACATTGACATCCGTGCTAATGCTTTCTTCTCCTGGGCGCATTCTGATCTGACATTGTCGCCCTCTTTGATGTGTTCTTAATCAGGGGCATCAAAAAACAAAGTGATGGAAGGAATGCTTGAATTAATCTCAGGCACTGGCAATCGCTCGTGCTGCATCCCAAGCCATCGTTTTTCTCCCGCCAAGCCACCTCAGTTTGAACCCAGACAAAATGCAAATGAGTCTTGACCCTGCTCAAATGGGATCAGTCCAGACCGAACTGTGCGGCCAGGTCTTACCTGAACTGCAATCCAGGACCGGTTTCACCCCGGTTAGCATTCATCAGCCAGGGATAGCTTGGTTCCAGGGGCACAGTGAGCACAGGACCCACATCTCGGCATGCCTTCACACTTAGGGCACCAAAAGCCAAAGTGATTGATTGATTGCTGGGATTAAGCCACTGGCAATCGCTCGGGCCACATCCTAATCCATTTCTGTTTTCACCCACCATGATACCTCAGTTTAAACCCAGACGCCTGCAAATCAGTCTTGACCCTGCTCGCTGGGAACAGTCCAGCCCAAACTGCTAGGCCAGGTTCTCAATGAAATGAAACACAAGCAATCCAGGACCGGTTTCACCTTAGTTAGGGCTTATCAGCCAAGTTTCAAGGGTGGGTAAGGTTATAGGGTGGTAGGGGTAGTTTTAGTATTTATGGTACATAAGGGTGTACAGTGTATATATATATATATAGGTTTAAGTTGTTGCTAAGATATACTTACCTTGGGCGTTAAAGGCATGTGTGTGACCAGTCAGCTTTTGTAAAGTGAGTTCCGGTGTGCGGCAATGCACGTCGCTGCGTTTCTAGTAATTTTTAAACTAATTGAGGAAGAAACACATTTTTTTGTTAAAATCTGCAGATTATGCAGTAGATGGTGGATTATGTGTGAAATCCATAATTATGCGAAAATCGCTGTCGCCACACAATCGCATAAACCAAGTGGCCTTGTTCATAACGACTGCCATTACACAACTCACGTGCATTCGCGTTATCATTGTCAAAACAGGCAAGGGCCGAGGGGGCGCTTCCGGGACTGAACATGTCTTGGCAGCAAGTGGTGCAACCCACCGAGACACCCTGGATCCGTTCTGCTCACCCCGCGGGTTCTTATCTGTCAAGACAAGCCAGGTGAAGGGCTGAGTGACGCGTGGGTGGGAGCTCACAGCACCTTGGACAGAACTTCCTTATTTCACTCCTTGGTTTTAAGGGGGGTCTTTCGACGTGGCTGTTTGCTTCGGAGCCCCCCGATTTTGTGCTGTGCGTTTCCAAACTTCCCGCTCTGATGCTTCCTGGACGGCGCGAGCTCGCCTTACACGAACACGCGTCTGTGCTTGCTGTCTCAGCTGTAGCGCCTTGACTCATCTTTCCAGATTAATTTCGCACTTGTTGAAGGTTGCAGAAGAGGGCAGCGCTGAAAAATCATTAGTCCTCACACGTGCTGCCCTGAAAATGGGCCAATATTTCCCACCACCGGAGGTACCAGGGCCGGGGACAGGGCCCGCTTTAGTGCCGGTGGCGCCCTGTGCGACAGCCCTCGTGACCTCTGCAATCACTGTGAATTCCCTCACTACCACTCTCCAACAGTGCCCCTGCATATCTGTCCATAGACCCTCTGTGACATACATTTCATTTTTAAAGGGCTATTCCTAGTTCACTCACACTCAGTTCAGTGATCTGCCTGGTACATGATCTTTTCAGCAGGCACATGAACCGTCTGCGCTACTTTATGAGGAGTCAAACTGCCAACAGACACAATTCTGGCTCTCTCGCCAGCAGTAACGTTAATCACAGAGTTATCTTGACATCTGTATTGTTGCACGGAATTGCTCGAGGCACAAGGAAGCTCATTTGATTTAAAACCCATAAGTTATTTTTAAGCAGCACCCCCACCATAGTCAGCACCAGGTGCAGCTGTACCTGTCGCACCACCCTAAAGCTGGCCCCACGGATACTGGTAAATCAGGGGTGGCCGAAATCCCTCCCATTATGAGTTGCACTCATGAAATGCGTCCCCACTTAAAAAAATGATGAAATCTCACATTTTGTGCTAAAATTCAGTGCTAAATGACAGATTTATATTTTGCATAATTACAGGTAATTTTGCAGATTTTTCTCGAAATTCCGCACAATTACGTGAAAACAAATGATGCCCATTTCGCACACCCTTATTCAAGGCGCCAGACTTTCCACCGGGGCCGGTAAGAAGGTCTGTAGCTTGACTGGTGCACAGGGTTTCCCCCCAAAGATTACCCACGCTGTAAGCAAGCGACATCTCCAGCAGAAAGACGTTGGGAAATAAGGAATTATCAGGTGAATTGAGTGTGGTATTTCCAATTCCCCCAGTAATTCTCATTTCTCAGCGGAACCTCAGAGTTTCATTTGTAATCTTCCATTAACTCACCGCCCTGGTTTTACTGGTACCCCCAGAAGTGGACTCGACAAGAAGAAACCAAGGGCACTGGAAATGAGCCCCCAAACATGTTCATGAGTAGGCTTGATGTTGTACTCCTGTAAAAGTAATATCACGCACTTGCTTTTGGTGAACTGAACTCACAAAGCCATAAACATTTAAGTTGCAATTGAGCGCCATTTGATAAACCAAAGTGCCTGGCGCATTGCTTCTCTTGAGCCGGAAGTGATTGTGAAAGTTCCAAGGGCTGTAACCATGGAAACACTGATGTGTCACAGGACTGGTCAAAGTCACATAGTGCAAACTTTGTGGACGCACTAGTACGGGACGGCTATGCCTAGTACACCAACGCCCCCAACTTTTACAGGGTGTGCTTATGAAACTGAGGGCCTGATTTAAATTTCGGCGGGCGGGGTGATGCCAAAATATAAATCACATTATTTCATGTGGGATTTATATTTTGGTCGCCGTGCGACAAACTCTAAATCAGGACCGTAGTCTTGTAAGAGAAAAATGTTTTTAAGTGAAATAAAAAATATGTCAAAAACTAATTGTGACATTCGTCAAATTTCATAACCCAGACATACTTTGCTTAAAGTGAGCTCTAAATGGCTTTCGAAAAGAAGGATAATTAAACTCATGAGTCATTTCTATGCACTAAGCTGAACGATTTATGAGATATATGCATGATTCATTAGTATATCTGAATCTTTCGTGGCTGCATCAAACAGGTGTACATTGCCGGTAGGTGTGTGCACCGCACGCCAACAGGCTCCTCGCTTGATAGGCGCTGTGGGCAGTGCCCTGCACCAGGCATCCCATAACCTGATATCAGCAGCAGGGGTTCATGGTCCAGACCACAACACAGTGAGAGAGTGGGTGACACACAAGAAGGCGGAGAGGATCCAGCCGAGACGTGATCTGGAGCAGGGCTGTACGATATAAGTCCGGTAGGGTCCGATCCATGCCAGATTTTCAGGACTGCCTCATAAAATATCATACCATGAATTTAAATTAAATTTATATTGCCAGTGATTATCCAGAAAAAAACTGGCATAGACCCCTGGATCTGCGTGACCTATTTTGGCTCCTGCTCTAGAACACAGAATGATGACAAACATGCCTTTTATTATTGTTGGCCTTCGCTGCCTCTGTCCCCAGGTCTTTTGCATTTTAACCACAGTGTGTTGTCAGGTGACAACAAATGAGTCTGTGAAGTTTATCAGCTGTATTTAGGATGACTTCATGATTACCACATAAGTGGACATCAGGACCAGATTCTCCAAAAACAGGGGTTCTTCATGAACTCAATAATGCTCCTTTCATTAGATTCCCAGTAGTTATGTCATCATGTCCCGAACCTACGACCTATATTGTACAGTTCACCTGGACAATGACCTTAAGCGATCCCTGCCGTGCTCATGCCTGCCCACCACTTGCTCTTCCTACGATGCCTGCTCAGGCCTACTTGAGCCTGCGTCAACTCATGCTCGTTCGCTCTGGCAGCCAAGCACTCCTGAAGCGCTCCAGAATCCAGTGCTGGTGATGCCTGTGGACGCTCAGGGTCACCACAGTATTCGAAATCTGGTGGCCCAGGTCTGAGGTCTGAGGATCGTGAGGCGACGGACAAACGTTCTACAGGGGTGGAATCCCCCCCCCCCCCCCCCACCCCCCTCCTTGAGCTGCAAGAAACACAAAGGAGGTAATTATTTTAAGCCCTTAGGAAGGAGCACATAGGAGAAGAGTCCTGGGCAGGTGGGCGTTACATGCGCCCCTCCTCCACTGCGTCCAGCCCCTCAGGGAACGGGGCAAGGGGCGTTTGGGCGTGCGGCAGGGTGGGAGGACAGGCCTCCCCCGAGCCTGTCCTAGGGGCCTCAGGTAACCCAGTACCTCCTCCAAGTCGTGTAGCTCCTCTCCCTCACAACATCTCGCCTCATACTGCCTTGCCTCGGCCAATGGTCAGCCGAGAAGCTCCCTGAAAGGAATTGGCTATTCCCCCCTTTCCCTTCTCCTCGGTCCCCCAGGTATCCCGATTGTGAAGCAGCTTTGGCAGAGCAAGGTGTGGTATGGTAGTGGGAGTGGCAATGGTAAACCTGGGTGTGCAGAAGGAGGAAGTAAATGCTTCATTCCTCACCCCTCATCTGGCGTTGCTCCCTCCCAGTGCTTTTCAATTGATTATAGCATTCTCTCCACTGTTTCATATGGATCCCTCCTTTAATGTTTCCCCCCTGCGCTTCGCCAAAAGAGAACTTTGCCTGACGCTTCAAACTTGAAAGCTCACGGGAGGCCCTGTAAAAGGAGGAAGGCTGGGGGGAAAAAGACTACCTCTCAGCTCGACTCAAGTTCCATCTCAAATGGGAATGCTCCCCATTCGCCTTTGGCCACCTCAATAAGGAACTTTGTTTCTAAACATTTCAACATCTGCTCGCCTTCTTTATCAAGTGGAACATCTACTGCTCCCCATCTAGGAAAAGGAGGGATGCTTTCGGCAGATAATTCCGCCCAACCATGTAACTCTCTGGAGGTCTTCCCACAGCCTATTCTGGAAAGGGGTCCAAGACTGTCCTCCTCACCCCGTCTTAATATTTCTTTGTCCCTCTGACATCAGGGAGGTGCTGAGACGCCCGGTCCCAACATCATGCATCCACCTCGGATCAGAATATTCCATTGTTACAAGAGGGCTCCCTCTGTGGGACCTCTAACCTAACTCAAGACTCTCTGGCTGGATCGATCTGCATTCAGCCGACCGGCTCCTCATCTCTGCTGGACGTGATGTTGCTCTTGCAAAAGACTCAATACGGCATCCTAGAAACTCAAACCAAGTGGACCAATCAACATTTTTGAAAAATATTTTGTCTGAATGTCATAATACCAACAATAGCTTGTTAGTTGCCAATAAGGGGTTGGGTCCTATGTTCTTCCCCACGGTGCCTCAGGGGGTCAAAGGTCTACAACACCAGAAGAAAGCAGGCTCAGTTAGTAATGTAGGCCCCGGTTATGTCTCTAAATGCCCAATGCTAGTTAGGAAAATAAATAATCTTTTTGGTCAACTTAAGTTTTCCTCAAGCTCCTACCTTTCTCAGAGGTTTAAAGATATGAGAAGAAGAGCAAGTTCACATAAACTAAGTGCGGGTAAAGGAAAGCGCCCCAGAATGAAGGCAAGGCCTATACCCCCTGTGCCAGGGAGTCCCCAGGCTCGAACAGCACTTAAGCTCTCCTCCTCCATGGAGCAGCACCATAGCAGCCATAGCTACCTGTACACGGGCTGCAACAAAAGCTCAAGCGGAGCCTCTTAAGCCTTCTAGTACTTGTTCACTTAAAATGTCTCTGGTCTCCACCAGGGTAAAGACGTCTAAGCCCTTGGGCTCTGAAAATAATAGCAATGGACCCTCCACTGGGCCACAGAGCCCACCTAAACTTGAGCTGGGCCCCTCTGATTTGTTTTTTGGATACTACTTGCCGGGGAGAAAAAGCAGGGAAGTTACACCCCTTAAATCATTCAAAATTCTTCCACATATTCCATCAAATTCCTCCTACTCTCTGGGATTTCCTCAGATGACCTATTATCTTTGGGGTTCCAGAGCGGGGACCAAGAAAGTGAAGTATCAAAATTTTCATTTATCTCCCCCTGCATTGCTCAGTTGGTAATAAAGGCGGGAGATGATTTGTCCAAGGCAGGCTTATAAGGCAGTTATCCCCCAAGAGAAAACCCCTTTGCGGTCACCCCTAAACCAGTATGCACTCCCTATTCCTTCCTAACCATGCACGCTGGGTTAGCTGCTAACCAGTAGGGGCAGTTTATACCCTACACACATGATTGGCTTCTTTCAATCATTTGGAGACCATGGCAAGACAGCCAGCCCCAGAAGAATCTGAGGGCCATATTTATACTTTTTTAGCACCGCATTTGCGTCGTTTTTTGATCCAAAATCAGCACAAACGTAGAAAATACAATGGTATTTTGTAAGTTTGCGCCGATTTTGCGTCAAAAAACGACGCAAATGTGGCGCTAAAAAAGTATAAATATGGGCCTGAGAGTGGTATTAGTAAGTAATAGGCTCATAACAGGGAGAGGCTTCTGACTGGAGACGGTAACAGGTTTGCTCTCCTGCTACAGCTCCCTGACACCTTGAGGCGGGCGAAAGGCTTAATGGCCCATAGAGTGAGGATCCCTCTCCCAACAGGAGAATCCTGAGTTGGATTATCCATGGCTTTGACCATCTTTTGAAAAGTGGCATATTGGAAGAAAGAATAAACCCCTGCCATGTGGTATTCCTTCTGGAGTCTTGGTTGTGAGAAGAAAGGACCATAGAAGGCTTCATGGTGCTGAATAGCAAAGGGTCAAGACGCGGCAACAGCAGAGCTTCAGCAGGGGTCATAACTCTAATAACCACCAAGGTAATTAGGAAACCTCTGCAGGTTATAAATGTGTCTACTGGTATGCAGTTTTCTGTGGTTGAACTTGGCATGAGTAACAATGTTTGCAGATGTTTTTTTTCTCATAAATATAAATATCCATAGAGGAGAGTATCAGAGAATGAAGAATTGTTTAGAATCCCTGGAACAATCTTTTCATGACATCACAGCAAAAATTTCAACAGCAATTGTTATTTTGGCCGAAGACTTCAATGCTCGTCTTTACCCCACTCAAGCGACGTACAGTTGGAAGATGTTTTGGGTCAGTACACATTCTGTTTTTTCCAGCCTGGCTTCCTGCTGGTTCCATCAAGCTCGAGTCCAAAGCTTTGAGCCAATGGTTGGTGAACAATGGTCTGATCTGCTTGAATAGCCATTTTGATAATGACATGCCAGCAGCCCCAACATTCTGGCGGGTGTGATTGATTACATGTTTACCCCTGCCTGGCACTTTTGGTCTCTTCACAGACTTCAAAGTGATAAAGAATGAGGGCAGTGATCTTTGGGCCACGTCGGCTGTCCTTTGTCGTATTGAGCCGGTGGCTGTAGAGAGTTACTTCCTTTGGACGTGTCCTAACCACAGAGGCTGAGGCTGACAACCCGTTTACACCCTGCCCATCTCGAGTTTCTAGCTGCTTACCAATTAACAGAAAACATGGAGGCTTTCACCATGGGTTTGGATAATAGAATTACTTGGTTTAGTGAAATTTTGATTATCATGTTGGGCTGTTTTGTTATACATGTCAGAAACTGCGCATCACAGGAAAATTCTCATGGTAAAGAGAAGGGTAGGTTTGACCCAGCCTGTCGGGAAATGAAATGCCTGGTGAGACATGCAGCTAATCAAGCAAGGCTATGCCCAGGAAGCGGTCTACCCCAGGAGCTGAACATGCCTAAGTCCCACACAAACAGCCGATTAAAGAGAAAAAAAGCAGCCTTTTTTCATACTAAGTGGGTCAAGATGCAGGAAATTATCCAATCAGGGGATTAACAGGAGTTTCAGGCAAACGTATATGAGTCTGGTGGACTGAATAGGGGGACCCTAGTATGTATGACATCTGAGGACATATGGGCAGCGTAATGGAAAGCTCTGCATGGTAGTCTCTCCTCATCAGCCAGGTCTTTGTGTACAGCTGTCAAAAAGCTCCCCTCTACCTGGTTTTCTGTAAAGGAGGTTAAGGCAGCCATCAGTAGGTTAAAGCTCTCAGGAGCACAGGACCTGACAACATCCCGGCAGTGATAATGAAAACAAATAGCGACTGGTGGGCAAGGGGATACTCCCTTCTATTCTGGTTGATAGCCTCAACCGGCCTCCACCCTCCATTGTGGAAAGGGTGAATTGTGAAACGTATCCTAAAAAAGGGGAATGGTTCAGATTCTTCACATTACAAGCTGATTAGCCTTTTGGACATCTCGGTTAAAGTATTTAAAATATATATTTTATCCAAGCTGCAGGATTGGGCTTCTGAATATAAGTTATCCCAGTTGAACAAGGGAGGGGGGTTCTCAGGAGGAACACTCAACCATGGACCATTAGTTCACTCTATGTGCCATCATTGGTAAGGCCCTGGAAGTGAACCAGAGGCTCTGCTGTAGTTTTGTTGACTTCTGGACAGCCTTAGATTTAGTAAACAGGGAAATATTATGGAGCAAACTGGCTGCCTAGGAGGGTCGCTTGAATCTCTTCAGTGTTTTGCAAGCATTACATGCTGACAACTGGGCTCAGGTCAAACTAGATAAGTCAGGAAGGCTATCACAGAAAATCCCCATTAAGAATGGCCTTTGGCAGGGGTGTGCCTTAGTCCCCTGGTTTTTTAGCTTATTCTTAGCCGGCCTTCCAACATCCTTAAACCATGTAAAGTCTTTCTCCCCTAAACTGCACTCCCTTGAAGCATATACTAAGCAGAATCAGTTGAAGATCAATCTAGAGAAAATCAAGGTGTTGGTCTTTGAGAAAAAAGTAAAAAGCTTGAGAGGGTTTCTATATGCTTGGGAGGTGTAAATAGTGAATTCCTAGAAGTATTTAGGCCCGACCTATAAAAATAACTTAAAATGGGACTCACCCATGGATAGTACTAAGCAGAGGTCCCTACTGCAAGCTAACTGGTTGGCTAGATGTAACTTGAAATATGGAGGGTTGGGTCTTACCCCTTTAATAAAGGCATTCAAATGGAAAATATCCCTCCTTGGGACTATATGGCACTAAGGTTTTTCCACTTTACCCCTCCTGTGAGTGGGACCGGTTCAGGGGGCAATTCTAAGGAGGGTCCTGTCGCTACCAGAAGGCACCATGGTCCAGGGACTGAACCTAGCCCCCTGGAATGTGTTGGCATTTTCCAGAGATTTAATTTTCTCCAATAAGCTTTTGGAGGACTGTGAAGTGGCAAAGGTCTCCAGACTTTGTTGGTTTGAGATCCAAGGTAGTGAAAGAAGGTGAGTAAGGGAAGTAAGAAATAAATTAAGGGTCCTAGAGAATTTGGACTTGGAGCACAGGACAATTTTAACTTGGTTGTCCTTTCCTAGTAAACAAGCTTTGAAAGAGCCTGCTGTAAAGATTGCTGAGTCCTTTGACTTGGCGTACCTGGAATAGAAACCGTCTATCAGCTTTTCATTAAGCTTTCTTGGCCTTGACACAGTCTTTCCTTATCTGTAGCAGCCTTCGGTTCCCTCTCTGAGGAATGACATTTTTGTAGCGATGGGTTGCACCCCTATTTACTCGTCCTCTACCCGATGTGCTATAATTCAGGTTTTCAATGGTTTTTGCCTTTGCACCCTTAATGTAAAGTGTTCTTTGTTACACATTGTTGTGGATTGTGCCTTTTTTATTTCTAGCGGATCAAGTTTTTAAGACCTCTGTTTTTAAAATATAGAATGGTACAAAGGGTGGAGGCAACAGAGCTGCTTTCTGAAATGTGCTATTTAGATGTGGCAGAAGGAATTGCTAATTTTATTGGCACAGAGTCTTAAGGATGGGTTGGGTGGTCCACGGGTGAGTCTGGTGTGTTTAAATTACATTTTTACTGTACAATATTTTTAATGTTTTTGTTATGGACAGTGGTCTCACTAAACCTGTTATCTATCTACCAAAAATACCCAGTGGGCCCATGACACTGTGAAATTGTGATCTATGGTGAAACTTTCCCCAAAACATTGTTTTAAAGATACCCTTCAGAGCATCAATTTGCAGATTTTTCAGTAAAAAAAAGGACTAGAGACCAAAGGATTGTTATTTATTTTATTCAAAAGACACTGCAAAATGTTATCTTGCTCTATTTTATTGCAGCCAAAATTAGGAGAAATTTAGCTGTGCTTTGAATATTTTGCTAATAATGATAGGAATAAACAGCAGCAATGAGCTCCCAGCAGTAACCATGAAACTAAGGCACCTTTGTAAGAACTTTACCACACTAATCAAATCAAATCAAATCAAATCAAATCATTAACATTTATAAAGCGTGCTACTCACCCGTGCGGGTTTCAAGGCGCTAGGGGGAAGGGGGTTACTGCTGCTCGAAGAGCCAGGTCTTGAGGAGTCTCCGGAATGCGGAGTGGTCCTGGGTGGTCCTGAGGCTGGTGGGGAGGGTGTTCCAGGTCTTGGCTGCCAGGTAGGAGAAAGACCTCCCACCCGCCGTGGAGCGGCGGATGCGAGGAACGGCAGCGAGCGCGAGGCCGGTGGAACGGAGGAGATGGGTGGGGGCGTAGAAGCTGAGGCGTCGGTTGAGGTATTCAGGTCCCTTGTCGTGGAGGGCTTTGTGTGCGTGGGTGAGAAGTCGGAAGGTGATCCTTTTGCTGACTGGGAGCCAATGCAGGTGTCTCAGGTGTGCAGAGATGTGGCTGTTGCGGGGTACTTCAAGGATGAGGCGGGCGGAAGCGTTTTGGATATGTTGCAGACGTTTTTGGAGTTTTGCGGTGGTCCCAGCATAAAGGGTGTTGCCGTATTCCAGGCGGCTAGTGACTAGGGTGTGGGTCACGGTTTTTCTGGTGTCGGTGGGGATCCAGCGGAAGATCTTGCGGAGCATGCAGAGGGTGGGGAAGCAGGAGGAGGACACGGCGTTGACTTGTTTTGTCATGGTGAGAAGAGGGTCCAAGATGAAGCCGAGGTTGCGGGCGTGGTCTGAGGGGGTCGGTGCGGTGACAAGGGCCGTGGGCCACCAGGAGTCGTCCCATGTGGTCGGGGTGTTGCCGAGGATGAGGACTTCCGTTTTGTCTGAGTTCAGTTTTAGACGGCTGAGCCTCATCCAATCTGCGACGTCCTTCATGACGTCTTGTAGGTTGGTCTTAGCGCTGGCGGGGTCCTTGGTGAGGGAAAGGATAAGTTGAGTGTCGTCGGCGTAGGAGGTGATGATGACGTTGTGCTTGCGTACGATATCGGCGAGGGGGCTCATGTAGACATTGAAGAGTGTCGGGCTGAGCGAGGAGCCTTGAGGGACGCCGCAGATGATCTTGGTGGGGTCTGAGCGAAAAGGTGGGAGGTAGACTCTTTGAGAGCGGTTGGAGAGGAAGGAGGCGATCCAGTCCAGGGCCTGGCCTTGGATCCCGGTGGAGCGGAGGCGGGTTATTAGGGTGCGGTGACAGACGGTGTCGAAGGCAGCCGAGAGGTCGAGGAGGATGAGGGCGACTGTTTCACCGTTGTCCATCAGGGTTCCGATGTCGTCTGTGACTGAGATGAGGGCGGTTTCAGTGCTGTGGTTGGTTCGGAATCCGGATTGTGAAGGGTCGAGAAGGTTGTTGTCTTCCAGGAAGTTGGTAAGCTGTTTGTTGACGGTCTTCTCTATTACCTTGGCAGGAAAGGGGAGGAGAGAGATGGGGCGGAAGTTCTTCAGGTCGCTTGGGTCACCCGTGGGTTTCTTTAGTAGGGCGTTGACTTCGGCGCGTTTCCAGCTTTCGGGGAAGGTAGCAGATGAAAATGAGGAGTTGATGATGGGCTGGAGGAGCCGGGGCGATGATGTTGTCGGCCTTATTGAAGATGAAGTGAGGGCAGGGGTCCAAGGGGGCGCCGGAGTGGATCGAGTTCATGGTGGTTTTGGTCTCTTCAGTGTTGATGTGGGTCCAGGCGTTGAAGGTGATGGCAGGGGGTGTGGGTTCGGTGTTGCTTGGCTGGGTCTGGTGTCCGAAGCTGTCGTGGAGGTCAGTGATCTTGCGATGGAAGAAGGTGGCGAGGGAGTTGCACAGGTCTTGTGAGGGCGTGATGGCGTTGGGGTTGGAGAACTCTTTAACGATGCTGAAGAGTTCACTGCTGTTGTGGCTGTTTTTGTCCAGTCTGTCGGTGAAGAAATTCCTTTTGGCTGCGCGGATCAGGTGGTGGTGTTCGCAGGATGCGTTCTTGAGGGCGGTCATGTTGTCAGCGGTGTGGTCCTTGCGCCAGGCTTTCTCGAGGGCGCAACAGGTTTTCTTCGATTCCTTAAGGGTGTCAGAGAACAAGAGAGGTTTTTTGGTGTTGGCCTGTCGATGCGTGCGTCTGAGGGGAGCAAGGTTGTCTGCGCAGTTGGTGATCCAGTTCATGAGGCTGAGGGCTGCGTCGTTTGGGTCGGTGGTGAGGGTAGGTTGGTTGACGGTGAGTGCGGAGAAGAGCTGTTCTTCTGGAATTTAGTTCCACTGTCGACGAGGGATGGGTTGAGTGCGGAGGTGGCGGGTCTCGCGTCGGAATGTGAAGTGGACACAGCTGTGGTCGGTCCAGTGTAGAGCGGAGGCGTGGCTGAAGGAGACGTGTTTGCTGGCGGAGAAGATGGGGTCAAGCGTGTGTCCGGCGATGTGGGTGGGGGTGTTCACCAGTTGCTTGAGGTCGAGGTTGGCGAGGTTGTCGAGCAGGGCGGTGGTCTTGGGGTCGTTGTTGTGTTCCAGATGGAAGTTGAGGTCGCCTAGGAGGATGTAGTCCGGCGAGGCGAGGGCGTGCGGGGAGACGAAGTCGGTGATGGAGTCGCTGAAAGGGGCGCGCGGTCTGGGGGGACGGTAGATGAGGGATCCTCTGAGGGTGGTCCTGGGGTCGGTGCGAATCTGGAAATGCAGGTGTTCTGCGGCGAGGGGGGTGTCTTCGGTGGAGGTGGTGACGCTGATGGAGTCTTTGAAGATGATGGCGATTCCTCCTCCTACTTGGTTGGTGCGGTCTTTCCTGGAAATCTTGTAGCCTTCGGGGATGGCTATGGCGATGTCTGGGGCCGAAGAGGCGTTCATCCAGGTCTCCGTGATGAAGGCGACGTCCAGTGCTGTGGAGTCCAGGAGGTCCCAGAGTTCAACGGCGTGCTTGTGGACGGATCGAGCATTGACCAGGATGCATTTGAGGTGGTTGATGGCGCGTGGGCTGGTGGTCATGGTAGTTGCGTGGTGGAAGATACGTTTGCAGGAGTGGCAGGCGAAAGGTCCATGGGTACGTTTTGGGTTAGCTTGGAAGCAGGTGTTGGAGCGTCCTGGGTTTAGGGCGTGGAGGGTGGTGGGGTCGTAGCGGAGCAGAGGGGTTTGGGAGTGCTGAGGACCAGGGGTCGTGACGCTGGGTGCGGGCCAGGCGCGGACGGGCGCAGACGGGCTTGCCTCTGGTGCGCCTCTGGCGCGCCAGCGGCTGCGCAGCGGCCGCCATAAGAGGGAGGAGGGGGGGGGAGGGGTCAGCTGGGGGAGAATGGGAGCTGTGGGGCGGGGGCGTGCAGGAGGTGGCGGCGGGAAAGCGGAGGTAGGGGGGGACAGGTAGAGGGGAGAAGAGATGGGGGAGGGGGGGTTAGGGGTGGTGGGGGGTGAGTTTTCGGAAGTTTAGGAGTTTAGGGAGAGAGATAGGAGTAAGGTTGGGAAGATAGGGGACGGGGGGTTGTAGAGGTGGGTGAGGGTGAGAGGTAGAGTGAAAGGATAGGAAGATAGGGGTGGTAACAGAGGGGGTGGCGAGTGGGGGGGAAAGATAGAGACATAGGTAGATAGGAGGAGGTGGTATGTGAGGGAGACAGAGAGAGAGATAGAGAGATAGGAAGATAGAGATGGGGGTAGATAGGGGTGATAGAGACGGGGAGAGACGAGTCCGGAGCGGGAAGAACCAGGGAGTAGGTAGCAGTTAGCTCTGTTGGGAAACAGAGCTAACAGAGGAAGAGGAGCGGGGAGCAGGAGGGAAAGAAGAGAACAGGAGGAACAGAAGACAGAAGAACAGAAGACAGAAGACAGAAGACCACAGAAGAAGAGGAGCCGAATACACAGAAGACAGAAGACCACAGAAGAAGAGGAGCCGAATACACAGAAGACAGAAGGCCACAGAAGAAGCTACAGAAGAAGAGGAGCGCAGAGGACAGAAAAGTACAGATGAAGGTGAAGAAGAGGAGCGCAGAAGACAGAAGAATACAGATGAAGGTGAAGAAGAGGAGCACAGAAGACAGAAGAATACAGATGAAGGTGAAGAAGAAGAGGGGCGGCGAGCAGCAGAGGAAGGAGCCAAGAAGAGGGACAGAGAAGAGGAGGCACACGCGGGTCGCAGTGCAGAGGAGAGGGAGAGAAGCACACAGATGAAGAGAGAAGACGGGGAGCAGGAGGGAAAGAAGAGTACAGAAGAAGACTACAGAAGGAGAGCGCAGAGGAAGAACAGAGAAGAAGAAAAGAAGCAGGAGGGAGGGTGAGTAGCGCGGGGCAGGGTGAGGGGCTGGGAGGTGGGGGGGTACTTACTGCGAGGTAGCTGGGCTTGCTGGGAGGTCTCAGGAACCTGGGCTGGAGGAGCTGGAGGAGCTGCAGGGGGAGCAACCTACCCTTGGGTCAACTAGAGAAGCAATCACTGATAAGAGTAAATTGGGATAGCAGAAACTATAGTCAATGCAGGTGATTCTGAGGTATTATAGAGACTTGTACCAATGGCCCTGCCCAAGAGGAACCTACATACAAATCAAACACGCTTTCTGCTGCTGAATGGGAATAGCATGTCACATATACAATGGAGGCATGGCTGGACCTGGAGTCCTCATTCAACATACTGCTTATGAGGGGACCTTGTGCGTCATTGCTCATCCTCCCAGCTATGTAGGAGACTATTGGGGTTTTAAAGAAGAGACTAAAACACATTTCTGTATTGTACTCTTGAGCTTAATCCATGATCCATTTTACTCTACCCCGCTCAACAACATGAAAAAACTATTTTGAACACAAAACGAATGCAAACCTCATTAATCTTGCACTTAAATTCTTCTGACTTCTTTTTTCCAATCAATTGTACCTGCTAGTAACTTAGAATACCACCCTATCCAGGATAAATCCCTAACATTTCATCTTGCATGGCATTCCAGGGGTCGTGTTATGATAAGAGCGCACTTTCTCTGTTTGTGCCACGGTGCACCTTCAAGTAGGTGCACATTGCCCAAATGGGAAACGTGCACCCTATTACAGTGAATGCACTCCCCCCCGGGCGCCGCGTAACCGTGGTACAGATACAATACAGAGCTGCTCCCTCCAAGCTGCTCCGAGTTTCACAGTGCAGTGGAAACCCACTTGCACTTTCAAGAGGAATTAGAGATCCCCTTGCAGACAGGTGCAGTGAGTGGTTGCACCCGCCTACAAGGTTTGTCGGGCGGGGGGTGGTTCATGGGAAACCATTTCATTCCTTGAAAGGGATGCCCTGGGGGGGGGGGCACTAACAGTGTGCCATCTTTTTGTGGCACACTCTCAGTGCACCTCCTGACAGCTACTTTGTGCCTACGTCTATAATACGGCCTGGGTGCAGAGACAAAGAGATTCCCTCCCCATGCAAATGAGGGAATGCCCTCTTGAGATATCGCTGGTGCTACATGTACAAAGCACTATCTGTATAACAGAAGGGGCCGCAAAAGCATCTGTGGTCCCCTTCTGTAATATCAAAGTGCCCCGGGGGTACACAAAGCAGGCACTTTTGCCAGTTGCACTCCCAGGGCACCTTCTGTGAAATAGCCCCTATTGTGTATGCTTAAGGACCATTCATCATAATCCTCTGTTGTTTCCAAGTTTTTTCCAAGTTATGAGGTGCCAAGCTAGAGCACACACAGGGGTCTGATAGCTTCCGGGCAGAGGGTCTCTCGTTTTATATCTCTTCGTGAGCAAGTACTTCTCTCAATTCACCTTGATGCGCATCAGTCTGACCGCAGGACCTTTAAATGGAAGTAGGAAAACAGCTGTTTCTATATACTTTGGTTTTAGATAGTGCACTATGGAAATAGCACCGGAAACGTCAAGCCACCGAGTTGTCTCATTGGCTAGATGCATCATCAGCCCTAGGCCAGTCCGAACTCAAATCCAAAATATTTCCTGATGATTTTGCAACATGGACGGAGAATCAAACATTGGAATTCCCAGAAAACATTTTTTGAATGGGAAACCAAACTGTTTCAGCATCTTCAGAAGTATAGGAGGTTTTCAATTTAAATTCTTTGCCCTTCTCTTTCTTACTGTCAGTAAAGTGTAGCGTAAAACAGGAGTTGCACCTTAGGCCAAGTGACTAGTTGTGAGCAGTAAATGACAGACTAAAGAGCCATAGGTAAAGTTTGAGGGGCGCTGGACATCTGTCATTAAGAGTTGAGTGTCCCATCCAACCTTTTTAGTTATGTAGGACCTCTATGCACCGTAAATAAGTAGGAAAGTTAGATTTAGAGTTTGGCAGAAAGGGTACTCCATCACAAACATATCATACCTTGTCTGCCAATCCCCCAGTCCACCTTTTTTTTCTGAGTAAAGGGATCAGAAATTTTCCAACTGCAGGGCCCCTGGAAATCTTTCTTGCATGGAGTAAGGACATTTATTTTTGGTCTGTCCCCTACAGCAAAAATCTAGCAGTCATGGACAGAAAAAAGTAATGACCTCCACACCCTGGAAGCAAACTCACAGAATTTGGGGATCATTCGTTTTTTGTTTTTCAGAAACAAATTCTCGCTTTGGCCAAGATGATCTCTAAATATGGTGGTAATCTGTCTATCAAGGTGGCAAACCTAATACCCTCTGCCACCCTGACAGACAGAGTAAAGACTGCCAAACTTAAAATCAGGCCATATGTCTTCTGTGCTCTTTATGGGTATCTGACAGAGTCATTCCTCAATGATAGTTAAAGAAATAATCCAGTGATGTTTTAGATTAGCCACCTCCATCAAGGGATATTCCATGCTTTATGTTCTCAAGGTGCTAATGCTCATCTTCCTGGCTCATGGGCTGCAAGTGAGAGCATCTGGAGTGTGTGATCTAGTGTAGAACAAAACCACTGAGCCAGATCAGTTATACTTGTCGCCAATGCTTGTACGGCGAGTAATGTCACCTGCGACTGAGCTGAAGTCTCAGATGCAGCCATTCCCTCAGCCTGTGGCTAGGTTTTCTCATGCTGTAGAAACAACCCACCCTCACACACACACACATAAAATAGATTACACAGCTTGTTGGGGTGACAAGATGCATTCTCTTGAATTTCTGTAAGAAGTTCCTGTGACTGTTGGCAGAGTTGTGTCCACCCCGGTGATTCCACCCAGCGGTATCAACTGAGACAGAGAGGCATTAGGGGTTTCTGAAACCCACCACATACACTCTATAGACTTCCCACCCATCAGCCATTCAATTTTCAAGTGTTACTGCTAAGAACGTACAGGTGCAGTAATATTTGACAGCTTTGCATACTTCTGTCATATCCCCAGAGGAAACAATAACCTACAAGGATGAAACTTGTTGCTGACTTCTTCATCAGTCAGGTGTCCCTGTAGCTGGTAGCAAGGCTGAAGATCCACCCCACATGGGTCCCAGCCTCCCATATATCTAATTCGCCTGAACAGAAGACGAGCAAGCGATGTCCAGTCTTGCTATTGAGACTCCATCCCTTAAGCACCTGGACCCTAGCTTTGTACTAGAAGTGGGAAGGAATGGCAGGGGCTGTGAGACTTTTAAGGCTGTTAGGGGCATTAAGAGGATGTATATGAGGCTGGCCTTATGCAAATGAGACTATGCTTGTCGTGATGAGACTGTAGGCAGACATGATATGGCATCATCCTTGGTAGCTGAGGCAGTGCTTGCATTGCATTTGTGGGGTACACTTTCCATATAAGGCTTTAACTGTATCTTTGTGGCTGTGTCAGGCAGCGCAGGCTTTAGGGCGGTGCCAGCGGTACAGCCGCAGCAGTTGTTGACCTGGATTGGGGGCGCTGACTTTAGTGGGGCGCTGTGTTTAGCAATAACCTAAAAACTTGCGTTTTAAAAGCACCTGCCCAAAAGCTCCTGGTGTGTCCAGCGTTCAGGAAACAATTAAAATGTCAAGATACCTCTTGCGATTAATGTTCCTGCTAGAGAGAGAGCTTTTGTCTAGTGGCAGCTTTGACTCACCATAAAGTAACACAGAGGGTTAAAATGCCTGCTGCAAAGAACAGATCTGTATTTTATGTGGATAACTGAGTGGATTAGTAAAGCCAGCCTTTACCAGCGCTTTAAAACAAATGAATGTATGTGAAAAGGGGACTATGGAGAAACGAGGGGCATATTTTCCGGGTGGTAGTTAGGGTATCTGAGAAGGTGGTCATGGGGTGGGGGGTGCAAAAAGAGACTGTCGCACAGGGTGCCACCAGCGCTAAAGCCGGACATGGTGTCAGATATTTGAGTGTGTATTTGGCATGAGACATTATGTGCATATTTTCCTGAAGCTCCATCTGGTGATTTGCATCTGCAGGGATGCGTTTGAGCATGTCTGGTTATGCAGTTACACTGGTGCATATGAGGCTCATAATAATTGTGACCTGGTGTATTATGTCTCTTCTTCAAAATGTGTTAATGTGAGCGATCTCTATGGGGTTCAATGCTTTGCTTAACATTTGAGGCTCTCTCTGGGAACTCTGAAAGGGTCTTGAAATGTTAAGTTTAGTGCTTAGCATGGGAGTCTGAGGCTGTGTCCAGGCACTTGACATTGTACCCTGGCACATGAGGATGTGAAGGGCATTCAGAGGCTGTCACTGGGTATATAGCAGTATACCGTACCATGTATACCTTTGTTGTACCTGTGTAGATGAAGCTGGAATTAGTGCACAAAGAGTATCCCTCCTGAGATGACTACTCTCAAAAGGCTGAAGGCCTTAAACACTGAGTTGCATAGCAAAATTCTTGAGTCAAAGTCCACCAATCGTTCGATAAGTATGGAGGCCAGGTTCTCACTTTTGGCTGACTTTGGAAATAATTTTACTTTTCTGATTCTCCCCTTGAGTACTCTTTTATTAGGGACACTTGCACACCTGCCCTGAGCAGTCTTGCCCCTCTTTAGAGCATCAGCTCCTTTCAGAGCACTCGCACTTCAGTGTATCTGCACCCCTGTGCTGAGTCCTCACCCAACTCAATAGCACATCTGCTCCTGTCCTCACTGGCAGGGACCTAGAGGGCTTTCTGTTTGGGATCCTGGCTTCTGTAGGGTCGGTGGTGGGCTGGGATCAGAGGCATAATGTGCCCAGTGACTTTGGCGAATTGTTCTATATCCCAGAAAAGATTGCCTTTTCACCATTCATTGTATAAGGTTAGGTCTTACTAAATTCAATTTATCAGACAAGTCCATCATGGCTGTTCCTTAGCCTGCTTACTTCTGTCAGCTTTTTACTGTGTCACTGGTGTATGTGCAGCCCTTGAGATTCTTTGCGTCACAGCTTTTCTAACTTCTCCTTACATCCATTTGGTTGCTCACTGAGTTTTCCTCAATTTAGTCCCACCAGGAACTTCCAATTGGATTTCCGCCAGGTGCGAATCCATTGATGACTCCCAATTTCTCTACCACAAGTTTGGAGAAATCAACAGTAGTAAATCCCACTCATGGGGTAGAAAATGGGCGAGCAAAGCATGCTTTGCCTTGGTAGTTTGGGAACACCCACAGCCATGTATACTTGTGGGCACTAGAACACTCTGATCCTGCCTATTCTCAACCTGGAAATGGTTGCACAGTTCTTCCCACCAATGGCTGGAGTAACTCCTCTTCCAGGATGGAAAGAAGGACCAACACCAGATTTGCTGGGGTGCAGGGAAAAGGCTTTCTCAATAGGGAAATTGTTTCCTTATGAAGAAAAAAAGCAGAAAGGAGGCTCCATTTCGAGTGTGCAGCATGGCAAGGAGAGTGGGAATTTGCGCCTTCTATACCATTGCTGTCATTCAACTGGGAATGTTTGTAATTAGACGAAAAACATACAAATAAGTTCGGGTGGAGATATAAATCTCCACGCCTATTTTCAAGGTTTGTTTTCTGAATAGGACCTAATTATTATTTAGGTTGGATTGGCTCGTTACTTTTTGTTACACTTATCGCATTTTTTTATTTAGTTTAGTAATGCCACTGATGTCATCAGAGTCATAGTTCATGGGGTAGCAGGTCCTGTTATATTTTCAGAGGAAAGGTCCTGTAATGTCACTTCCTCTGCTGAAATGGCTTTGCAAAATTAAAACAAAAATCAGCCCTTAAATAATACAATAAATATTAGAACAAATAATTTAAGGGTGAGCGAAAATAAAAGGAAGACTTAGTGAAGATTAAATAAAGCAAGTTGTAAGCATTATAAATTAAAGACACACTTGTTGCTGCATGCTTCTAAAGCAGTGGTTCCCAACCTTTTGACTTCTGTGGACCCCCACTTTATCATTACTGGAACCCGGGACCCCCTCCGGAGTCATTACTGGCATCCAAGCAAGCAGCGCCGCCATGGGGATTCCGACCCCCTTCCCGCCAGCCTGTTTCTGGCGGTTTTGACTGCCAGGAACAGGATGGCGGGAACGGGTGTCATGGGGCCCCTGGGGGCCCCTGTACTGCCCATGCCACTGGCATGGGCAGTGCAGGGGCCCCCTAACAGGGCCCCAGCATGATTTTCACTGTCTGCATAGCAGACAATGAAAATCGCGACGGGTGCAACTGCACCCGTCGCACCCCTGCAACACCGCCGGCTCCATTCGGAGCCGGCCTCTGTGTTGCAGGGCCTTTCCCGCTGGGCCGGCGGGCGCTCCTTTGGCGGGCGCCCGCCGGCCCAGCGGGAAAGCCAGAATGGCCTCCGCTACCGCCGCCGGCCGCGGTCAAAATGACCGCCATTGTATTTAATTTGTAAACAAATATTAATAAAAACATTACAATTTAAATTTTGATAGGAAGGTTGGAGCTTTTCTAAATTTAATTGAAGCCACACATTGTCCATAGTATACTCTGTTTGATGCACCTGCACCGCTCCCACGAATGAACCTGAGGATACTAATTACATTTTTTGCCTCCAATGTAAATTTCTTTGACATTTACAATATGTTTAAACATTTTCGGTTGTACAATTGTCCACTTTATTTATAAACACTTTATTAATCTGTTAATATTATTTAATTTCTAAGGAGTCGCAGCCCCCTAAGCAGGCTTCACGGATCCCAGGGGTCCACGAACCACAGGTTGGGAACCACTGTTCTAAACTGTTGGACATCACCTCAATATAAGTCAGTCAAGTCAGGAGTCTCCATCTTTCTTCACTGAAGTGATGATCCCATGCTATGCTCCAGGCCACTCACGCCAAATCTGGAATAGTGTGGAAACCATTGACCCCCTCTAATCGCTAAAGTTGACAAAGTTGATGGATTTTACCATGCAAACACTTCAATGTATTTTGTAAAATTCTCCCCCATATTTCAAAGCCATAGACGTTTTAAGGCATGGGCAAAAAAGGGGAAATGCCAGGGCTTCACCATCTAAGGACCCCCCTGGTATAGTGGCCTTTTTCTCAGTTTGTCTCACTCTGTCTCACTTTTATTGATTTCTCTATCAGCACCTCTCTCTGTCTTCCTGTCTCTTCCTGTCTGTCGCCACCCAATGTTGTTTTAAGAACTTTTAGGCACAGATCAAAACATGTCTCAGGTGTTTTTTGTGAGAAAGTTTAAGTACCACATTGATTGGTACCATGCAGGCTTGAGTTTTCAGAAAATAGGTAACAAAATTCCAACTTGTTCTGAAGAGGGGGCTCCAAAATATGTCTTGCGCTGGGCCCCAACAATCCTCAAGATTACTTTGTTCAAAGCCAGAGATATCATTGCCTTTCTTGCTTAATGAGCCACTCAGATTGGCACATTTATACCAGTATTTCTGCTCTTACCGACTTAAAGTATGAGATGGAAATGCCTAATGTAGTAATTAAACAATCCTTCTCTGCTGACCTAACCTGACATCATCATGATGAATCTCATGTTGTTCCAGGTATCTTGCTATGAACAAATTGAGGGTGATGCCTAAAATGACAATAAAAATGGTATTGACGCAGTTTGGGTTATTTCAATAGCTGTATATACATTCTTTTATTGCAGTAATATCTTGATTCGATTATTGCACAGATAATCATAACAGAGCAGTAACATAAGGTAAAAACACAATTGAGTGCAAACTTTTCCAAGCAGGATTAAAAACTTCATGGCATTCCGATGAGACATCGCAAATGGAGAACTATACAGGGACTGCAGGTCCCAAGAACCTTTTCACCAGGATATAGGGGGTTATTACAACTTTGGAGGAGGTGTTAATCCGTCCTAAAAGTGACGGTAAAGTGACGGATATACCACCAGCCGTATTACGAGTCCATTATATCCTATGGAACTCGTAATACGGCTGGTGGTATATCCGTCCCTTTACCGTCACTTTTGGGACGGATTAACACTCCTCCAAAGTTGTAATAACCCCCATAGTCTTGCTGTAGGAGGGAGGAGGAGCTATCTACTTATGCTATAAAGCACTTCCCCTGACCCTGCTGCACAGGACAGACCTGAGCACAGCCTGGGTCAAGGCCGGGCCTGTCTTCGCTCATCATTGCCCGATCAAGGCCGGACCAGGCCCAACCTCTCGTTATCACCTTCTATGACAGGCTTAGTGGCTTCAGCCATGTTATCAAGCATGGGCAAATGTAAGAAGCCTTCCACCAATCCCAGTGCCCCAACTATTGGCACCTTTCTTGCCAAAGCTGTTGACCCTATTTCCAAGGTAATCGGTATAGTGGAAAGGGGGTCCTTCTGTGGACTCAAATGTTCCATCATATATAGCTCAGCCAGATTCCGTAAACTGTGCCAAGTATTGGCCTCTGGGGAGCATTCACCTCAAATTCTGTTAAAACACATCTGTGAATGATACTTCCAAAGCACTTATCTCAGGAACCTCCATCAATGACAACAGACACAACATCACAGTCAGTTTCAAAATGATTATATTCAGGCAGAACTATCTAGTACCTGCCTATTTCGGTAACAACTTTAACACTTCATCAGCATCCCACGCAGAAGTGTGTTTTGGCTTTTGAAAATCCTTCTCTGAATAGTTCTTTACATTTTACAAATAAAAGGAAATTTGCCTACTGCATTTTCATCTTCTCGTTTATGATCTGCTGCTATGTACTATACCTATAGATCACCAACACACATTCCTCAAATTTTTCCATGCAATTTCAATACACGTGCAAGACCACGCTGACCAATATGCGTAACAATTTTCATAGCTCTAAAGCACAAGTTTCTCTAACATTTTGGAAACTGTGCTCCAAGAGACTCATGACTTACCTACCCTAAGTCCCCCGAAATTAATGGAGTCATGAGCTGATATTGAACAGTAATAATGGTTGTATGACACAACAATGAGTGGAATGCTTAAAGGTATTCTCAGTGAACGACGTCACAATAAGCTTCAAAACCCAAGGTCTCATCTTCACACAAAGGGACCTTCTAGAATGCATATTGCTCAGGATTGTTTGGGATGAAGGACTGGGTGAAAAGAACTGTTTTCCCTACACAGAAGGGTCCCTTTAAATTCACTTCAGCCATTGATAATTAGTCGCTCTACATCCCAGTACACTTGTTTCCCATTACGCCAGTCTGGATGGAAAACAGCCTTTATAATGATTCCTGCACCACACAATGCCTTTACCACATGGACTTTACCATGCATGCCTTTACTGCACAGGGAAGTATTTCTGCCTTTACCATGCATGGTAAGTTGTGGTAAGGTAAGTATATACATATCTATATATACATACACACACACATACACGTTACCATCCTTGTGGGGACTATGTGTGGATACTTGCCTTGCGGGGACTAACCCTTCCTAATGTTTTAAAAATATACCAGTTACAGAAATTTTTTAATAAAAAATTCATAATACAGGATCCTGCTTTAAATTTGTGAATATGTTATTATTTAATCGCACACTCAGAACCATCCTTGTAAGGACTTGTACATGTGTTACCATCCTTGTGGGGACTTACTCTGTTATCACCATTTGTGTTGGAATACAGTCATGGGCACATGACTAAATGTTTTTTTGTCACCAGTATACACACAAACCATCATAATCTATCCATAATTGCATGGGAACACATATTTTAGGTGTACATAATAAATGGATTAGATTAATAATGCATCGGAAGATGTAATATATCAGCATTGCAGAAGGTAAATTTAAACTGCATGTAACTTTTAGTTTAGTATTCAAAGTCTTAGGAGATGAAGAACTAACACAGGGATAGATTAAATAATGCAATCAAGCAATACGGTCAAGTAGAGCTCATTGAGATTACAATCATTTATGACAAAGAAGCTACTAGAATATTTCTTCCTAGGAAAAGCATGTAATGTTAATGTCTGCCTAGGGATGGTGTGAGAAGCTACCCACAGAGTTCGTATGTTGTCATAATAGTATCAAAGGACCTGATTTAGAGTTTGGTGGATGGGTTACTCCGTCACAAGCGTGACGGATATCCCCACTGTTGTATTACAATTCTCCTAGGATATAATGGGATCGTAACACGGCAGACAGGGTATCCTTCACATTTGTGATGGAGTAACCCCATGCGCCAAACTCTAAATCAGGGCCAAAGTCCTTTTACAGATGCTGTCTACAACCATGCTGAAAGACCTCCTTAGACGTAACATGTGAAGATAATGATGTTCAAGAACCGACAATGTTAGCGTGGGATTACTGCAATTTTCAGGTCCACACAAAGATAGTGTGTGGTTACAGTGGCGTTCAAGTGCCCACAGAGATAGTGTGTGATTACAGTGGCGTTCAAGTGCCCACAGAGATAGTGTGTGGTTATGGCTGCACAGGTAAGTATGTCTGCCTTTACCATGCATGGTAAGTAGTGGTAAGGTAAGTATATACATATCTATATATACATACACACACACACACACACATATATTTACTGACTTGCCTATATCTTTTACAGTTTGACGAATCTTCACAAAATTCCCCCCAAAAAGTGTGCTGGTGATTCTTGTTGCACATATAGAGTTTCGGGGTGATTCGTCAAGCGGGGGCCAATAAGAGGGGTGGTCAAAAAAACATGTGTTTCCCATGTTTATTTCCACAGGAGTTTTGAACACTACCACAGCCCAAACTGCTGAATGGAATTACATCAAGGAAGGTTTCAGTACGCAGATTACACTATTGCATATTTGGTGTAAATCTGTTCAGTAGTTTTTGTGATATTAAAAGGAAAATAAATTTGTATATCTAGGGCGGTGGATCCTCCTTGAGGACTTCACAAATAATAACGAGCTCGAGCACGGAGCTGCAGAGCTCTGATTGGCTGCCAACACTTCAACCAGGAAGTGTTGGCAGCCATCTTGGGACTCGGCTTCAGCCAAGTCCTACAAAAAAGTAGAAAAAATAAGACAAAGGGCCAGGGTAGAGTCACCCTGACCCCTTAGCTCTGGTGCTAGTGCTAAAAATAATAATAAAAAAAAAAAAATGATTTCCCCAATTTCGCAACGACAACGTAAATTCATGGGACCTTTTTTTAAAAAACATAACAAGCCTGCGCTTGTTTTTAGGAAGCTCCCTGGTGGGCCAAGTCCGGGGTCATTGGCATTTTGAATGCAGGAGGGGCGCCCTGCCCCCCCACATCACCGGGGCACAATTTCTCATCAAATGTGGGGGTGTCACCTGGTCACCTTGCAGCCCTGGGGTCTGCCACCTCCCCGGAGCTCAAGTTGAAATCCAGTGCAGGAGGGGGCCCCGTCTGCCCCCCGCAGCCCAGGGGACCACCACCGCCCCTGGGCTTTAAACTAAATATATGTGAGGGACCACCTGGCCCCCCTACAGCCCCGGGGACCGCTGACTCCTCTCGCACAACTTCTATTGAAATGTGGGGGGACAGCAGCCCCCCACAGCCCCATGGACCATCAGTACCCCAGGGCACATCTTCTAAATCTAAAGCAGGAGGGGGGGCAACCCCCCCGCAGCCCCAGGGACCGCCACCTGTCCAGGGCTAGTTTTGAAAAAGAGAGGGGGTCCGTTGTGAACCCCAGACCCTGGGAACCACCACCTCCCTGGGCTGTATATGTTGGAGGTGCGGCTACCCTCCAGGAGCCAATGATGGCCCGGGGGACCGCCACTCCCCTCCCCGCAGGGCCAGCTGCTGCTATATCCCAGGCCCAGCGGTGCCCACCCCCAGGACATAGGTGTTGGCTTTGACTTGTCAGGAGCTTTGACAGTTCCTTTTAACCTTTGTTTTATTTCAGTGAATTTACAAATAATAACCAATAGCCTCAAAATGAAGTTGCTATTTCTTATAGGCATGCTCTGACCTTCTAGTTCTGATTGTTCATGACAAGGTTAGTTGATTATGTAACTTTGAACCAATATCTTGTGCTGTGATACTCACTGTAAAAAAAAAAAAAAAGGAAATTTTCACTGATATGGTTGCTCTGCAGAGTTGTTGGAAATGAGGGTAGGGTATTCTGTTGGTATTACATACATCAATCAATCAATCAATCAATAATTTATAAAGCGCGCTATGTACCCGTTAGGGTTTCGAGGCGCTAGGGGGGGGGGGGACGTTGCTGCTATCGTTCGAAGAGCCATGTCTTGAGGAGTCTCCTGAAGGTGAGGAGGTCCTGGGTCTGGCGTAGTGGGGTCGGGAGTGCGTTCCAGGTCTTGGCAGCGAGGTAGGAGAAGGATCTGCCGCCAGAGGTCTTGCGCTGGATTCGGGGGACGATGGCGAGGGCAAGGTTGGCAGAGCGTAGTTGACGTGAGGGAATGTAGAAGTTGAGTCTGGTGTTCAGGTAGGTGGGTCCGGTGTCGCGTAGAGCCTTGTGTGCGTGGGTGAGGAGTTTAAAGGTGATCCTCTTGTCCACGGGGAGCCAGTGGAGGTCCTTCAGGTGAGGGGAGATGTGACATCGGCGGGGTATGTCGAAGATCAGGCGGGCGGATGCGTTCTGGATGCATTGGAGTCGTTTGATGTCTTTTGTTGGGATGCCTGTGTAGAGTGCGTTGCCGTAGTCGAGTCTGCTACTGACGAGGGCTTGGGTTACCGTCTTTCTGGTTCCTGTTGGAATCCACTTGAAGATCCTGCGGAGCATACGGAGGGTGTTAAAACAGGAGGATGAGACTGCGTTGACCTGTTTGGACATGGTGAGGGCGGAGTCGAGGATGAAGCCGAGATTTCGTGCGTGGTTGGCTGGGGTGGGTGGAGGGCCTAGGGCGGTGGGCCACCACGAGTCGTTCCAGGCCGATGGGGTGCGCCCGAGGATGAGGACTTCCGTCTTGTCGGAGTTAAGTTTTAGGCAGCTGTTGCTCATCCATTCAGCGATGGATTTCAGTCCCTCGTGAAGGTTGGCTTTGGCGGTGAGAGGATCATTGGTCAGGGAGAGGACGAGCTGGGTGTCGTCGGCGTAGGAGATGATGCTGAGGTTGTGCTGGCGGGCCAGTTGTGCGAGGGGGGCCATGTAGACGTTGAATAGCGTTGGGCTTAGTGAGGAGCCTTGGGGGACGCCGCAGACGAGGTTGGTGGCTTTGGAGTGGAAAGGTGAGAGTCGGACCCTCTGGGTTCTGCCGGAGAGAAAGGAGGAGATCCAGTTGAGGGCTTTGTCTTGGATGCCGGCTTCGTGTAGACGGGTTAGTAGGGTGTGGTGGCAGACTGTATCGAAGGCGGCTGATAGGTCTAAGAGGATCAGGGCTGAGGTTTCGCCGTTGTCCATTTGTAGTCTGATGTCATCTGTGGCGGCGAGGAGTGCAGTCTCTGTGCTGTGGTTTCGTGTGAACCCGGATTGGGAGGGGTCTAGGATGGAGTTGTCTTCTAGGTAGTGGGCGAGCTGTGTGTTGACGATCTTCTCGATGACTTTCGCTGGAAAAGGGAGGAGGGAGATTGGTCGGAAGTTTTTGAGATCGTTGAGGTCAGCCTTAGGTTTCTTGAGGAGAGGTTGGATTTCTGCGTGCTTCCAGCTGTCCGGGAAGGTAGCGGTGTTGAAGGAAAGGTTGATGATCTTGCGGAGTATGGGGGCGATGGCGACGATGGCTTTGTTGAAAACGTGATGTGGGCAGGGGTCAGAGGGAGATCCTGAGTGGATGGAATTCATCGTTTTTAGGGTTTCGGCGTCGTCTACTTGGGTCCAGGTGGTGATGTGGTCGGCGTGGGAGGAGTTGTTGGGGGTGGGGTCTGGCGGAGGTGAGGTGTTGAAGCTGTCGTGGATGGCTGCGATTTTCTGGTAGAAGAAGGTGGAGAGATCGTCGCAGAGTTTCTGGGATGGAGGGATGTCGTTGACATTGGCGTTGGGGTTGGAGAGTTCCTTCACAATGCTGAAGAGTTCCTTGCAGTCGTGAGCGTTGTTGTTAAGGCGTTCTGTGAAGTGGGAGCGCTTGGTGAGTCGGATCAGTTGGTGGTGTTTACGGTTGGCTTCCTTGAGGGTAGCAAGGTTCTCGGGTGTGCGCTCGAGGATCCATTTTTTCTTGAGTTTCTGGCAGGTGCGTTTGGAGGTGGTTAGTTCGTCTGTGAACCAGGCTGGTTTTTTCTTTTCTCGGTATGCAAATACTGGTTCCCAGGGCACAGCTGTTCATAGAGCACACGTTGAATGCCATTCATGTTTATGTCGCAACCACAGATAGTATGTAAGACACTCAACCCGATTTTTGTTACGTAAAAGCTTTGAGGGTATTATATGTATTAGAGAACCTGCAGGAGTGCCCTGGACAGTCGTCCCAATATAATACACTGTTTAAATTATTGTTGTTTGCAGTAAAGGAACATCTAGCCCAGAAATCACACCTAGAACTATGGGCACTTAGCCCAGCAATAAGAGATACAGGCATAATTTGGGGATAATGGAACATTTACATAAAAGAATTCCCTGGAACGGCACGTAGAGGGTTCCCTTATGTGAAGATGAGGTAAATGAGTATCTTGCACCATCATTTGGATTATATAAACACCTTTATGCATCTTACAAGCAACATAAGTATGCCTCCACACGTTGAAAAATATTGTTTTTAATTGTGTAAAATTGTATGTAACTGCATGCCCCAGAACGCCTCCTAATGGGCAGGTTGGGTGCTTATGTGTATAAATATTGCAACAAAAGAAGGACTCCCCGACCGTGAGTAAGACTTGTAAGAGTTGAAACGCATTGGTGTTTGCTCTGAGTTAATAAAAGTGCCCTAATTTTTGAGGACTGGAGTGCAACATTGACTCTTTGGTCGACTTTGCATTAAATAAATTAGGGATATTGCTCTATCCCTCACTGCCATGCACTAATAGCTTAGTGCGCTGCTTCAGTGGACTGCTTTGCATTCAAATATATATATCTATATATATATATATATATATACATATATATATATATATATATATATATATATATATGTACATTCACTTGGTTACAGGGACGTTATAGTTAGGCTCACATTTTAAAAGTACAAAACGAAAGAAATTCACCAGTTATAGTTAGAATTATCTCAAGGAACTATAACTTGTGAAGTCAATTATTTTCTAACTATAACTTCCCTGTAACCTTTGTTTTTCTCAGTGAATTTCTATGTTGTTTTTTTATGTACAGCAATTTTCATTGGTTTATGTTAATCCAATCACCGCTGTGAACAGCCTTTGGCGATTGCCGCCAACCCCCTATAAGCACTCAACCTTGCACCGTGCATGGCCTTTGCCCATGCGCAGTGGAGGTTGCCCGCAAGACCTGGCCTGAACCTCTAACCATCCAACCCCAAGCTGTGAACAGCCCTTTGTCTGTGCGCAGCGGAAGTTGACCGTGGCCTCTCCGGGTGGCAGAATAACTGTGAGAGGGTGTATCTGGGGGGGGGGGGGGGTGATAGTGCCTTGAGAGTGTCTAGGTGTGAGAGTGCGTACATCAATGTTTTAGTGTGTGCGTCAGTGTGTGCACGGGTCTATGAGTGGGTGCGTGAGGCTGTCAGTGGGTCTGTGAGTGGGTGTGTGAGAGTCTGAGTTGGTCTGTAAGTGGGTGTGTAAATGTCTGGGTGGGTGCGTGAAGGTCTAACTGGGGCTGTGAGTCGATGCACGAGGCTCTAAGTGGGTCTGTGATTGCGTGGGTAAGTGTCTGAGTTGGTGTGTTAGTGGGAGAAAGAGACTAAAAGAGAGAGATAGAGAAAGTGAGCAGGAGAGAGAGCGCGTTTTTTAGGCTTTGATGTATAATCCACTTAGGATGAGAGATTTCTGCACAATTTGGAAAAAATGTATTTGTTATTTAAAAAGAGTAAGATCACCTTTCAGTCTGAGCCTTAAAAAAAAAAACGTCTATCTGGACTCGAGCCCTGAACACTCAGTTTGAAAGTCTGTAACCTTCACACTAAGCTATTGAATTATTTTATTGTTTAAGCCCTTTATGGGCTATCTAGGATCACAGGAGAGCCTTCAAAGGCTCCCCTATGGTCCCTGCATTTTTTAATAGAATTCTTAAATAACATTTAATTTTATGAGCTATCTGGGACTGTGGGGGAGGCCTCAAGGTCTCCCCCGCAGTCCCACTGCTCCAGCAAGCAGGCAGCTGCTTTTAGTAGCAGCTGTCTGCTTGCTGGAGCAAACTTTTCATCTCTGTTCTCTTCATGCATATCTACAGGCAGGGGATAGAGATGAAAGTTCTGGCTTTTGACAGCGGGACCTGCCTAAAAAACTGGAATGTTTGCTGTGGCTTAGCTGCAGCTTCAAACCTGCACCCAAGCCACAGCAAACAGCTATGTCCCGGGATGGGCACCCCAGGACATAGCAGGTTATGGCCCTGGTAGGTGGCGGTCCTAAGGGTCATCAGTGGCTCATCAACTCCCCCCTCCAATGCGTTAGAAGCCACGGGGAGGTGGTGATCACTAGGGCTGGGGGGTCCCAAAGGGACCCCTTTTGTTTTTTTAACTATTTGCCCCGGGAAGATGGTGGTCCCCAGTGCTGTGGGGGCATGTGCCCACCCCCCCACATATAGCTAGATCCCCAGGGAGGTGGCGGTCCCTGGGGCAGTGGGGTGGCGTGCCCTGGGGAGGTGGTGGTCCTCAGGGCAGCAGGGGGCAGTCCCTGGGGAAGAGGGAGGGGGCCAGGTGGCCCCCCACATTATCATCAGAATGCCCCAGAGTTGGCGCACCCGGGGCATACAAATGACAAAGTGCAAACCGCACTTTGTTTTTTTAATGTTTTTATTTTACAGCAGATCCACCAGGACTTTAGATGTAAAATAAAAAAAATGCTTTTTAGCCCAGGGGGTTCCCTTTGGGATCCCAGTACCAGAGCCAAGGGGTCAGGGAGGCCATACCCTGGCCCTTTCTTTTTCTTTTTTTTACATTTTTCTCTGGGACTCAGTTCAAGCAGCATCCCAACATGGTTGACAACACTTCCTTGTTGAAGTGTTGTCAGCCAATCAGATCTCAGCACAAGATCGGGAGGGGTCGCAAATCCTTCACGTCCGTAAATATACAAATATGTTTATATATTGCAAAAAAAAAGGTAAAAGCTTTGTTATGGGTAGGAAAACTTTATTTATTGTTTCTATACAGACCAAACTTAAAATACACAGTTCTTAAGTTACCGTTACATTTATGTATATTCTATCTACAAACAAAAGATAAAATACACAAAAAGTTAAATTTCTAAACTTATACTTCTACCTTTAATTCATGATTTATGCAACACCTTCAGATTATTAAACATGTGCACCGCCTTACACAGAAGCCACTGTCGACCCGGTAACCACGCTACATTAACTATAACTTGCCACTCTACCATCACTGTGTTTTCAGAAGAGATTGCCTTTGCAATGTCATAACTGTTCTTTTAAATACTAATATTTTACATAGTATAAGTGAGATAATATAAAGTGGTATAAGCAGTTCAAGGAGAAGGTGCAAGTTATAGTTAATGTAGTGTGGCTACCATGTTGGATACACTGTGTATGGAAGTGCACAGAGTGGCTTAGAATGGAATGTTGTGGAGTTCAATATTGTAGGGAGGAGTGTTATAGAGTGGAGTGGGGAAGACTATAGTGGCGTACAGTGTAATAGTGTACTGTGGAGTGTGGTAGAGTGGAGTGACCTACAGAGGAATAGTTGGCATACACTTGTATAGGGTAGTGCTGTAGAGTGGAGTGGCATACAGTGGAGTAGATTACAGTAGGATGGTGTAGAATGCAATAACGTTGAGTGTTACTTGAATACAGTGTAGTTACATACAGTGGAGTGGCATATAGTGGAATAGTGTAGAGTAGAGTGGCATGGAGTGGAGTGTCATACAGTGGAATAGAGTGTAATACAGTAGAGTGGATTAGCATAGAGTGGAGTTACATATAGTGGAGTGATGTCGAGTGGAGTGCTGTAGAGTGTAATAGCATAGAGTGGCATAAAGTGGAGTGGCACAGAGTTTAGTTGCGTATAGTGGTAATTAAAACATGTGGTAATTAAAACAGATGTAGCGTGAAAGTGTGCTAACAGTTGTAGATGTAATGTAGAAGGAAAATAGATTATTTGGTGTAAATGGTCATTTTTGGTAGTATGTATGAATAGTGTAAGCAGAGTTAAAGTTAGAATTTTTAAATCACTTAGGCCCTGATTTAAGAAAAGTGGTGCGTCACCCAGTGCAGCACCACTTTTTTTGCGCCCCTTAGTAACACCACCATGGTCCTGGTGTAAGATACGGTGCACCAGGACGGTAGTTAGGGGAACTAGCATCAATTTTTTTTACACTAGTTCAGAGCTTTACAGGATTAGCATAAAAAATGTTGACGCTAATTCTTCAAAGCCCATGGGGGCCCATTGAAAACAATGGCATGCCTCCTTTTAATGCCTGCTTTGAGCAGGCGTTAAAAGTGCTGAAATAAATGACGCAAAGAAATTGCTTAGATTTCTTTGCACTATTTTTTCAGCCCCCTTAACGGGGGAACGCCCCCTTTGCATATATTATGCCTGGCTCTGGCATAATGTAGTGCAAAGGGTTACAAAGTGGTGCAATGCATGCATTGTGCCACTTTGTAAATTTGGTGTTGCGATTTTGGCCTTGTTGGGCCACATTAGCGTAAAAAAATTACGCTAATGTGGTGCAAGGAGGCATTAGGGGCTCTTAAATCAGCCCCTTAGTTACGTATTGTGCCACTGTATACCGCGGTAAGTTTGCGGCATACTGCGATACATGGGCATGATAAGTTAGTATGTGATTGGCTAATGGCTGTGTTTGCCAAACGTAGAAGGCAGCCATGTAATTTTCAGCACATTTTGTCTGTATTCTGTGCTCTATGCTTTTCTGCATTCTGAGTTAGAGTTTTAAATCTAGGTAAGTCGTAGGTTTTATTGTTGTTTCCCACATTATTAAATTGTTAATAGGTAGAGCAATATATTTCTAATTTTGCATATATTTTTACAGCAGTTTAGGGAAAATTGCACATTTAAAAAAAAACAAAAAACTTTTAAGTGGCACAGTAAATTGTAAGTATTACTGCAGTGCCCCATAGACTTTTTAATGACTATTTAAAAAAAATGACAAATACACTGTAGTACCCTATATTTGTATAACTGAGGATACTACAGTATATTTTTTATTATTTTAATATATATTTTCTTTATTTATATTTGGTCCAGCAGTACTTCCAAGGCTGTACCCCGGTACCCTGTAAAGTGATTTTTTTAAATGTACATGAGCTTATAAATATTTTTCCCTATCTATTACCATTTAAAAAAAATGGTAATAGGTAAGGGGAAAATCTGAATCCTAATACTTACTTACATGAAGAACACAGGCAAAGTGTACCTAAAAATAACGTGGCAGACAATGACTTGTCATCACTATGTGCCACAGTACTTCACCAAAATACTGCAAAAGTTCTACAAAATACTGCAACAACAGATATCACTAAGTTAAAATGCCTTATAACTTAGTAAATACTTACCCTACTTGTAGTATCCAAAAAGATCATCTGCGCACTATAATGTCTAATCCTGCCAAAATTCATGTAAATCCGTTGAGCTGTTTTTGCGCTATGTGAGATTCAAAACTCTATGGAAAATGCGATGTGGAGGAAGGTAACTTAAGACCCCCCTCCTCCCCCATTTATCTTGGCACACCTCTTGATCAATCGGCGCAAAACATTCCATTTTCTTCCAATGTAGAAGGAGCAGTAGTTCTGGTAAATGGTGTGGAGATTCATACAATGGGGGCAAAATTATTTGCGTCTAACTTTCCAAGGAAATCCTATGCCTAATTATAACTACATAGTCACTAAATAGATAGATAGATAAATAGATAGATAGATAGATAGATAGATAGATAGATAGATAGATAGATAGATAGATAGATAGATAGATAGATAGATAGATAATTTCAAATAGCCTGTGGACAAGTCATATGCGAATCAGACTTGGGCCTACTCCAAAAGTAAGCGGCCAGCCGAACCACCAGACAGGAGGACAACAAACCCCAAAATATGTTCAGCCTATTTGTGTCTCATCCGTGAGGTGTGACTTGAGTCCAACGGCACAGCGAACACTGAGGTCCACGTCTACCCATTGCACTTTGGGCATCTTATTTAGTAACAAAAATATGGGTGGAATGTCTGCATTGAGCTCAGGCAGTAGTAATTAATTTGCCTGCCTTCCAGTCCATCATTTATGTTCTCCATGACACTCCAGAGAGAGTTCAGCAATATCAGTCCTGGCCCCGCCCCCTACAATATAAGGTTACTCTCCAGAGGAAAACTCAAGCATCCCGAGGTTGGTGTGGGCCTCTGCGTGCACCATTGTATCAGAATTCTACACATAAGATCACATCTATCTCTCACTCTCTCTCACTCTATACGTATATATATATATATATATATATATATATAGTCTAGGCTCACTTTGTTTCTATAAATAACAAGGAAGATCTCAGCTATGCATTGTGGCAGTAGATGCCTCAAAGTTAATTTTAAATTTAATATTGTATTTAATACCACTAAGTAATGGCAAACCTCTACTCACTCACTGCAAACCAGTTTTCAACCAAAGACATTTTCAAATATGGGAGAGTATTCTCTATGACAAACATTTGTAGTACAATTAGCACTTAGTAAGCATAAAAACTAAACGTATACTTTTTAATATTTTTTCATTGATTGCAGTTCTCTCTTTCATTGCTCATGTATTCAAAATTGTTCCTTCTTCTTGTGACAGACTTCCTATTTTTTTTTTTCAGGAGCTCCTCGATAGATAATAACATGGCCGGAGATGGGGAAATTATTCGTATTATTCAAGACTTGAAAAGTAAGTTCTGTTGACTTTCACCTTTACTGAACACATGGGGTAAAAACCTGGGGTTGGGAAGTGACTGTAGTTCTAGATGAAAGGTAGCATAGGGCAGCCAGTTACAGAGGCCATATTTCTAGGTGACACAATTCGGTTCATGACTTAAGCTCTATTGCAGAAAAAAGTTGCTTAATGTCTGAAGCACAAATAAACCTGATCAAAACATGTTCAGGATGACAACAAATCCATTAGTAACTTTCTCTCTAACCACATATCTCAACATTGTATTCACATGACATGAGACTTCCTAGCAGTGTAACTTCATTAATGTATTTTTGTATGTTTCCTAATTACTTAAATTTTGTTCAAAATATTTAATTCATCTGTTGAGTGCATGGCATAAAGTGGAGACAGAAACGCTTTTATGGGGGTCTGTTGTTCGCCTCTGTGTGATGGCATTTTACATTTTTCTATTGTACTTTTACTTGCAGTGAGGAAGGATAAGTTGAACAAATACATCTTATCTTAAAGAGTTACTGAGAAGGTCGTGATCCATTTCTCCAAATTCAATTTAAATCAACACCAGATTCCACAAGGAAGCCTACCTTCGCTCCATCACCCAACGTTAAGGATGTCTGTAAAGCCTTCAAACTTTAAATGCTATAAATGGGTTAACTCCAGGGAGGACCCCCTTTGTTTGCAAGACATCATACTGAAATCTACAGTTTCAGGGCCTTAGTTTACTCTATTAGATCAAGATCTGGTCATGAATAAACTGTGCCACCAAGGCAATTATAGTGTGAAACTGGGAGCACATAATTATAAACGTAAATACAAGACACACCCAAAAACCCTATTTGCACACAAAGGTTTCTTAAGTTCGAACCTGCCCTCAGGTACACCTCATTTCGCAACAGCTCACATGTTTATTGTAGACTGACTGTACATGCTATTTAAGCATCAACTCCGCGTCAAATTCTTCCAGTGTACAATCTTCCTCCTCTGAGTGCCCTCATGAAGAACGAAGACAGCAATACCCATCACAGTGAACCCCGACCTCTACCTGGACAAGCACTGGCTTCATGGGCTATTCACATGTCTAGGTTTTGAGAAATGGGTGACACCATAAACCTCCACCCCCATGCTATAAGTAGGATTGGGTGATGTATTCCGCTCCGCCAGCGGAATTTGCGGAGTTTTGGCCATCTGCTTGTAATGGGGAGTTCAAGCCAAATTCCGCCAACCGACGCGTGGCGGAGTTGTTTCCCACACGCGGCTTACCAAGTGTAAGTTGACGAGCAACATTTGGTGTCCCCTAGCACTATTTTCGGTCGCTAGGAGGGCACCAAGCGAGATTTCTCCAAGGTGGTGGTTGCGACCGTTTGTGGTCAGAAAACTGCAACTTGAGTAGAAACTCTACTCGAGTGGCAGCAAAATCAACTCAAGAAGCTGCCCCGAATAGCGCACGATGTGTTGCCATTCGCACTGATTTTTCAGTGCGGAAGGAGCTCCTGGAGCGAAACCACAGCATGAGCAGCATGACATGCCTATTTCCGCCCATTTGTGTAATTCCGCAGAATCTCACAGTTTTTTTTGTAACCCTGCAGAATTAAACTCTGCAAGTTCCACCCAGGCCTAGCTGTAGGGCACATAAAGGATTAGGAGATGGAATTAAGTTAATGGCATCTAAGTACCCCTGATGCAGACACCCAGCTAGGTGACCTCATAGCCTAGTTAGAAATCATTGGAATAAAGTAGTCTCAGTCGCTTACACCAACGACCACTGTTTTGTGTATTATGCTCTCTTCATATGTTCTTGCGACATCACATTGAGTAAAGTACAGCTCAGATTTGAACCTCTTGATCAGTTTATTTAGTCTTCTCCTGATCTCCTCAAGCATATCCTGTGCTTGTCTGTGCCAATAAGGACTATGAAAGAACACACTCTAGCCAGCCCTACAAAGCAGCACACTTAAGGCCTCATTATGACCCTGGTGGTCACCAGACCGCCAGGGTAATGGTCGTGGTCGTACTGCCGCCAAAGGGGTGGTCTGACCGTGACATTACGACCGGACTGCAGGCACCACCCATTTCGGCTGCCAGATGGCCTGGCGGTGCCAGCGCTGCCCAGAAGATTACAACCCCTCTTTCCGTTGTCATTTACATGGCGGTTCCACTACCAGGTAAATGCTGCCAGAGACAGGGTGCACTTAGCATGGGCAGTGCAGGGGCCCCCCAGGCCATTCCCGTCGTGCAACGTGATTTGCACGACGGGTGCTGGTGCACCTGAAGCACAACAACTTTGCAGATGGCCGTATTACGAGCCGGCGTCAATGTTGTTGTGCATTTCCCGCTGGGCCAGCGGGCGGAAACTGTGTTTCTACCCGCTGGCCCAGCGGGAACCTCATAATAGGGCCAGCAGGAAGGAGACCGCACTGGCGTTCTCCTCACCTGCGGTAGTTTGGTGGGCGGCATTTTCCGCTGTCATAGTCATAACCTTCAATTCCTATTGTGACCAATCTTGTGTGCTGGTTTTCATCAGTGGCAACTTACATCACCAGTTTGGCCAATCATCAGTTAGCTACCCTACAGTCTTGTGCCACTGCTTCTCAGGTGTGACCAATCAGCATAACCCAGGTCGACAGAGCAGGACACCTGCACAGACCTTGCAGCAGGGCTGCCACAAGGGACAATATTTTACTGGCTTGTCTATTATTATGTCAGGACTGCTGAAAAACATGCAAATCAGCAAGAGTCAAAACATTTTCCCCCTTGAAATGCAATTTAAAAACGGCAATTACAAGAATGAAAAGACGTGAGAGGTATTTCAGAGGAGTCCAAACTATTCCTAAATGAATATTAACGAAAGTAAATGCAAAATTACCTTTGTAAAAAAGAATCTCAAAACATCATCTAGTGTCTGGTAATTTTGTGCCAGAGGAATCAACTAATCCAAATGGTGCCAAAATGTGGAGTTGCAAGGAGTGTCCAGGAACAGTTCTTGGCACCAGTGCGGGTAAGGCTGGGCATGGAGTAAAACCAGGCCTAAGTAACACATACCCACGTTTGCAGGGCAACGGACACCATCTTGTCTTGGTGAAAAGTTCTAAAGGTGACGCATTTTCCTCTACTGCTTTGCAAAATCCATCGCTATGGCAAATAGCTTTCCAGCCAGAAATGGCACTTGCCAAACTCCAAATCAAGCCCTAAATACTATTTTTAAATTGTATTCTGACATATTAGCAGTGCATGTTGTATGCAGGTGCGTAAACTTCCACACACCAACTAGTTAAAACTTGAGGCTAATTCAGGTGAAGCGCACTGACCAGTATGGCAGATAGTAAACCATGAATTTCCAACGCACCTGTGCTTAATGTAACTGTTGTGCTGCCTTCGAATGATGACAATGTAATTTGACCTTTTATTCAGTCCTGGCAGCAAAACTTGTGGCAGATCTCTTCCTATCTCTCCCGCCAACTTTTGCCCTTAGAATGTCCTTCATACACAAAATATTCTACCATCTCATAATGCCCCAAGGGAATCTTCCGGCTCTCTTTCTGAGATGGCATCCAACCCTTCACCAGTCCATGCAACATTCACCTCCGCCCACTTATATTCCATATCCTGGCACCTCCTTTAATGACAATGGTAACCTACTTAAACAGTGAGCCATTCTGTTTTTGATTTAAGGAACACACTTTTTTATGCCTACGATCCCACAGTCTTATGGACATTCTAGCAATTCTTTGAGTTGCTGAAATCAAACCCTCTGAAAATAACAATCTCACAAAAGGCTTATGACCACACCTTATCAAGACTTCAATTCCCCACACAAAGTTCAGGAAGTGTTCCACTCCCCACACTACTGCCATTGCCTCAAAGCATTGGTAAAGCACACTACTCACCCATGAGGGTATCAAGGCGCTGATGGGGGGATGGGGGCTGCTACTGATCGAACCACTAAGTCTTGAGGTGTCTCCTGAAGGTAAGTAGGTCCTGTGTCTGTCGCAGGTGGGTGGGAAGAGTGTTCCACATCTTGGCGGTAAGGTGGGAGAACAATCTGCCACCGGTGTTTGTTCTGTGGATGCGTGGGACAGTGGCGAGGGCAAGATGAGCGAAGCTGTCGGGTCGTGGTGTAGAAGGAGTGCGTTCTGTTGAGGCATTCTGTTCTGGTGTTGTGCAGTGCCTTGTGAGCATGGGTGAGGAGTTTGACCGTGATTCTCTTGTTGACGGGGAGCTAGTGCAGGTCTCTCAGGTGGGCTGTGGCAGGGAATGTCCAGGATGAGGCGTGCAGAGACGTCTGTATGCGTTGCAGACTTTTCTGGAGCTTGGCTGTGGTTCCTGCGTAGAGGGCGTTGCCGTAGTCCAGTTTGCTGCTTACGAGGGCTTAGGTGACTGTCCTTCTGGTTTCAGTGGGGTTCCATTTATAGATCTTCTGAAGCATGCAGAGGGTGTTGAAGCAGGAGGAAGAGACGGTGTTGACTTGTTGGGTTATTGATAGTGATGAGTCCAGGCTGAATCCTAAGTTGCTTGCGTGGTCGGTGGGTGTCAGTGTGGTTCCCAGTGTGGCAGACCACCAGGAGTCGTCCCAAGCGGAGGGGGTGGAGCCGAGGATGAGCCTCAGTTTTGTCAGAATTCAGTTTCAGGCAGCTGTTCTTCATCCATTCGGCGATGGCCTTCATTCCTCCGTGGAGGTTGGTTTTGGCTGTGGCAGGGTCCTTGGTGAGGGAGATGATCACCTGGGTATCATCGGCGTATGAGACGATGTTGAGTTTGTGAGATCGGGCGATGTTTGTGAGCGGCGCCATGTAGACTTTAAAGAGGGTCGTGCTGAGGGACGATCCCTGGGGTACGCCGCAGATGATTTTGGTGGCTTCAGAGCGAATTGGAGGGAGGCGGACTCTCTGAGTTCTGCCGGTGAGGAAGGAGGTGATTCAGTCCAGGGCTCTGTCGTGGATCCCTGCGTTGTTGAGGCGTTTGTGTAGGGTGTGGTGGCAGACAGTGTTGAACGGGGTCGAGAGGTCCAGGAGGATGAGGGCCGTGGTTTCGCCATTGTCAAGTATGGTCCTGATATCGTTGGTGGCAGCGATGAGGGTGGTTTCAGTGCTGTGGTTGCTGCGGAAACCGGATTGGACCGGGTCCAGAATGTTGTTCTCCTCGAGGAAATGGGTCAGTTGTCTTTTTGACAATTTTCTCGATGACTTTTGCCAGGAAGGGGAACAGGGAGATGGGCCGGAAGTTCTTGATGTCCTTTGGGTCCGCATTGGGTTACATGAGGAGGGCGTTGATCTCGGCATGTTTCCAGCATTCTGGGAAGATGGCAGTCTTGAAGGAACTGTTGATGATCTTCTGGAGTTGGGGTGTGATGACGGAGCTCGCTTTATTGAAAATGTGGTGAGGGGAGGGGTCAGATGGTGAGCCGGAGTTGATGGTGTTCATTATTTTGATGGTGTTGTCATCATTGACGTGGGTCCAGGAGAGCAGGAGGCTGGTGGGTGGTGAGTCTGTGGTGTCGGTGGTTGATGGGGGGGTCTTGTGGTAGAAGAAGGTGGCTAGGGAGTCACAGAGGTCTTGTGATGGCGGGATAGTGTTGATGTTGGAGCCAGGGTTGGAGAGTTCCTTCAAGTTGTTGAAGAGCTCCTTGTAGCTGTGTGCATTGTTGTCGATGCGCTCTTTGAAGGCGGTTCTTTTGGTGGTTCAGATGAGTTGGTGGTGTCTGCAGATGGCGTTCTTGAAGGCTCTGTGGTTGTCCGGTGTCTGTTCTTGGTGCCACTTTTTCTGGACTCTTCAGCATGTTCGCCTGGATTCTTGGAGGTCGGCGGTGAACCACAAGGCCTTTCTGTCAGTGCGTCTGTTGGAGGGTTTCTTGATTGGGGCAAGAGTGTTGGCACAGTCGTCGATCCATTGCTTGAGGTTGTGGGCTGTTGTGTCGGTGGGTTCCGGGAGAGGGTGGTGATTAGCTGGTCTTCGGTGACCTTGTTCCATCTGCGGTGGGGAATCCATTGCAGGTGATGGTGTGTTGTGGGTTTCTCGAAGGAGAAGTGGATGCAGCGGTGGTCGATCCGGTGGAGTTCGGTGGTGTGGCTGAAGTAGACGTGTTTGCTGGTGGAGAAAATGGGGTCGAGTGTGTGTCCTGTGGAGTAGGTGGGTGTCGTGACAAGCTGCTTGAGGCCAAGGTTGGCCAAGGGTGGCAAGCAGGGTGGTGGAGTTGTTGTCATTGGTGTTCTTGAGGTGCCCCTAGGAGTATGTAATCTGTGGATGCGAGGGCGTGCGCAATGATGACGTTGGGGATGGAGTCGCTGAACTGCTGTCAGGGGCCGGGGGAGTCTGGAAACGAGGGTCCCTCTGAGGGTGGTGTTTGGATCAGTGTGGATGTGTAAGTGCGGGTGTTCGGCGGTGCTGAGGGTGTCTTCAGTGGTGGTCGTGATTCTGAGGGTATTCCTGTGGACGATAGTGATGCCTCCTCCTGGTCTATTGGTGCAGTCCCTGCGGGTGATCTTGTAGCTGTCCGGGATGGCTATGGCGATGTCAGGTGCTGAGGAGGGGTTCATACAGGCTGAGTCGAGTAGGTTCCAGGGTTCGATGGCATGTTTGTGGACGGAGCGGGTGTTGAGTAGGATGCTTCTGAGATGGTTGTGTTCTGCCATGGCTGGTGGGTCGTTGGCATGGAGACTGGTGAAGGTGCAGCTCCAGCAAGAGAAAGGTCTGTGGGTGAGCTGTGGGGTGGCTTGATGGCAGGTGGATGAGCGGACGGCGATGAGCACGTGGAGGGTGCCGGCGTCATAGCGGAGTCGAGTGTCGCAGCGGTGGGTGGCGAGAACCAGGGGTTCTGGCACTGGGCATGGCCCAGACGCGGCCACCATCAAGTAGGGAAGGGGGGAGGAGAGCACAGCTGGGAGGCAGGAGCTGGGATGGAAAATGGCACAAAAAAAGGGAGCGGGCCGCGGGGGAAGAAACGGCGGGAATGCACCGTAAGAGTGAGGAGGGGGGCAGGGCTGCAGGGGCACCAGCGGCGGGGAGAGAGGGAGGAGTGAGAGAGAGAGTGGAGTGAGGGGAGAGAAATACGAGAAAGGGTGTAACGCAGAAGCGAGGCAAAGAGGCAAAAGGAGCACTGTGGAGAGCGAAAGGCAAAAAGGCAAAAAGGCAGAAGGAGCACTGTGGAGAGCGAAAGGCAGAAGGCAAAAGGAGCACAAAAGGGCCAGACAGGGAAGAGAAAGCACACAGAGAGCGATGCAGGAAAAAGGAGAGAGGCAGAGGGCAGCCTAGTGGGAAAGCAGAGCTCCCCACTAGACACCAGGGATGAGGCGCAGGCATGCGGGTGGACGAGAGCCTTGGACTCCTGACAGAAGTCAGGAGTTCAGAGGAACGAGGGCTGTACTTACCGGTGGAGCTACGGGAGGAAGAGCAGTTCACTGACCAGGACCATGGAATACTTTTTAACCATTTATAAAATATGAAACGTAAAAAGCCACAGTCCACTCATCACCCTTCCCATCCTATTAAGATGAAACTGCCCCAACACCCGAGTTGCTGGCATTCATAGTTATAATACACCTACCCAGTGGGTTGAAACCATGCAGTGAATTGGCAGAAGAAATGGCTTAATTAATGCTTTTAAAATCCATTTGCACCTTTGATCCCCAAAGATTTCAACAAGTCTCATATCAAAATCTTTCTGTGAGAAATTTGGCACAAGTTTGGCATAGGACTTCGCCAACCCAAAGAAAGATCTAAGCTCATCATTGGAAATTGACAAAGGTGCATCCCATATAGCTTGCATCAATTATTTTTTTGGCTTAACTACCTCTTTGCTAATTTCATGAACTAAGTAATTTAAATCTACACACCCAATTTAAATTTAGTTATTTATGCGGTCAAACCATCTTCCTGTAGAATTCGCAACAAATTCTTAAATTTTTATCATGTTGCTCGTTGTTTTCACCTATAAACTGTGAATTTTCATGGAAATACACTGTGCCCTCACTTCCTTTGGACAAGTTGAAATGAAGAGTGATTGAATGGGGCCCGCGGGGAGTCATCACCTGATTGTGGGTGCGGTTGGGCCTCAGGAGGTCCTCACATGCCATTGTGCTACAGACCGCTGGCGGCTACTGCTGGGGATACCTGGGCACTCTGGTTAGTGCCCACCTCCTCAGGGCCGATTATGCAGTCTGGGCCCGGCATCGTAGGGCTGCACTGACTTCGGTCAGTAGGGGCTACTGGACTTGGGAGGATTTTGCCCTGGATATGGGGGGAGCGCTCTGGGCACATACTATTGAGCTGACACTGTGGCTGCAGGCCATGGACAACCCATTATACACTAGTGACTTGTGGTGATAACCTGTACTACTTTGATCATCAGGACCTGGGGATAATGTGTATTGAGGTGGCATGGAGGAGTTTTTACTCACATGAGGGAACACTGTGTAAATAATATCTAAAGATGGTTGCTCGGAGGCTGCTTGACAGGCTTTGCTGGGTGCTGTTGTGGAGCTCAGGCAGTGGGGGTAAAGGAGTGAGGCTGGTGGCCCATGTGAAACAGAAGAGAGATAGTTCAACATTCTGTCGCGTAGGTTCTCATTATCCTAATGAGACTACTGCATTTGGGCAGCAGAATCACCTGTACTGTGGGGGACTGAGTCTGAACCCACACCAGGTGACACCTGTCAGCCTAATCTGTGTTTTGTTCCGGCTAACTAGCAGTGCCTCATCTCCACCCAAGAGCAGGGATGATTGGGCAATTTTGCAGCTAAGTTTACACTACACAAGTCACATACACATATACATGACTGAGCAATACAGTGCTTATTTAAAGGAGTCATTCACTGTAGAAATAAACAGCCTCATAACCCAACTATGCATAGCTAACGATCAACAACAATAGACATTCTAGAATGTTGCTTTGTTTGATGTCTTTTGGGGTTTTGAGATGTACTGTGACATCATTCACATGATGGCTGCTTTAAAATGGGGTTAAAACTAATGGATTCCATCATCAAAAAACATCATTGTAAATGTTTTTGGCTCTGCGGCCTATCCACTATGGAATGGTTTATTGTTATCAGTGTAGTAGAAGGGCAACAAGAAGTTGCTGACTTATGAGAAAAGAATTAGGATCAATCTTAATAAGTAATAGAACCTGCCCAGAGCCCAGGAAAGCAGGAGTAAATCACAGTAACTTTCCTAGAACACACAAGAACCCAAGAAAGAAGCTATTGCAAGGAACAGAAGAGACTGCAAGACACCAACGATAGATTCCTGGACCTGAAGACCTGTCGAAGAAGGGGACCAAGTCCAAGAAGCACAGAAGAGTCCAGGGAGAACGGGAGCCCCCACAAACCCAAGGTGCAAAAGAAGAACCACCGGTGAAGACCAACAGTCAGTACTGCACCCAAGAAAACAGATGTGTGTTCCTGGTTGGTGCAGAAGATGTCCCACGCCAAATGGATGATTGCAGTCTGGTTTGTGTTGCTGGATTCCGCCAACAAGCCTTAGCAAACCAAAGCTCACGGTTAGCGGAACATGGCGCTGCCCAGGACCAGGAGGGACCTGGTGGACCCTATCCAGGAGAGGGAGTCAGCGGGGGCTCTCAGCAACTCAGAGAGCCCTCAGAAGACCAGGCAGCATGCATGTCCCACCACATGGGTACAAAGAAGGTGCAAAAGGAGGCCCATGCAGCACTACACAAAGGGATCCCACGCCGCCAGAGAACTACTCAGGAAGGAGTGCTGGGTAATGGAGTTGCATGGTGCACAAAGAACTTCATGGAAGGATTCCAACAAGCCTTGGAAACTGCAAAACATGTGGTGCACAGGGGTACTGTCTTGCATGGGGAGGCAAGCTCTTACCTCCACCAAAGTTGGACAGTAGGACATCAGGACCGTCGGGACCACTTCAGTCCACCACCTGTGATGCTGGATCCACGCACTATGGTGGTCATTCTGACCCTGGCGGTCTTTGACCGCCAGGGCGGAGGACCGCGGGAGCACCGCCGACAGGCCGGCGGTGCTCCAATGGGGATTCCGACCGCGGCGGTAAAGCCGCGGTCGGACCGGCACCACTGGCGGGGTCCCGCCAGTGTACCGCGGCCCCATTGAATCCTCCGCGGCGGCGCAGCTTGCTGCACCGCCGTGGGGATTCCGACCCCCCCTACCGCCATCCAGATCCCGGCGGTCGGACCGCCGAGATCCGGATGGCGGTAGGGGGGGTCGCGGGGCCCCTGGGGGCCCCTGCAGTGCCCATGCCACTGGCATGGGCATTGCAGGGGCCCCCGTAAGAGGGCCCCTACATGTATTTCACTGTCTGCTGTGCAGACAGTGAAATACGCGACGGGTGCAACTGCACCCGTCGCACAGCTTCCACTCCGCCGGCTCGATTCCGAGCCGGCTTCATCGTGGAAGCCTCTTTCCCGCTGGGCTGGCTGGCGGTCTGAAGGCGACCGCCCGCCAGCCCAGCGGGAAAGTCAGAATTACCGCCGCGGTCTTTCGACCGCGGAACGGTAACCTGACGGCGGGACTTTGGCGGGCGGCCTCCGCCGCCCGCCAAGGTCAGAATGAGGGCCTATGTGAGGAGAGGGGACCCACACCACCGGTTGTCGCTGCAGAGGGGTGCTTGCCGACACATGGGAGTGACTCCTTCACTCCAAGGGAGATTCCTTCATTCTTCTGAAGAAAGGCAGTCCTCGGAGGATGCACAACCTGAAAACAGTTGCAGTTGCTTGCAGGAGCTGAAGATACAATGTTGCAGAAGTTCTCTGCTTCTTTGTTGCAGTTTGTAGAGTTCCTGGAGGGTCCAGATGCAGTTTCTTTAGTAAGAAGGTGAAGTAAAGGATGCAGAGGATTCCTGCTGGAGTCTTGCAATCCGAATCTGAAAACCACCCAAAAGGGAGACTTTAAATAGCCGTGAAAGGGGGATTGGTCAGCTAAACAGGTAAGCACCTATCAGAGGAGGGCTCCGACATCACCTGCTGGCACTGGCCAGTCAAATGTTCCCAGAGTACCCTGCCAACTTGTAATCCAAGATAGTAAAAACCCAGGGACCCTCTGGAGGAGCTCGGAGCACTACCCCTGGGGTGGTTATGGACAGGGGAATGGTCATTCCCCTTTCCTTTGTCCAGTTTTGCACCAGAGCAGGGACTGGGGGACCCTGAACTGGTGTAGACTGGATTATTCAAGGAGGGCACCATCTGTGCCCTTAAAAGAATTTCCAGAGGTTTAGGGAGGCTACCACTCCCAAGCCTGTAACACCCCTCTCCCAAAGGAAATCCTTTGATCTGCCTTCCTGGGCTTGAGAGGTGGCAGCAGTTTGGGCAGCCTAGAAAACCTCATAAGGCTGTAATGGCAATACTGGGGGTCCTCTAAAGAGCCCCTAGAGTGCATGGAATCATACAACCAATGCTTGCAAAAGCATTGGGGTATGATTCCAACATGTTTGATACCAAACATGCCTATGTTTTCTTCTTGTCCACATCCTGTGGGACTCTAGTGGTGCTGCCTGGTCTTCTGTGGGCTCTCTGTGTTGCTGAGGGCCCCCTCTGGCTCCCCCTCTTGGGTAGACTCCACCTGGTCCTTTCTGGTCCCCGGCAGCACCATTTTCTGCTAACCACGAGATTTGCGTGTGCCAAGGGTTATTGGCGGAACCCAAAGATGCAAACCCGACTGCAATCCTCTTTCCGGCGTGGGACATCACCTGCATCCTCCTGGAACCCGACTTCTTCTTCTTAGGTGCAGTGTTGACTCTTCTTCCTCGCTGGTGGTTCATTTCTTGCACCTTCATCCTAGTGAGTAGGGGCTCCTCCCCTTCCTGGACTTTTCTGTGCTTCTTGGACTTGGTCCCCTCTTTTCACAGGTCATCTGGTCCAGGAATCCACTGCTGGTGTCTTGCAGTCTCGTGTGGGGTTTGCAATATTCTCCTGTTCTTCTCTGTGTGTGTTCTGGGAAACATACTGTGATTTACACCTGTTTTCCTGGTCATTGGGGAGGGTTGTGGTACTTACCTTTGGGCTTCCTAGTACTCCTAGCTCCCCTCTACACACTACACTTGAATAGGTGGGGGACCGACTTTCACATTCCACTTTCTTAGTATATGGTTTGTGCTCCCCCAGGCTCATTTCTTCCTATTGCGATTTCCATTAATTGCACTGTTTTCTAACAGTTTTTATGCCTATTTCTGCATACTAGTGTATATAATTTGTGTATTTCATACCTCCTAAGGGAGTATCGTCTTACTCATAACTGTTCACAAATAGACAGAGGTCTCTGCCATCATGATGGAGAGCTTAATATGGTAAAGCATAGAGAAAAGTACAAAAGTTTACTGAACATTAAAAAAAATAACAAAAATATTTTTCTGACAAATTTTAATGTAATAATTTTATATATTTACTGTAAAATGTAGAACAAAATGTAAAAAATACTACAGCATCATCAACTTAATTGGACATTAAATATTTAATGTATTTATATATATGACATTTCATTAGAATATTTTTTCTAAAGACGTATATAAAAAAAAAAACCTTAAGTAAAATGGTTATGTTTATAGATTTTGTGATAGAAGTTACCAAAGGTTAAACATAGAATTATTAATTATTTGATTAAAATAACAATAAAATTAAATATATAAAAAAAAAAGTCAAAATTTTTTTTTTTTTTTCACATTATTTCCCATCATGTCCTATTTTAAGTCTCCTCGTCATTATTTCCTGGTGGAGGATGTTGTAGTACTAGTGGTTGGCCAAACATGGTGCTCGACTTTTTGCAAAACTCAGCTGGAGAACATTTATGAGTGTTTTGGGTCATTTCTGGCTGAAGTGCAGTTTGTGAATGACAGTGGACCTACATTGTTTGTGTTGCTTGTATGTGGCCCTCCTTTACCTTCCTTAAACCCTCCTTATAGTGCTTTTAACTTATCTCATCTGTAGTAAATATTCGTCATTGTCTAGCCTCTCTCCCGTCCCTTCCAAACCTACTTGTGCCAAGATCTCCACAGTCACGGTGGAGATCTCTGCACTTAAAAAATGGAAGAGGCAGCGGTGGAGACCTCCACATTTAGGTTAGTGAATAACATTTTGTAGTACATGAGTAGTATCATTGTAGTACTACTAAACATACTTGAAAATGCAGTTTGTGAATGTGCTCTTATGTGTAGATTACTTGTCTCCACTCCTACAGTTCAGGTGATAGAGGCCTCTACAAGAGTAACGTTGTCACCTATAACCTTTGTCATAGCTGGAGATCACCACCATTGCAGAGAATCTCTATATGGGAAAATATGAGGAAAATGAACAAAGGTTGTTATTCATCAACACATATAAAAAATAAGTAAATGTAAAATATAATTGTAAAATCATTTAAAATAAGTATTTCTAACTCAGAACTAATACAATTAAATGGTACACAACATTAGCTCTTCAAAATAAATGTACATTAACAAATAAAATATACAAATATTAATATATTTCATAACTTTTATTTTGTAAACAAAATACAAAAATCACATAATTCAAAGTTTAAAAATACGATTTAAAAATCGTTATTAAAAAGCAGCTATTTTTAAATAATAAAATATGTAAATAATTTTTCTGTACAGTTGTATATGTGCATATATACGCACAAATGTATGTATGTATAATTTGAGAGTCAAAATAGTTTCATTATTGATCATTATGTCTTTTGCACATAAGTAAGTGAATATCATTTTCTAGAAGAAGAAGAGTACTATTGTAACAAAACATCATGTACTACAAAATACAGTTTGTGAGTAAGCATATATGTTAGACCATGGATACTCACAACTATTTTCCCAGGGGCCAAAAGGTTTAGTCTGAGATGTGACCGAGGGCCACATTGATAATAGCAGAGCATGCAGTTGGTGGGGCATATCTGGAAAGGGGGGGCTGTGCTGGTAAGGACGGTGTAGGTAGAGGAAGCAAAGCATATATACCCAGTGGCTGAATTGCATAATGTGAAACCAGAAAACCTGGGAATAATCCCGGCTTCTCTAAATTGTGTGATCCTAGGCAATTGTTTAATTTCACTTTCCCTTCTTATTCCTCATTATCAATATAAATCAATCAATCAATCTGTACTTAAAAGGACTTTGAAGTACAAGACTTCTGGATGTGCATTGTAACTGTAATGTTTTTCATGTATTATAGGATCACAGCCAAAAATGTGCATTTAACAACTGACTTGCATTATTTTCTGGGTGTGGTGGGGGAGATGTAATGTTTGTAAATTCATGAAATACTTCACAGTGCACTGATATCATGTGATGTACTAAGGGGAAACGGTTCCTCAAGTTAATGAACTACACTCTTTGAATTTTGAAAAGACCTTAGCATTTTTTACACTTTTGCTGCAAGATGCCTTTAAAAATAAAGGTGCTTCTTAAAGTTAGGCTGTGCAGGATAACCTATTTACCCCCTTTCAGGAACTTCAATTAAGCTTTAAATAAAGGAATGCCTATTTAACTTATTTTCCATTGTTAGTGCTGAATCGAGAAAACAGCACCCTAGTGCTGTTCTTAACCTGAGGGCCACGTGTAATGCTGACATTTACATGTGGCCCCCGCCCGTACTTTGAGTATCAGTGTTAGATGGACAGTCAGACAGCTTAAGGTTTTTTTTGTACACACATTATTTTTAAAAAAATGATAATCCCCATCAGCAGTGGATGCGAATGGACAGGTTATTGACAGTTTATTGACAGTAAGGTCTTTAATGTACCTGAAGGCTGAAGGCTTTGATGGCGCTTGGGTGTTTTAAATGGTGTGTGGAGGTTCACATAGTTTTCTACA